>NW_022987720.1:20397729-20495229 GCF_902827165.1 Trematomus bernacchii | reverse complement strand
GTTATGCAACAACACATTTGAATTTCAAAGCCTTTTCTGGGAGATTACTCTTTTGGCCCAGTGCAGCCCCTGCACGCACCCACCCTGGCATTCAAAAGATATGTCATTTTCTCTTGCAGCATATTTGTTTTATTCAGCAGAGATACAGAAGATACTGTTAGTATGTGTGTGTTTCATCTTTTTGGTGTGTTTTCAAAGAACATACGTGCTTTCTCTAGTTTTTATTGTAGCATTCGGTGCTAGGAAATAGCCCTTCAGAGATAAACATCACTTTAGAGAAGTTATCTGAGGTATAAGACAATAAATATGCATTTTAGAGAAGACTTATACTTTGTCATTTATTATCTCAAGGACCAAGGCTCTAAAAGTCTTATCTGCACCAGTGCACTTTTTTCTTGTGATTTTTGTTAAAAAGCATAACATTTCCTTCTCCTATGCCCCACAACAGTTGCATGACAGCAGCAGTGCATGCTGGAAGTTTTGCTTTTCCTAAGATGCATGCTTGCGTGATGTAAACAGCAGTTCTGTGATAGTGGAAGAGTGAGGTCTGTTTTTGAGTTATCAGACACAGGATACAAGATTGCTTTTCTTCTGTTTATAGCATGTTTGTTTTCTTAACTAGTGACAAAGATGATACACATGCACAGTGTAATTGTATTGGTAACTACCTCCTATGGATGGGGAGGATCCAGAAAGCAGCTCTTGTTGTATCTAAGCAACAACAGACACCCGAGATGGTCCTTGATCACTGCTGATGATGATGTTTTATTGTGTGTGTGTGTGTGTGTGTGTGTGTGTGTGTGTGTGTGTGTGTGTGTGTGTGTGTGTGTGTGTGTGTGTGTGTGTGTGTGTGTGTGTGTGTGTGAGCCTTGCTCATACACTCTCAATACCAGTCATTCGCTCCCTGTGTTTATACATGTTTGTTTATTTGCACATGTGTGTGTGTGAGTGTTTGCCTCATTAGCGTGTTTGCAGGCGTGTTGGAGTTGCTTTGGCGTTGTTTGCCGCCAGCGTTGCCATGGCAGCGACTGATGCCTTTAACGCAGCCATCGGAGGGGAGGATTTAGATGAGAACGTGGGATGCTGAGATTTTTTCTTCTGGTCCTTTTACTTCATTGTGTGTGTGTGGTGTGTGTGTGTGTGTGTGGTGTGTGTGTGTGTGTGTGTGTGTGAGTGTGTGTGTGTGTGTGTGTGTGTGTGTGTGTGTGTGTGTGTGTGTGTGTGTGTGTGTGTGTGTGTGTGTGTGTGTGTGTGTGTGTGCGTGCGTGCGTGCGTGCGTGCGTGCGTGCGTGCGTGCGTGCGTGCGTGCGTGCGTGCGTGCGTGCGTGCGTGCGTGCGTGCGTGCGTGCGTGCGTGCGTATGCTTGTGGTAGAGCAAGAGAAAGGGAGAGAGATAGAGAGAGACACACAAAAGGCAGGGCGGCAGATTACTGTATCTGATATTTTGTGAACTATAAGGCTAAGGCAACACATGATGAACAAGGTAAACACTTCAGACCGCCTTCTTCTGTCAGAGTGAGAGACCCACACTGCCCTCCACTGCATCAAACTGAAAGAGCATTACTAAATGTCACGTATTACTATACTACAACTCTATTGTCCTTCGTGTTTTTTTTAAACTTACCTGCAAGTTATTTTGTTGTTTTATTTATGTCTTTCCACAAGCTTTACATAGTCTAATTTGAATGACATTGAAAGCATGATGCTAATATTTTCATTCATAGTTCTGACTTAATTCTATTTTTTTCATCTATTTTCTCTATTTCTTCTCCATTCTTCACTCATTGAAAAAAATATACAGTTTGTTTTTTCCTTCAGGAGCAGCTTTTTATTTATTTATGTTGCTAAAGTCTCTCACACAATCCAAAGAAAAAGGCTCAAAATAGAAACTGTTAATTCGACTGCAACTAATTGTTATATTATTATATCATTTGGTCTGTAAAATGTCAGAAAAAAACAAATATAAACTGTTTAATGTCATAGAAGACTGAAAAACCTGCGCAAAAATGGACTTTTAATAAACTACAAAAATCTAATTGGAGGCACATTTACCTTACATTGACTCGTCTACTGTTTACTCCAATAGTCTTCATTTCTATTTATCATAATTTTTATTCTGCTTGTCAGTTTATTTTCATCTTTTATAACTCTTAATCCCATTTAAGCATGTTGCCTTAAAAATCAACAGGTGTGTGTCGAAATAAATCCAATGAAATCTCGCTAACAATGATCTGCAGTGACTGACCTTTCTTACGCTTTGCACTCCGCCCTGAAATATTTATGCTTTGTTTGCAGTGGGACAATTTACTAGCGGTATTGAAGTGGGCCGGTCGAGATTCCCGGGTTGATTTTTAGTCCCAGTCCGCCCCTGTTTGTTTGAGTAAACATTGCCACTGTTTTAATGAAGAACCTCAACGAATGTGTCGGTGTGAGCGTTCACACTGACTATCTGAAACATGAAGATTTCAGCCTTATTTCTCTCCTTGTTCACCGTGTCTGATCATATTTAATATAAGCATAGCAGAGAGCTGATAATAACAGCTTGAGAGGATTCTATGTGATCCTGCTTCTACTCTCTGTTATAGTTGTATTGTGTGTCACAAACTAAAGGTGGGTTAGCCTTTCTTTCCTTTTTAAGTTATTGATTAAATCATGCCGTATGATTCGCCTATTGCTGACATTTTGCTAAGTGGGGCAGTCGGCCCATTGGCCACTTACAGTAGATGTTGTCGCCATGGTGAGGGTTCCATGCTCACGCCATCTTGCCCCCCCTACTCTTGTTGCTATGTAACAGCACTCCTTTTTTCTCTCCATTTGGCAGTTATCACACTGGGAAATGTCACGTGTCCTTCACATCATCTGCACTGCTTTTACCTGGCCATGTGAGAGTGAATACGCCACAGGGAAGGAGAGTTTAATTACCACCTGTCATGTTTTACAACTTAATTTGTGACAATGAGTTTGAGTACACGGAGTATTTTTTCTTGTTTTTGTTGATTTGTCATTTGCTGAGCCCTTACACCCACCAGTGTTATAATGCAGTTTTCACAAGTGAATTTTGACAGTTTGTTTTGCCTCGCAGCACCTGTTGTCAGCTTATGAGGTGTCTGACTTGATGAGTCATTAGTTGAGTAACTGAGGACAGAAACACTGACATGTGTCTATCTCAGGAGGACGTTGTCATGATTTGCCTGGCCCTGGTTCTTTGTCCTTTCTCACCCCCCTCAGGCCATGTACTCTCCTGCCATCCTCAGAGTATCCACCAGATGCCCTCAGGCTCTCTCACCAGTCATCGGACGTCCCCTCCATCCTACACACCTGTTCCATCGTCCCTAATCAGTTCTAGCCCCCTCCTCACCTGCATCTTGTTCCCTCTCTGCTCTCTCCACATATATGAGGCCACTCCCTGTGTTCCTTCGTGAATTCATCTCAAGTTGCACTGTTTCTTTTGCCTTTACGAGTTACATGTCTGCCATTTACCTGCCTATAATCCTGCTTTCTGAATATGAGTCTTATTACTGTTCTCTTATTCCCCACTCATTGACTATCTGTATCTACAGACCTACTGTATGGTGAAATAACAAAACTATCATATTCCCAATGCAATTTTCAATTAAAAAAAATTCCTACACAACTTTTTTTATTGGATTTGAATAAATAAAAAGCCAGTTTGAAGTAATGCGTTTTTTAACAAATTATAAGGTATATCACAACTTGTGATATTGTATTTTTGCTGATATCCGATATATTTTCCACTCATTTTGGCCGATTGTGATTTCCCAAAAAGATTTTCGCACATGTTTCTTTCAAACTAATTGCAGACAAGTCATGAACCTTCCTGTATGGGAATAAGCATGCTAGCTCTCTTTGAGGCGGATTTTAAAGGCCTTATATCTGCAGACACCAAGGACGTTTCAACGTCATCGTGCATGCCTCATTTTGCTTTAATAAAATGACATATGTTGAAGTGAAGATACAATAATACTACAAATCTGACCATTAGCTTATGGTCAAATCCTCCATGCTACAGACACATTTGCATCTGTAACTTGCATTACATAATATATTTATATTTCCTTGAATTGTTTTGCCAGTATGGTTTAAAAATAAACTTGCAAAGACTCAAGTTGTACCTGGGATTATTAATACACACATATAGTACACAGAGGTAATTTTGCCTGCACTGAAGCTCATATATTTTCTGTTTGCTGTTCGGCCTTGGAGTGACTCGCAGTGACTCACCCCTCTATCTCTGACCGTTTTAACCCATGAGACAGTGTGGCGTCTCTAAATCTGGCCTGTGGCTCGAGAACACACACACACACACACACACACACACACACACACACACACACACACACACACACACACACACACACACACACACACACACACATGCTCACACTCACTAATTTATGGTGACATGTTCACTCTTTCCATCTTCTAGTGGGCGAAGCCAGGAACCTGATTCCTATGGATCCGAATGGTTTATCGGACCCTTATGTTAAACTCAAGCTCATCCCCGACCCAAAGAACGAGACCAAACAAAAGACCAGGACCATCCGCTCCTCTCTCAACCCCTGCTGGAACGAGTCCTTCAGCTTGTAAGTCAACAAGAGTGTCTAACTGTTGTGTATGTTTATTTATGAGAAGGATGATCATTTGGCAGTATCAAAGGAAATAGAATAAAAAGGTACAAAATTAGGGTAAATCCTAAAAAGATCACATCTCGTAACTCGTCCCCTGTTTGCGTGTTTTTCTTTTGCAGTAAGCTGAAAGCATCAGATAAGGACCGTCGTCTCTCCATTGAGGTTTGGGATTGGGACCGAACCACCAGGAACGACTTCATGGGCTCCATGTCGTTTGGCGTGTCCGAGCTCATCAAAGCTCAAAACTGCGGATGGTCAGTCGCCTTCCCTCGTCCCTGTGTTGTAAATCAATCATTTATAAAGGAATTTCAAGCAGGATTTTACAGAAAATAATGAATGTTAAAATGACCCTTTATTCAAACTTCAAAGACTTCGAAAGGAAGAGTTAGTGTTAGCAGTTTTTATTATATTTTAAATACAGTAAAGGTCACCTTTCTGTAAAGGGCTTTCAAGGTCAAATTGTCTGTTAACGATGGGTCCTTTACAAATGTAATGTTACATCATTTTACAGTCAGAAACATAAATGATATGCTAGAGTAGGTTAATGTGGTTCGAGCAGACTTGATACTACACTGGCCTCCACCATCCAACCACTTTCACTTTGAAACAGCCGCACATTGTGTGTAAAACAGACGTAAACACTGCTGCCTCCATTCACTCTGACAAACAGCCGCTGCCGCCGTCATTTCCTCGTCTCTCTGTCCTTGTCTGCCTGTTTTGTCTCCTACTGTTAAACACTTACACTCATATTTATGTCCATGTTAGCATACCTGCTTCCACCTAGCCTAAACTGAGCCTGCTCAACAGTTGCTTTATGTTACAAAGCTTCAGGACATACCTGTATCTCGTAAACTATTACTGTGAGTGTTTACCTGCAGTATATATTCTCCAGGTCATTAGACAAGTGGCCAGAGGATGTGTTTATTAGAGGTGAAGTGTAGACATGCCCTGCAGGGGAATCAGCTTCTGATTATTGAAGTGGTGCACAGTTGTAAAGTGTTATGGTACAGAGGAAGAAATGAATGGGTTTAAATGGAAGCAGATAAAAATATAGCTTCACTTATTTATGTTTTTCTTCTCCACCTCAGGTACAAGTTGCTGAACCAGGAGGAGGGAGAGTATTACAACGTTCCCATCCCCGAGATGGACGACGTCAACCTGGAGCTCCTACAGAAGTTTGAGGTGAGGTCGACTGAACTACTAAGATTCAAGAAAAAAGTTCTTTGTCACACACATTCACTTCTTCTCTCCTGTCACCATGGAAACATCATCCTGTTCCCAGCTTCACCCTGCGGTTCAGAGAGAGAGATCACATCTCCTGGCATTAATAAGTGAATGGAAAAATAGGAAACTCCCCATATGTGTATTACAGTACAAGGTTACAGTCGACAAAGGAAGAGCCTTATGTAAGATGTGTAGCTGCCGTTAATAATTTATAACACTCACCTCTTTCAGTGGAAACAGCAAAGGGCAGACTACTTTGTTTACGTCGGGAAATTACTTCTTTTAAATAAGTCATAATTATTTAATCAGGAGAACAGTCTGAATGAGGTCTAGAAATGTTTTCTGTTGTTGTTGTTGAAATAGCAGCTTTAATGTTGTGCTGTGTCTCCTTGCCCTAATTGGACTCTTATGTAAAGCTGTTCCAAGCAGAGGACTTCTAATAGCCAAGACTAAAACAACACAACACAGGATGTTCATTCAGACGACATTTCCATAAAAAAACAAGTATACCAACTCTACTCATTTCAGTTTTGTAATTTAAACTTTGTAATTATACAAGGCTTAAACTAATAGTGTCATCCTTTATGATAAATTCCAGCCATTTTGTGTTTGTTTCTTGGACCACACCGGTCTGTTTGCATTTGTTATCTTATTTGTTTTAATCCTTTATAACTTACATTACAATTGTCCATACAATCTTTGCAGAACAGCACATTATTACTGCTGTATATACTGATTTTATTATTAAGTGTGTACTCGGATGAAAACAATGTTTATCAAATAATGTAACTTTGATTAAAAAAAGTAAATACAATGGTGACTGTGATACCTCTAATTTAAATCAAGTTTTTGAGACTTAAAAACAAAAAATGTTGTTGCTGTTTGGACACCACAACTTATAGCTCTGTAGTAAAGTGTATTATTTGAAAATGTAAAGCAAAATCATGTACAAACACATATGTTTCTTTCACCAAATCTAATAAAATATATAACGCAGGTAACTCTTGCTCTCTAGTGGGCAGCCTGTTAACTGCAGGGAGGTTTTTGTTACAAACCATCTGTGCTTTAAATAAAACTCATAACATCTCCATATCACTAACATGCAGGTAAAAGATGGCTCATATAATCAAGCTTGCACTGTTACCATGTGCAAACACATATGGATGCAAGAGAGCGGGGGTGGCTTTATTAAAGCCCGCCTCTGTGTGCATACAGGTGTTTTAATACTGAGTGTAAATGTCATCTTCTTTACAGCAGCCCTCAAGACACTTAAGTCTTGTTTTTTAATTTTCCATTTCACTCCATAATGTGACCTTGACTTTCCTCTGAGGCATCTTCAAGCATCTTCTGTTGCCAAGGAAACCTGGGCAAGACGCAGCGATGTAACCAGATGTGACAGAATAAGATGTACTCTGTTCTCCAGTCATGCATTTGATAATTTTTTTTCGTTCATATAGATAAATGATTTCACCAAGATAATGACTTATCAAGCCCACGTCTGTCTGCTGTCAGCTCCCAGCTCATCATGCTAACACCAGCTAACCTCAGGCGGCTTCAATAAATGAGTTTCTTCTTTCTTCTAGGCCTGCCAGTTAAATATCCACTATCTCAAGGTAGCGCTTCTGCCTGCTCCGTCTCTATTCCTTCATCACTTTTACTCACTTTAATTACCGTATTAGGATTGTTTGTGGACCTCCGCTGGGCTTCCACAAATTAATCTGATTTACTAACAAAGGCTCTCAACAGTTTATAGATGCCCAATTTGCTTTCTGTTGTACACACATTTCTGTAACTCATCACACACTTATACACCAACTCTCTTCTCCTTTCTGTCTCATGTTTAATGACAAATATGAAACTGAAGGGATTACATTTCATTCTAATATAAAGGAACAATTCAGGCCTACATTTTGAGGATGATGCATAAAATCAGCATCAGCAAGTCTCAAATTACAGGGAAAGCAGCAGCACAGAAAATAACAGCAAACAAAAAAAAAGTGTACCTATAAATATGGATGAATAATTTTAAAAAGTGCTGCATATCCCTTTACCACACAGCATTGTTGTTAGTAAATATTTGGACTACTCCGTCCTCTGTTGGTCTCACCACCTTTAAAACTCTCACTGTGCTGTCATTGGCCAATAGAGCTTCACAAAGCCGCTCCTCATTGGCTGACAGTGTGGTCCACAGTCACCCCTCTAATAGTCCTGCTTTGGTCTGGACTATAGAAGGCTGACAGGACATGAAGCATGGACGGGCACTTATGCACTGTAGCTGTCTGAATGAAAGCACACACAGGCAGGTTCCTGCTGTTGTTGGTGTGCATGCCTAATCTCCCCACACGGTGGCAGTGTTGTACTTTCCTATAACACTAGTGTCGCTGCATTGTATGTGTTTGAATTAAACTTTGTGTGGCAACTCTCACTTAAATATTCCAGCACTTTGTTTGTGTTGAAACGGGGTGATGTCGTTTTTTTGTGTGATATTTTTATGATGTGAATTGTTAGTGTTTTGTGTTGTCAAAATGACCACTAAGGGGGACAATAGAACATGATCCGCCCGACTATTCAAGTGTCTCCTTGGGAGAAAACTTTAATACAAGACAAAATCAATAACAGCGATGTGTTTAGTGGAGATATAAAACTTGACATGCACTTAAATATCTCCAGCTATAAATTTGATGAATACGGATGTAAGTGTATCAACACTTTGGTATATAAGAATGAAAAATGAGCCGTAAGCAGTTGTAAAACAAAAAGAAAAAGTATACCAAAGCAGTCCCAAAGATTTGTGTCAAGTTATTAACTCAACAGTTTATTGTAGGATGTTGGTGACGATCTGTAAACCTGGCTAGTATTGCTATCCTTGATAGTGCATTTAATTGTGCCTTTTATAAGAAGAATGTGAACCTATTAGGCATCAGGGTACTGCTGGTTTTTATTCCAGCTGTCTCCTCTTAGACTTAATGAAAGCTGGGCTGCCAGGTGAAGCTAATTAATAAATTACTCGGTAGCAGGACCTTGGTTGACCTCCTTAATGTTGACATTATTCTACTCTAAATGGACCTAAGGCGTACATGTAGAGCCACTCAACCTCGGTCAAAAATATAGAGAAATGGTTGGCGTGGCAACAGCCTCTCTGTGCCCCACTAGTTCCTGTGTTCTGTATCTGACCGAAAACAGACACCGGCTGCAGCGCTGATGGGAGCTGGAAGAATCCTAATTGCACTTTTAGTTCAAAGACGCTTGGCAGGCCAGTCATTAAAACAACAGGGAACCTTGCAATGTTGGCTCCCCCGACCAGGACTGACTGCCCACCCCACAATTGCACAAAACACCCGAGTAGAGATCCTGCTGAAATCCTTCTGTAAGGATTTCAGCAGGATTTCATGTCAGTGAGAAAAAAATAGATCAGTACGAGTAACAGTAAAGACACTTGCTTTCATTCTGATTTGTGAATATGAGGCGAACCAGTTTTTGATGATGGTAAGAGATGTTAGCACCAATAGCAAATGAGAACGTTATTACTGGCAAACAAGAACAGACTTGTTCATCATTTATTAAAATCTAAAGTAATAACATGCAAATCCAGTAGAATTATTAAATTAATAAATGTAACACTTAACCAATTTGGTGCAAAGACATGATATATCATTTTAACTTTATTGTTATTTTTGAAATAATAATGCAGTGAATATATATGTAACACTTTATTGTGAGTTTGTCAGTGACAGCTCCAACCTATTTTGAAGAGATAAAGTACGTTTTATAATATTTTAAAAAGCTTTCGTGGTTCTTACATTATCAATTGTTAATGCTATTTCTGATTTAAATTATATAGATTATAACTTAGAAAAACAGCAGTACAACACACGATCCTATTGTGCTTAAAAGCTGAAGAGCAATATTGCTAAGGAGAAAAAAGCAACCAGTGCCTGATGTGGCAGTCTGTGACGTGAACACACACCCACATGAAGACTAATGGCTTTATTTGTTCATGTTAACATCGAACTATGTAATTCAATTCCTTTTAAATTTGACTTCAATGCCATTTCCACTGTTGTACACCACAGAAAGCCAAGCTGGGCCACGGTAAGAAAGTGATCACGCCGTCAGACCACCGGAGGTTCAGCCTGCCTTCGAGTAACATGGACCGCATCCGACTGAGTGACTTCAACTTCCTGGCCCTGCTGGGGAAGGGCAGCTTCGGCAAGGTGAGAGCCGTCACAGAAACAAACTTAAAGGTCCCCTATTATACTGTTTTTCATCAATATATTATAGGTCTCAGATATATACAAAACATGTCTCTGAAGTGTTTGGCGCGAAATACCAAACAGATTATGTATTGTAGCATCCCATAAACCCCTCTGTTTCAGCCCTGTTTCAAAAGTGCTGATTCTCTGTCTGTTACTTTAGATGAAAATAAGGAGCCACTCCCAACGCCCCTCTGAGAGAGATTTGGTTAAAAAGAACACAATGGTGCTCTAGGAGGAGATTCAGGTGATAAGGTGGGGGGGGGGTTACCTTGGTTGGTGATTGGCTAATGGTTACACAAGTCAAAAAAACGTTATGACATCATAAAGTGGCCAAAATCTGATCAGCTCATTTTCAGACAGGTTTTATATAAATGGATCAGGACAAAAAGTGAGCAAATCTTTTTTCCTGAAACTTTCAGAATCTCTTTACACAGAGGGGACACATGTTTATGTATAAATAGGTCACCTTTAATCTACCATTATCTGTGATTAAACTCAAGCATTTATTCCTTGTATGTGTTATTTTACCTTCACACTAACACAGGAACAGTTGAACAGTGTCAGTGTCTTACTATGGAAACATCATTTATTGATTAACTGTTTCCAACATGTTTTCTTGTTCCGTTTTTAAAGCTGTGTTAAAATACAACACACACCTTGTTTTCTGTTTGAAAATCAATCATTCATTTTGCTTCCATGTGACCGTGGGTGTCTTCATCATCTGCAGGTGATGCTGGCAGAGATGAAGTCGACGGAGGAGCTGTACGCCATCAAGATCCTGAAGAAAGACGTGGTAATCCAGGATGATGACGTTGAATGTACGATGGTGGAGAAGAGAGTCCTGGCCCAGAGGGACAAACCCCCCTTCCTCACGCTGCTCCACTCCTGCTTCCAGACTGTGGTGAGTCAAAACTTCCACCAAAGTCGTGACTATTTTTAATGCATACTTTCTACACTTCTGCAGCACTGCGCACCCACACAAACAAATCTGACTTTATTAAAATGGTGCCTGTGTGCTCCCTCATCATTCTTTCAACAGCAGCTATTCAATTGCTGGCATTTCACCCTTTCTACTTCCCTACAGTTATTGTCACTCTTTTTCCGGCCCTCCAGCAGAGAAAATTGATACTTAGCTGAGACCAGTCTTGAATATAAAGTCTCCAGTATGACGTCAATTATGTGCGTAGACAATATGACTCAAGCAGACTGTAATAAAACCTCTATTTACTGATCATTGCGTCCTGACCTATAATGCAGGTATATGAGCTGACTGAGGTTTCTGTCCTGAAAGAATGAATCGGCATTTTAGTATCTCGGAGGACGGCCAGGTGTAAAGACATAATGATACATATAAACAGAGATTTCTATGTAATGCACTGACGGTTGGAGTGGGCACACTCTTTGTGTGGAATCCATTTCGAGCTGCTCTTTAGGCAATAACGTCTTTTTTTGTATTATCTAGGATCGGCTGTACTTTGTGATGGAGTACATCAACGGAGGAGACCTTATGTATCATATCCAACGTATGGGCAAATTCAAGGAGCCACAGGCAGTGTAAGGTCGCTCTACAGTTCATTCACATGCATCTGTTTTAATAACAATCAAGTTAAACACCATGGCAGATAATATAAGCAAGCCTTGAGTTAGTGCTAATAAAGCAGCAGGATTTCACTGACTTTTTGGACCTAAAATGTTTATATTTTGTGGGGAAATAACTCCTTTTTAATGTATTTCTAAATTATTTAATGTTATTATAAGATAGTATTGTAAAAGAGATGGGTAATGACATGCAACAAAGGCACGTTCAAGTTGTTATGCTTTAACCCACATTTATTAAAAAAAATGTTTAGGACAAAAAATTATTTTTCTTGTATTCAGCAGAATTGCTTTCTTGGCCCAAGAAAATATATTTATTTTTCTCATTTTCGGTTCTGCAGGTTTTATGCTGCAGAGATTGCTGTGGGTTTGTTTTTCTTGCACCGAAAGGGAATCATCTACAGGTGGGTGAGTCAGAGAGAAATGTAATGTAATGGCGCACCACATTCACTCAAATCCCTTTATTGATACATGTATAACAACATACACAGACTTTCTAGACAGATAGATGAGGTGAGTATAAGCAGATGAGTATGAGCAGAGTTTTTCTATTTTGTTGAGGGAGCAGAGGGTGAGTAATGTAAGACAGAGAAGAAGAACAGTGAATTCAAATCGATAGGAAATTATTTTGAGCGTGAAGTGAGGAAAACAAGTTCAGACAAGCTGAATCTGAAGATACATGCATGGGAATTGAAGTAAGACATGATAAAGTAGTTTAGATATCGACTCTGACAGAAAGACTGATGGGCAGAGTGAAGCAGGAGATAACAGAAAAGATGGAAACAAAGAAATTAAGAAAGGGTCAGATTAGACAGCAGGTCCTGAGAGAGATAGAACATGTAGTGTAGTAAAGAAATAGACGTGTAGATTTAACAATGCTGTGTCTTAATGCACAGCTTGGATATTCCTTTATAACCATACTAATTAGAAATGAAAAAAAAAAAGACTAGACTAGGTCACCCAGTTCATCATCAGAACTTCAGCTTAGGATTCACATCCATCACACTATGGTGAATTAGGAGGGAAAGAAACAAAACATTTGAGACATGAAACATAAGCGCAGACACAGACCGAATAGTAAGAGCCCCGAAAAAACACACAGGGGGAAAAATTATTTCAGACCAAGAAGTTATTGTTTGTTGTTTGTACTACTCGCTTGACTAGACAGCTGAACAATATACAACAAGAATCAAAGTGGTCATAAATCAAGCCAGAAATGAAGTAAGTTCATAAATGCTCACGACCTGTCTCTGCTGCAGGGATCTGAAGCTCGACAACGTCATGCTGGACTCCGAGGGCCACATCAAAATCGCTGACTTCGGCATGTGTAAGGAGAACATGTATAATAGCATGACCACACGCACCTTCTGCGGCACCCCGGACTACATCGCACCGGAGGTGAGAAGGACAGGACTCTGATGGATTGATGCATTTGGTGTCACTGACATGGAAGCTATTGAAAAATACTGAAATCATCTACTGTTAAAATATTGATGTAAAATCTACTCATGACTCATCAGTGATCCAAAAAGGTATGCAACACAAGAAATATGTATTGTGCTTTTTGTAGCATACTTCACACATTTAGCAGAGAGTGGTTGAAAATAACTTTGGGTTTGTGTCAAACTGTACTTTTGTATGGTCCCTAAAGCGGAACCCTGTGATTAAGAGAAGGACAGCGCTTATATCTACGGTATCTTAATATGGTCCCGTACAGTAGGCTGTCTATTCTCAGTCAGGCTCATTCAAAAAGTAATGACAACTAAACAAGCCTGTATTCATACACAGTAAAGAGATGAATCATTAAGAGTAAAAAGATGTGGTAGATGATGTATAAGAACATTTATGTCGGTGTATATCCCCTCCCGACTGTCTGCACTGACTTATGAGGGGATGGAGGGAAGACCTTACTCGTGGTTTCTCACAGAACTCCAAATGGGTCTTTTTCCAGACTTTCTTGGCCCTAAATATAAATTGGAGACCACTCAACAATCTTTTTTTACACATGATATTGAAGACTTTATAATGAATTCATGAGCCAGCTTTTTGTCGATAAAATAGACTTCCTGGTTTCAATGTATGGTATTATAGAACAAAATGTGTGCTCTTCTGACCTGGAAAGTCATTTTTTAGAGGATAGAAAAACATCAGTATTGTCTGATTAGGTATCAGCAGAGAGACATGTGTTTAAATGGTAACCCTGTGAACTGGATAAATTGCTGCATTTCTGTCTCTCTTGAAGGCGAGTGCAGCTGTTATTTAGCTCTTTGCCTCTGCATCTGCATGGTTATTATTTTGTGTAGACTGTGTGTGGGAAGGAGGTGTAGGATGGCAAATTGGATGGTGGCAGAAAGAGCCTTTGTGATAGCAGCTTAAAATAGCTGACTGTATTTAATGACAGATTTTGTAAGAGAGAACTCTTCACTGTTTCTCATGAGATCTTTAACCCTTTGTGAGGTGTGTAGCATTCGGCAGCAGACATAAAGCCATCTTTTATTACTGAGCATGATAATGACCAAACTTGTTTGAATACATAGATGTGGTGATGTGTGCTCATGTGTAATAACTCCAAGGTTTTAATCGTGTCACTTCTTGTCTCATACAGATTATAGCATACCAGCCTTATGCAAAATCAGTGGACTGGTGGGCTTATGGAGTTCTTCTGTATGAGATGCTGGCAGGACAGGTACACTGTTTTATACTGCACTAATACTGGTTTATATGTTTGTTTGTTTTTACTGTGAATTTGTATCATGAGACTGTCTGTCTCTTGTGTACATCCTGCTTCAGGGATATTAAACTGTGTGAAACATGTGTCATCAAGATGAGAAACTACCTAAAATGGTCTGATCGGTGAAATGTTGAGACACTCACAGACAGTACATCCTACATTTCCAGTCAACAGAAGATATGTTTCTTACTGAAAATGAATACATGAATGTCACATAACAATTGGAGCAGGATTCGCTTTTCTCTAAGAGAGTGAATCCAATCCAATAATTTATATAGCACAAACAACAGAGTTGACCAAAGTGCTGTACATCAATACATATATATTAAGTGACATGTAATGTAATGTGAAAAAGCAGCATAAATACATTTAGGCAAAACCGATAGGACAAGAAGAAACTAATGTAAAAGCACCAGACAATAAAACCATACTTATAGCCACAGACTGAAAACCCTCATACATGATGTACATTTTTTTTTAAACACAACAAAATAGAAAACCCAAATTTAGAAAACGCTGCAATAGAACCTACAGCTGCCAATGCAATACATACAGAGAGCTAGATCATAGTTTTATGTTATTTATGCAGTTAAATGTACCTACAATTTATCAATACATTACAAGAAAATAAACTGTACGTTATACACACAGGTTACAGCGCTCAGCTTCACACAGTGATGCTGTCAGCTCGGTTTCCTGTCAGGTTTCACAGAACAAGCCTCCAGCTGTGACACATTTCATCTTTCTCTTCAGCCGCCGTTTGATGGAGAGGACGAAGACGAGCTCTTCCAGTCCATCATGGAGCACAACGTGTCCTACCCCAAGTCCATGTCTAAAGAAGCTGTGTCCATCTGCAAGGGAGTAAGTACTGTGTTAAAGTGCTGTAGGGGGGCTTTATACAGCATATCACATATTTGTGAAGAGTCTAAGGTCATTTGAACTGGAAACATGTTCCACAGCTGATTAAATACTTTGATGCCATTAACTGTTATTCAGTTTATGTTATTTCTTAAGAAGAAACATGCCGAGCCATACATGTGTTCAGTTGACATGCAAACTATTTCTGCACAAACAAAATACCTAGTTCCCATTTGTATTCACTGTAAGAAATGTTCAGCATTATTGGTCCTTTATTTAGCAGGCACCTGTTTCCTCTCACACCTAGGCAACATGTTTTTGGCATCATAACAGTGAAGCGTCAAGACATTTATTTAAGGAAATGTGTTTTCAAAGTTTACACAACAGAGATTATTCAATTAACATTCAAGCTCAGTCTGATCAAGTATTTTAATAACGTACCCGCCTTCATTTATTACGATATTAAACCCGGGATGCCATGAGAAATGTTATTTATCTTCTCAGAGCTGGGGACAAAAGCGATATCCCTGATCATTATTGTTTGCTTCACGTCACCTTTACTGAGAAAAAACCCCATTCATGGTCAAAATTTAAAGTGGAAATCAGAAATCGAGCTATAAAAAGGCAGTTTAATTTCCTGCTGCTATTTAAAGCTTAGAGCATCAGTGTGGCTCTGCACAATGTTTACGGTGTGATAAAGTAATATATCGCAGAAGATGGGAAAGGAAAGTGAATTGCTGATATACAAGCGTCACACTTGCATTTTCCTCGTGCTGCTAGCTGTCACTTCTTCTTATCCCATCTCTTCTGGCTGCCTCCAGCTGATGACCAAGCACCCGTCAAAGCGTCTGGGCGGTGGCCCCGAGGGGGAGAGGGACATCAGGGAGCAGGCCTTCTTCAGACGCATCGACTGGGACCGCCTGGCAAACAGAGAGATCCAGCCGCCATTCAAACCCAAAGTGGTGAGTGTGACATCATTCACTTCAGCTAAAGCAGGGGTGTCCAAACTTTTTTCACCGAGGGCCAAATTCAGAAAGATATACGAAGGGCGGGGCCACTTACCAGAGGTGAGGTTTATTGCCTCATAAGTTAAGTTATAAGTCAGCAAAATCTATCAAATGTAGGTAAATTATTCTTAATCAGCCTAAATCACAGCTCTCCATAGGGTTTCAATTATTTTGTTTTCAGCTCATTCCTTAAAACAGAAGCCTCAGATTGATTATCATAAGAGGAACTATGAAGGGTAGATTTCAAGCTTGTTATATAAATAAGTCATTGGCCTTTTTTCTTATCAACTTAGATTTGTTAGAAAAAGAAATTCAACTTTAATTGACTAAATTTATTTGAAAAGTGGGCTCATTAACAAATGAATACTACTGTATAATATCTGTTTTTATATATATGTAAGAAGTACAATACAAGACAAGCACAAGTTTCATTTGTGGGCCATACTGCATTATAGCTTTTTTAATTTGCTGAGGGCCGATTCAAAATGGTCAGCGGGCCGCATTTGGCCCCCGGACCGTAGTTTGGACACCCCTGAGTTAGACAAGTATCTGTCAAGGTTTCAGCCTTTTTAAAACAAATGTACCTTTTTGTAAATCCCCAGACATTAGTTCATGTCTGAGCTGTAGTAGAGAAGCACATGTTTTATTTAAAAACACTGTAACTTTGGCAGACACTGTTCTCCTATTATCTTTACTGACATTAAAATAGATTCATAAATGGATCCCTTTGGAGCTAGCACAGAAAGAAAGAATATTATCAGCATACGAAACACCAAAAACTTTTTCTCTGTGGCAGCAAATTACATTTTTAGTTGACATTTTCGAAGCAGTGAGATTATTGGACAACAACATTGTTTGAAAGAGCCCCTGTTGTTGTTCATAATATGACTTGGCATTTCTCTGCTGCTTCCCACTGGCTATGGTGTTCCTTGAATTCATGAATTTATTCTGGCCACACACACTCCAACAAAATGTATTGAGCTTTGATAACAAAGAACGAGACAAACAAGCAGGTCTTAAACATGATAATTTATTCAATAGATCATTTCCATCAACTTTAAGCTCACTTTTCCATCAGCAATGAAGGGCCATTAGATATTTTCAGACCCACAAATATATGTTGGATGACGATAGAAAGAGAAAAACACTCTTGAATGCATCGCAGTTGAAGAATTGAAGTACTTCCTCAGAGAGTCTTTAAAGGTCCCATTTGCTTTTCTGGTTATTACCCATCCCCTTGTGTGTTATGTAGTTTTTGATGCATGTAAACGGTCTGCAGAGTCACAAACCCTCAAAGTACACCCTGTAGCGAGTAAAACTCTAACACAGAAAAGACCTGTCTATGCTGCCCCAGAACGCCTCGTTGGGGATTTCTCTTTTTCCATTGTTTACTTCTTGGGTATACATGTAGTGCCGTATTTCGGGTATAGTGACGTAACGTAACGTAACGGCTCCGCAGATTGGTCCAAATGAGCCGTTACGTTACGTCCGCGGAGCCGTTACGTTTGGACCAATCCGCGGACTTCCTCACACACACACACTCGGCGGGACGTTGCGAGGCTCGCTGCTGCGAGGAGCGGGACACTGTGAGCTGGCTCACTGGTGTGGGGTCGGCGAGACACAGCAGAACTCAGCCTGGGCACACACACAAACTCCCAGCCAGGCTGCGGGTGTGTGTGTGTTTCGGGCTAGGTTTCGCGCTGTCTCGCAGACGGCCACTGGGCTCACAGGGAGGGGAGGCAGGAGCTCCAACAAGCCGTTTAGGACAGAGAGTGAATACACATACTATACAGAGATGCTGTATGAGAAACCAATGTGAGTTTGGAAAATTGCACAATATAAATTCATTTTAGTATACCTCTGTGGGGGAAACTTCTGTGTAGCAATGCATTGGGAGTCACCGACTCAGGAAGGAGACACAGTGAGAGTTGGAGCTTTTGATGTCAAACACTGATGGGTTTATTCAGAGTATCGGCCGGAGGATTCACATCACAAGTCAAAGAGTCAGAGGTTCTGACTTCACGGTAGAGTTGCCACGTCAATTCTGAAGAGCCTCTCTCTATGCTAGACCTTTTAACTGGTTCACAGAGAGAAATCAACATCTCTGAAGGAGTAGACTAAACAGCTGGGAACCACTTGCGTCCGACACTCATGGCCTCAAAGATTTCACACCTTAGAGTCCACAAACATCGATAAAGAAGTGCCTCAGTGTTCTCACAACAATTACCATTCGTGCCAGACAAGTTGACCGGTCACAAACTGGTAACAACAACACATATGGCACCAATGCCTTTCCTTAAAGGAGATAACAGACGTCAGAGTAGATCATAAAACGTCACAGAGCAAAAGGTTAGATATCTTGAAGAATTATTCCTTAACAACCTCAACAATGGAATTATGATCAGTAGAAATGGCCATGACATGGGACCTTTAACTGTGTTTGCATGAATGCGTGCATATTGTATATCTGCGTCCCATTCACCCTCAGTGTGATGGTTTCATGCAGCCAGCAGGGCTTGAGGTAGGGTCGCAGCTGCAGTCACCAGCCTGACACCTGCCCCCCCCCCCCCGCGCCAGACACCTAAATCTCCGCCTGTCATCACAAAACACACACTCTTTTTCAGTTTGTGGACCCCGGCATACTCCTCTCTCTCCACTGTGCCCGAAGCAACACCCGCCATGCCATGGAGGATTATAAATAGCTCTCTAACGGCAGAGTTCCCTTTGCTTTCACACAAGGGCCACAATAACTGCATGGCTGCACAGCGGAAGTATCCATCTCCACTCACAAAGGGGGGGAAGGATAACATTGCTAAAAGAGGATCCATCCATTCAGGAGGTCTTTGTGTGGTGTAGCACATGTGTGAGCTCATACGCGGCGTCATTAATTGGCCTGAAGGGACTACAGTAGCAAACAAAAGACCCTTCTGAGGCTTTCTGTGATATTACCATCTCTGGATATTACAGCTGGAAATGCCTGACATTCTTGCTCCCCTGAGAAAAGTGCAAGCGCTGAAATCCCCACAGATTTGTTTTTGAATGACTTATTCTAAAGCATTTTGTCTCGTTATCTTGTAAAAGCGTGATGACTATGCTGCTACTGTGCATGTCACTGAATATGTTATATATATTCAGCTGGAGACACATGACAGCCTCAAGCTGCACTCTGACGCTGATGACCTACACTGTGCATGCTTAGGGTTAGGACCTGATCTAATTACAACTTCTGCCTGGCTACACATCAGGCTTCGACATTGTCCTGCACCACCTTCCCTCTGGGAGCGAGAGGGCAGCTTTCTATTGAAAGACTTGAGAGGGAATGTCGTTTAATCATGAACCCACAGTGCAGTTTTTGTAGTGTTTTATAGCAATACTATCCACATCTGATCTCCTTTTATCTCGTTCAGGGCGGCAAAGGAGCAGAAAACTTCGACAAGTTTTTCACACGCACACAGCCCATGCTGACCCCTCCTGACCAGCTGGTCATCGCCAACATTGACCAGAGCGAGTTCGCAGGCTTCTCCTTTATTAACCCTCAGTTCATCCATCCATCGCTGCACAGCGTGGTATGAGGAGAGAGCGGAAAGACAACACGAAAGCATGAACTGTCGCTGACTACAGGATCCTTCCAAACTCTACAAAAACGAACCCGCCGTCAAAAGACTCTCATTATCCTCTACAGTGTTCTGTCTGCTGTTTGCTGGTTATCAATATGTGTGAAGAAGTGACTGAGAGCGGAGCAAAGTGTTGAAGAAAAAGAACATGGCACTGATATTTTCTTTCCCTTAACATCTCATATAATATGTTCTTAAATCAAATCTCTAACTGTGTTTATCCGAACCTGCAGCCTTTTATTCTTGTGTATGAATGTGTATATGAGTTACTCTGTGATGCAAATGTTCCTTTCTTATGTTCCCCGTCTTAACTACGCAACAAGCTGCAATGCACGACAAGAACGGAACACATTTTTCTGCTCTGTCCCGGCTTTATCTACTTCTGAACCGCTACACGTGTATTTTATATTTATATACAAAAAAAAAAA
This sequence comes from Trematomus bernacchii, assembly GCF_902827165.1. Taxonomy (NCBI): domain Eukaryota; kingdom Metazoa; phylum Chordata; class Actinopteri; order Perciformes; family Nototheniidae; genus Trematomus; species Trematomus bernacchii. The sequence continues at coordinate 20,474,867 of NW_022987720.1, read as the reverse complement.
AGAGGTATTAGCCTATACTGTTACATGAGTGCCAAAGGAAAGGTGGGAAGTAATCATTTCTATTGCAGTTCTTAAAGTCATCATGATGTTTTTCCCCTCCCGACGCACTAAAACCCCTAAACAGGGCATGTTTCTTTTTGTTGTTTTGTACGACGTGGAGCTATAGCTATAACTTAACATAGATAACCAGGAACACATTCTGCTTATGCTTACAGTTGCAAGCTGTCTAGGCCTTTTTAATGCAGTGCAGTTCAGTAGGGTCAGAAAACTGTGGATCAAAGAGACAATGTTTTAAAGTATAAAGATGCTATTTCTATATGCACAAAGCAGATCTCAGTTGCATGCTTACTTTTCTGACTCTGTGTGAGCAGTAGACTCTAGGATGCAGTACACGTCTGGTATCATTGTAAAGTTTAGTATTATGCTATAAACTATGTTAATATATACTTGTTGTATGTTTTAAAAAGTCTTATTCTGGTTTGTAATTGTTAATCAGAAACAAGGTTTACTTCCCGTTTTATGTCCTGCTTTTACATCAAGAGAAAAAACCCTCTATTATATTGTATGTCAACCTTTTTTTTTGTTTTGTAAATATGTTTCAAAAAGAGAAGTTACTTGCAGATTTTATACTACGAACTGAATGTGCTTTTACTACCGTAGACAGTTTGAACATTTCTATGTTTAGAGTACCCCTAAGAAGAGTATATCTATAATGTTTGGCTGAATCTTTGGTAGCTTCGGTATCAGCAAACCTTGTATTTCCACTATTTATCCATCGTTTTCTACTACTCAGTGTCATGGCGAATATGCAGCACCTACTGTGCGTGAAACAGTTGAATGCCCTCTTGCCTTGGTCGTCTCAGGGCCGACTCCTTCTGTAACAAATTTAAAACAGAGCAACGGTACGAGGATTTCGGAGCCCTCTGTGGCTGAAACATGTCTTCTCTAACTTGTATAAATTGTGTGCATGTGTGAGGCGAGGCCTGATCTAAGCATGAGAAAGACCCCTGCATGAAAACGAGATCATGGAGCATGGAGTTTCCCCACCTTGTTGCACAGAATAAGACAAACCAACAAGCATTGTGCGCTTCTCTTTTCCTCCCACCCAGTGTCATGTAGTCGGACAAAACAAGACTAATATGTGTAAACGCTTCTGTTGGCTTTTTGTTTACTGGTGCCAACCCTGAGTCTTTTTGTTCCCGGACATTTTGATTAGGCTAGGCACACAATGGATACAACAGTAATGTTTCATAAAACTGCCAAATTGACTCTTAACCCCTGAATTAGTTGCTGAACATGTAGACTGATGTCGCAGCTGTCACATCCGGACCAAAATGTAAGGTTAAGAGAAAACTGAATGTTTACATGTCTCACATTGAGAATCTTTATCGGAGCAGAGGAAGAGGAAAACAAAAACAAACTTTGGACCCACGGCAGAGATAATCACACGTCAGGGTACAGTACCACTACAGTTAGAGCCACAGGGAACTTTCTATGTGTTTCCTTCCACTGCCCCTGCTTTTGTTAACCTGATTCTTTGTTCCTCTGTTTGTGGTATGATGGATACTGTGTATTAATAAAGTATGAAAAAGATTAACCTGCTCTGTTTTATTTTGGGAAGGGAAGTCTGAAGTGGCTGTAGTTCTGCCTAAATCGTTTCACTTCAGCTTCACTTCTGAAGTGTGGATTGATGTCTATATTATTGTTCTATAAAGATATTGAGGTTTTTAGTTAACATCCAATATTTGATATGTAATATTATTTCAGAGGAACAAGGTGTTATTGTTAATATTCTGGCAGTTATTTGTGAAAAAAATTCCCATGATTTCAACAATTTAGTGTGCAAAATGTCCTATTTGACATGCTGGATCATGCATATGTGTACTACAGTTCATGTACTGTAGCCATGTGATCACACCGTCCAGAGCAAGAAATCATTTACATTACATTAGAATAAATACAGAATAAGTACCGTCTGCTGAGTGCATTGGTGTTAAATTACTATGAGGTATTAAGAGACACAGCCAATGTTTTTACTGAACTTAAATCATTTGTGAAATTAGCTAAATATTTTATGAAAATGCCACTGTGTTGTTTATATTTTAAGGTTATGTAACTGTCTGTAGGTAAACAAAGGAATAGACATTGACTTTAAGAAATGTAAAAAAATACACCACATTTTAGAAAATAAAATCAACATTTTATTTCAATCTTGTTCAAAACACACAAAATGGAAATATGTCAACTAACTTATTACTAGCTTATTGACTTAAAATAATAATGATGTCCAGGTCATGACACACATTTACTTATGGTGCCAAAAATCAAGTAAATTAAGAAGTTTACATCATGACGGTCCGAAGTTATAAAAATACAAAATAAAAAGCTTTCTATACTGTATGTAACAATATGACAAAGTGTTGCTTATTTCCACATCAGGCAGTTACACAGAAAACATCATCAGTCATTAGGAGTCTTGTTTGAGAGAATATTTCAATATTCACTCCGTGATTTAAGCTCAGTTTTGGTCTTCACCAACTCCTGAGAGAAACATCTGGCTCTTTAGTTGCTCATGCTCCAGCTGGTCCTTTCATTTGTCCTTCTCCTTTGTACATCGGCTATTTATACGTTTTTCTTTTTGTGCTAAAGACCGCTGCCTTTTGGGGCTGAAAATGGTGCCATAAAAGCAGTGGGTGAACAAACATTAAAACTTTACAATGAGAATTATTCAACAATAATTCTCTGTAGGCTCATAGCTAGAAGTGACCCGTTTTAGACTTTTTACACTATAAAATTAAAAATACTAATGTAATCAAAACATTATGTTCACATGTAGTCACCTCTTTACTCTTAACATGCCACATACAGGTCAAAGTTGAAAATCACTTGGCAAAAATGTTTGATATCGCTCCGTTTATATATGCTAGTATGTCCTGAAAAAAAGGTAGTTCACCCCAAGATCACACTATTCATTTCAGAAATGCAGATTGTTTTGAGTTACAGTAGCTATTCGGAACAGAGGTGATATCAGAACTTCACCTCTCTCTAGTTTCACTTTTTGTATTAACTTTCCAAAGTTTCAACTTTTGTTCCTTCTAAATCATTTCACAGAACTGGGAAGTAAAACCGTTTCACAGTTACAGTCAAACTGACTAATACTACATCTGAACACTGCATGAAAAATGTCACAATCAGTTTATAATGATAAACTTGAAAGTGTACACTAGCTCTATTAAAAAAAACTCAAGATGACAGTAATAAAATACTTTAAAATAAATAAATAAGCCCATTCAAACCACATGGAAGTAAATCTGAAGAAGCCTACCTAACTGAACAAATGTCAAAAACACTTTTTCATTTACAAAATGGTATTCTATGTTTTCAACAGCAACTTTTGGGTCAGTCCAGGATGGTTCCTCTGGTCACAAACTTCCAAGTAGGGCTGAAACTAACTATTCCTCATTGTTGATTAATCTGTCAGTCATGGTCTCGAAATGTCAGAAAATTGTTAAAATGTTGCTCAGTGTTAACCAAAGCTCAAGATGACAATATGAGACATCTTGTTTTTACCAAAACTAAAAGATATTCAGTTTACTGTCAAAGAGTAGTACAAAAACACAAATATTTTCACATTTTAGAAGCTCAAATCAGGGAATATTCCATTTTTGTTTGAAAAAATTACGTAAACCAATTGATCAAATAAAACAAAACATGTTTTGATTATTTCACATTTGGTAACTAATCCCTGGCTTACATCCTGAATAAGGGATTTGTTTGTATTGTCCCGTGCTCGTTGGATGTCTTTGTGTTTCGCCCCACCTCCTATTCTACCGACTCTTCCCCATCAGAAGATGCATCACTTCCTTCTGAATGTTCGGTGAGGGTGGTCTTGAGCTTGGCATCACTTTGTCTGACTGAACCTCTAGGGCGACCCCTCTTATGCGGGGTGCCAACTTCACTTTTTGGAGTACCTGGAGGGCGGCCCCTTTTTTTTGGGGTGCCAACATCACTTTTAAGATTACCTGGAGGACGGTCCCTTTTTTTTGGGGTACCAACGTCACTTTTTGGAGTACCTGGGGGGGGACCCCTTTTTTTTGGGGTGTCAACATCCCTGCTTGGTGAGGATGAAGAGGCGGGTAAACTCTTGCGAGGCCTTCCAAGCTTCTTCTGTACTTTTGGCGCATTCAGCTCCTCAAGGGTGGGCAAAGGATATTTTCGTGGCCTTCCCTTTTTGGCTGGAACTTTTTGGGGCGGGCTACTCTCAGGCTGGCCTTCGTCATCGAGCACCTTCTTTTTGAAACTGCCTTTCGGTCGACCCATTGCCTTCTTCTTGTTCTGTGTCGACCCCAGCGTCGGTCTCTCATTCTCTTCACTTGTTAAACATTCTAACTTGTGCTTCGTGGATCCTTTCGGTCGACCCATTGCCTTCTTAACTGGCGGCTCCTGTTCATCTCCGCTCTCCTGTACGATACTTTTTCTCGGCCTCCCTCTTTTAGCCGTCTCTGGGGTTTCATTTGATGTGTTCTGTGTTGACCCCACTGGTGTTACCACCTTCCTAGGTCGACCTTTCTTCCTTATTGGAGAGTATAGGCTTCCATCATCATCATCATCATCATCATCCTCCTCTTCCTCCTCTTCCTCGTCCTCCTCACTGCTCAACTCGGACCCCCGCGTCGGTCTCTCATTCTCTTCACTTGTTAAACATTCTAACTTGTGCTTCGTGGATCCTTTTGGACGACCCGTTGTTGGTATTTCAGAGTCTCCCTTCGGTGAGTCTTTGACATCAGCCGTCTCAGAATTCCTTGGCCTGCCTCTTTTCTTAAGAGATTGGTCTGTCGGACTCGTAAGGCTGTCTTCATTACTGGCCTGTTCCTGGGAAACTTGAGTTTGAACAGAAATGTCAGCATGGACATCTCCCGATTCTTCATGCTCTTCGTGCTTTGTGAGTTTTGGACACCCTCTTTCCCTAGGGGACTGAGTTGTGCCATCACTTGCAATGCCTGAAACCAGCTTCATGATGTTAACATCGTCTGTAACACAAATCTTCAACTTATTGGAACCTTCTGGCATCCCCGCTCCTATTTTAGTGGCACTGTTGTCAGACATGTGCACAGTGGAATCTCCCTCAATGCTCCACAAATCTCTTTGTTGTGTGGTAGCTGTCGATGTTTCCTCTTCACTACTGTTGCCGTCAGCTTGGACTACTTCTGTAACTGCAAATTGAATATTGAAAAGCACAATTGGGGGTTATGGTTTGGTCAGGACTGATACAGATTATTAATAATAAAGGAGACCAAAAAACAATAGGAACTGATTATAATCTTACACAATTTAGAATAAAACCAACTTCATCACACAACTTTGTTTAGAGGCATGTAATCATTTGTTAAATATAATTATGAAATATATTTTTAGATCATTTTCTATTGTATAAAAGGAAGAATCAAAAGACGTCTCCTACCATGCTGACACTTTTCGCCTTCCTTACTCTGTGTTGAGTGCAACACACCCATTCTGCACTTTTAGACCTGACTGCATCCATTGAGAGAGAGAGAACATGTAGTTAACATTTGGATAGATACAGGACTACAACATATTATGAAGGAATAAGAACCATCTGGAAGTAGCAAAATAAAACGCTGCTAGATGAAACTTAAAGGAATACTTAAACTACAAAAAGACCATTTGTATATAAATTACTCACCTTGAATTTTCTAATGAAACTTCTGACATGCCTCCACGGTAAACTAGGAGGAAGAAAAACAGAGAAAATTCTTGATGAATTTAAGTAAATGGGAAATCTACAAAGAGATACAAAACGGACACGCTAAGGAAACAAAACATCTCTCAACCCCTTTTTTCAAATCTGTAAAAGAGAGGTTACTGGACAACCAAACTTGCTGTCATATTCTGGAGAATAGGTCATATCGTTGTTTTTCATACCGTCTGAGCATATGAGGTTTTATCTTTGCTTAAGTATGTGCTTATGCCTGCTGTGTGTTAATAGGTTTTTAAGGAGGGCTTTTAAATGGGTACATGTGCTTTATATATGCCGCAAACGTTAGTCAATTGTGCTTAGTGTTTAAATCCTGCTAATGTTCTTTACCGGGGCTTATGTGCTGCCAAGTGTTTTCTCTATGTGTATTTGCTCATCTATGTTTTCTTTCAATGCAATTAACATGCCAGGGACTACAAGTGAAAATAAGTCTCTATGGCTACATCTGGCACATTTACATGCTGGACATAAGTGCTCATGTTAAATAACGTACATTGTTCCTTCTTAAATAAATACAAACAAAACTGTGAGCCAAACGACTCGCACGAACTACGAAAAGGGGTAAAACGAACCAAAATAAGTTACTAATGAGACTCGAATGACAACAAAGCGACACAAAACAACAGCAAAGAGACGCTTAACTACAAATAAGTATAGAATAACTACAAAAATGGGCCAAACGACCACAATGAGACAATACCACAGATAGATGCCCAACGACTTGAATGGGACACAAAAGGACAACAACGAGATGCTAAACAAGTGTAAACTGTGTAAGTCTTGCTTCTGTTTAAGGTGGAGGGGCCTTTTGCGTTTGTGTGCCCATGGCCCCATTGTCTCAGTATCCGACCATGCAAAGCGTAATAATTGTGTCCTATAGGCTCCATGTTTTTAAGCAACCGATCGCTGTGAATCTGGAGCAGATGGCTTTCCAGGTTATCTTCGAAATCGATGGCGGCATGACAAATATAAAATAAAAAATCAATAAACATACCTCACCTTAAAGAAATCCCCCGTGGGAGTCAGGTTTCATTTTAAAGATTAACCAGATAGTCGTGACCTGCGAATAAAGACTTAATAGGAAATGTGATGCTTGTTTATTTTACGACCACCACTTCCGGTCGTCCGTGACGCTTAGGAGGCTCTGAAGGAAACTAGCGCTGCAGAGATTTGGTTCCGCTTCAGCATCCTTGTTCTGATTTCTCACATAATAGCAGTATGACAGGTATTAAAAAGCAAGAAATGCAACATTATAAAATAAACTTGCCAAATTGGACACTTCCTAGTAGGTACACATGAAATACAAACCACTACCTCATAATAATAATAATACATGTTCAACACGAGTTCAATATATTTTTTTCAACCTATTTTTTTAGAACAAATAAATACATAAGGCATCCCTTGTTTAGAATATATATTTGAATTAAAAGCAAATACAAGAAATCCCATGTACAGTCATTATTTGTGCATCTTTTTTTGTAGTTTAATTTGCTATTTTTACTGTACTCATGGTGTACAGTTTAATTATTATTATTGTTACTATTATTATTATGTTTAATGTACTGAATATTTTGTAATTCCGAACTAAGAAAAAAAAGTATTATGTTATCTTATGTCATCTTATGGAAGCCATAGCATTGTAGCCAATAAAGCTGCCATTACTAATCTATTGTTCAGTAAGTGTGTTTGACATGCAGTGATGTATCTGTTTATATTTTTCTGCATTCATGAACTTCCTGTACCAAGAAGTCGGTCGTGGGGTGGTCACATTAAACAATCAGGCATTAACTCCCCATCAGAGCTCCAGACGAGACTCGACGAAGCCGGGGACTATGAGAGACGACTCTCTCTCTATATACGCTCTCTCTATCTCTGCTATATTCCTCTGCTCTCTCTCTCTCTCTCTCCCGCTTCTCTCTCCCTCTCTCTCCCTCTTTCCTCTCTATCTCTCTCCCTCACCCCCACACTTTCTCTCTCTCTCTTTATCTCCCACTCTCTCTCTCTGACTCAGTCTGTGGACAGTGTTGAGCACTGATGCACTGCTGCATCGTCTCTTGCTTCTTAAAGCTTCTCTCGGCTTCACTTCTCTGAAGGAATTTGCGACCAATAAGTTGGAGTCGTTTTCTTACAACTCGCCACTGAACAAACAGAGAGTATTTCCCCGTAGTTTTACTACAAAACTTTCTGCACCTTTCCTTCACGTGTGTGACAGACCACACCGAAACTGCAGACAGCCACGTAAGAACAAGTGTTTGCATGCTTTAGTCACATGATTTTATTTTTGTAACCTTTGCTGTTATATTTGATGGGTTTCACATATTCTCCGATGACTTATGATGTTTGTTTTGAGTTCTTTTAATCTCAGTTGTTGCATGTGTGTCGTGTACAATGTCCTGGTTACTACACTATACTAACTATAGCTAACATGTACTTTAGTAGTAGTATTTTATTGAGGGTCACCATAGGTTATTGCACTGTAGATCATGATATTATAGGGTTGACATTGACGTGTTGTCATTCACACTATGCTCAATAGTTTCAATGACACTCTCAAGTCCCCCCTGGGGGGAAAAACTGCATAGCTTATCATTGCAAGAAATGTGTCAAATGTATAACTCATGGTGTTGAAAATTATGCACCAATGTCAGTTGAATGTGAATATATATAGTAAATAAAAACTGTTGGAATTAATAGAAATAACCTGAAGCATATAACACTCTTTCATAATTTCATGGTAATATAACATAGTGTTGTGTGTCTGTATTAATTCATATTTATCTAATAATGTATTGTGTGTGTTTTTTCCTTTTTCAACCATGTCCACATCCAACTTTCCTAACATTTCTGCCAGTAATTCTTCTTTTCCCTTTTCTCCTCCTCCAGATCGCTTTTGGATTGTAACCACCACAGCTGGAAGCTCCCTCACTGTCACCATGACTTCGTGCAGCAGGAAGGCCCTGACTCTGCTGAGCAGTGTGTTTGCTATCAGTGGCCTGGGGCTGCTGGGAGTGGCGGTCAGCACCGACTACTGGTTGTACCTGGAGGAGGGCGTCATTCTGCCTCTGAACCAGAGCATTGTCATCAAGACCTCGCTGCACTCCGGCCTCTGGAGAGTCTGCTTCCTGGCCGGTGAGGGTTGGGTCTGGGGTGATGCACTGCCACGGTTTAGGACAGGCTTTTGTCAGTGAACCTTGTTTTTAGGTTTTCCTCAGATACATGTAATGGAGTTTAGTGTGGTAAGATCTTTGTTCAAGGAGGTCCATTCATACTGCGCAGCTTTTATGGCAGAGGCAGAGAGAACATCCTGTCACGCTCACATATCAACACTGCATCAGCCAGCTTTGACATTCACACAGAATGACATTCACAATGACTTCATCAGCGTGAGCATGTGTAGTGTGTTGTGTGTGTGTGTGTGTGTGTGTGTGTGTGTGTGTGTGTGTGTGTGTGTGTGTGTGTGTGTAAAGAGAGAAAGCAACAGAAAGCTAAAAAGTGTGGTTTACTTCCCAGTTTTAATCACACACTGTAAAACAAGGTGCGTTCAATTTAAATTAGTCCTGCAGAATAATTATACAAACAAACACAAACACATGCACACACACAGACACACAGACACACACACACACACACACACACACACACCATACTTACACCTTTAAGTCTTCAGAGAATGATCTCATCTCATCGTGCCACAGATAACTCCGGCTGGAGTCTGTATGTGACAATGATGAAGTGATAATAATGACTGTGTAGCTGTCTTGGCAGAATGTGATGTAACGCACTCTTATGTAAAGAAATATTTTTCTTAGAAAAACTTTAAGTTTTGAACTAGGAGAGTTCATCCTGAATATGTCTATTTAAAATACAAGAAAACAATCAAGGTTGATTTATAGGGGATTATGATGCCTTTATATGCAGGCTATGATACATGTACAGGACATATGAGTCGGATTAAACCTATCCTAAGAAGATAGGAAGTAAATAAGTGTTGTTTCAAAATAGTTAAACATTCCTTGCATCAGCAGCTGGGGTCTTCTTGGTCCTGTCTGCCTGTTTTTGTCCTTTTTTTTTGTTTCCCAGTTTCTCTCCTCCTTTCTTTCTCACCTCAATTTTGTCTCTATGTATTAGGTGAGGAATCTGGTCGCTGCTTCACCATCGCCTACATCATGCCCATGAATGTCCAGTTGACGTCAGAGTCCACAGGAAGCGTGCTCAGTAAGTTACTCCCGCCTAAATAACTCAAGGTGCCCCCCTGAGATTGTACACATAAACAGCGTTTGGCATATTCATAAGAAAAAGTGTTGTTTTGTAATACGGCTTGTGAGTCACCTGAACCCTGTAGCCTCGTCCCTCTCCTATTACCTTTTTTTTATTATAGACAATTCATCTCAGATGTCCTTCAGTGAGCCAAAGCTTTACCTCAGGAATAATCCACTTTAAGTCAGTGTAATCTCTGATGTTGTACAAATCTGGCCAAATAGCAGACAATGATTACGCTTCTTTTCTGAATATTTCAAGATTGACTGTTCCCCCTTCCTCCAAAGAGACCACTTTTCCAACCTGACGAATGAGGAATTTAAAAAAGCTGCTTTATAATGAAGATAGATCAACAAAACATTCCCAAAGTTCCTCTCTTCTGTTGCATGTTTTGGTTTTAAACAGCAGTTGTCCTCCTCTCCTCAGAGATGATTCGCTCGGCCACTCCGTTCCCTCTGGTCAGCCTCTTCTTCATGTTCATCGGCTTCGTCCTCAACAACATCGGCCACATCCGGCCTCACCGCACCATCCTGGCGTTTGTCTCTGGGATCTTCTTCATCCTCTCAGGTACTCAGATCATCTCTCTATTTCTTGTCACATTTCTGTGCTCTCTCCTGTTTTTGTTAAACTACATTTGAATGTATCCATTTGTCAGGTCTGGCTCTGGTGGTGGGTCTGGTGCTCTACATCTCCAGTATAAATGATGAAATGCTGAACAGTATTAGGAGCAGTGAGGCCTATTTTATCTACAAGTACGGCTGGTCCTTTGCCTTCGCTGCCATCTCTTTTCTGCTGACCAAGGTGAGTGACACATTGACATGTTCAGCTGTTGGGTATCGCTGTGATCAAAGCACAACATACAATATTTGAACCCAGTGAACAACATATGAAACTAAGAGCCTCTTACATCAGTGTACAAACATACACCAAAACATTACAAATATATTACCCTTTTTAGTTGTAACTTAAAGGAAAACTCTTTCAATGCACTGCTGATCATTTTCAAAAATGTCCTTGACTTTGTTGTTGCAAAAACCCACCCTCCCTCCTTCAATGTCCACATTTCTGACAATATGAGCCTCGTAAAGACATGTGTCTTTGAAGTGCTGTTGTATTCATTACATTTGACATACGTACCTTCTAAAAGTGGCCACAACCTTCATCAGTCGTGATGGTTTACTGCCCTGCAGTGGTCAAAGATGGGAACTGCAACACAAAATAATGGCTAACAAACACACAAATCATGATGGTTGATATTACTATCAATAATTACCACTTATTACTAATTTGATATAAGATAAAGAAATAACAATGTTTAGGGTGATAACTTTGAAATCATCCAACTGAATCATTACAAAACAAATGAGTGAAAACAATCAGTTTAAGGTGCAGACAGCAATTTGCATATTTTTGGTTATCGTCTCACAGTTCTTCAGCTATCTATTCTTAGAGAATGTATAAAGAGAAAGGCATTGGGAACAACATTTTGGTGCTGTGTGGACTTGTTTTTATTGCAAACTGAATTGTTTCAACATGAAGGCACTTCTGAGCACATTATTTGTTTCCTATAGTTTGATTTGTTTCCTTGTTTCAATCTAATGTGTCCCTCTACCCCCTGCAGAGTGCAGGCGTCATGTCCGTCTACCTGTTCATGAAGCGCTACTCAGCAGAGGAGCTCTACCAGCCTCGCCACCCCGGTTTCTACCGCCCCCGTCTCAGCAACTGCTCCGACCACTCTAGCCAGTTCCTCCACCCGGAGGTCTGGTCCCGCGGGCGAAGTCCCTCCGACATCTCGAGTGACGCTTCGCTCCAGATGAGCGCCAGCTACCCGGCTCTCCTCAAATGCCCTGACTACGACCATGTCTTGTCCTCACCCTGCTGAGGGGTCACTCACCACAGCAGAGGCACAGAAAAGTTACTGAAAGGTCGCTAAAGAATCACGAGAGGTCACAAGGCTTATTCAGTTTTCTTTCCTGAAAAGATACAACTTGTAGCAGCAGCTATAACTTAAGAACTATGGAAAATGTTCCATCTGAACCGCTTGTGGTCATAGGTTCAGAGATGCTTGTTGGGATTTAATCAAGTAGTTGCACCTACAACTAAGTGGAAGAAAAGTCTGAATCGTTTGGACAAGAAAACAACACATGGTTATGGTGTTACTCTTTCTCAGTAGACTACCTTTGAACTTTATCTGAGGGGGAAAAACACTACGTCTCTTGGTTAAACTGATGTAAATGTGTTTAACTCTTTAGCTGTTTTTATGTTGTTAATATGCTTTAGGACTTTTATGGCCCGTGAAAAAATAGACCCTGTTCTGTCCAAAAGTATCGCACCTACTGAAATGTCTTTGGGTTTGATTGTTGCTCTTTATTTGATCTGGAAACACTGTTTATATTGACACCATAACAGTAGGACATAATGAAAATGTACATACATGAACACTGAAACTGCTCAGATCATTAAGATGTGTTATATATATATTTTTTTACATAATTGTGCAACTGTTTAACATTATATGAATAAATGTTGAAAGTTGATGTTAAGATAATGCTGAATATTAAGCATTATTTTCAGAGTGAAGATGTAAATGTAGCAGCACTTCTCTTTACTATATTAATGTTGTGTACAGTCAGTGTGCAGGAGAAACATCTGTAAAAGTCATTTCTTCACACAGCGATTCCACATTTATCCACTGGGGGGCAGTGCTTTTGTCTTTTTTTGAGTGACAAAGCTTTGAAGATCAGTTGTGTTACAGTTGTTTTTGGTATAGGTCGAATACAAATCTAATTTCCCATTCTCATTACCTTTATTCTGTCACAGAATTCAAATGTATGTTTTCCAAAGTGCTTTTTACTTTGTTGACCCAGTGATGGTTGTGGGTAAAATAGATTCTAGTGGTTATTTCTAATACACCTATAATCTCAGATGTGGTCATGAAACCCTCATTGTATAAATCCTATGTATGAATGTATTATGTCATCTGTCACAACCTTAAATATAAATGCTTTGTACATTTCAGTAATCTCAACTATGAACTAATTTTGTTCAACTCACTGAATGTTGAACTATTTGTTGAAACTGGCATTTGTTTTTGACTTTGAGTAGATTGAAGTTATCTCTGTTTTCCTATTTTGCTATTGTATATTAAAGGTAGGGTAGGTAAGTTTGAGAAACCGGATCGAGTGCGCTAGAATTTGAAAATACACAACCGGAGAAAATCTGCCACTTCCTTACAGAGCCCCTCCTCCAACACACACGAACGCGCACATGACCAATGAGGGCACGAGATAAGTTTGTGCACAGATGGAAGGCTGACAGGCAGGTAGGCCATCCAGTTATTTTAGCCGAGCCGGCTAAAATGATTGGTCGTGCTTTTTACAGTACTACGGCTTCCACAGATGAATTTTTTTTATGGATTTTTTGTCAAAGCACTTAAGATATTCATTGCTATCGGGATGTTAAGAGCATTCCATGGAATATAACAAAGTGTATCTCGAGCCGGTTTCTCAAACTTACCTACCCCACCTTTAATTTAGCTATTTACTAAGGATATTATTGAATTAATCTAATTACTAATTTCCAACTGATGGAAATGTGATCTCATAGTTCAGTTTGAGTTAGAGCCGTCACATTCATCTAATTACAACCCTTTTTATTTCCATGAGGGGAGTGTCATATTTAAACACCTCAACATAAACTTTACAATTTCCATCATGAACATAGCTCTCATGGCAGCGCTGTTGTATTGGATTGCATAAGATTGAACATTATGTACAAAATAATAAGCACAGTGTATTTTCATTGTCATCTGAGTGCAATTATTATAAGTAATTGAGAAAACATGTAATTGTGAAAGGCAGCCTTTGCTAGTATTGACCCCAAACCCCATCACACTCCTTCATAATCATTCAAGTGATGTTTTATTCACGTTATTGATCATTGTGAAATACACAAAGACACAGTAGAGGGCGCTCTCTCTTCAGTCATTCTCAATCTTCTCTCCCACTCAGATGTCAACATGTTTTCTTTACCTTCCCTGTTCACTTCATGTTCTTCCAGGTTGAATCTCACACTCTGCTCTGCATGATGGAGATATTTTACATTCAGAGAGCTTGTCAACTCGCGAGAAGAACTATCTGTATAATTCATTAATGATAGCTCATTACTTATGCAAATAAGTAGGTCAAGAAAAGAAAAGCATTAATAATAAATAATACACCATACAACTGCTGTAAGCTTTATGTATACTTTATATAGATACACGTAATGTATAACGTGACCGATAGCTTTTACAGAGGATATAAAAGTTAATATAAGTTAATTATAAGAAGATAATATTCTGCCCTGACCGCAAGGCTTTCATTTTATTTTACAATCACATAGAAAACTACTGTTGTTTATAGTTTTGACATCATCATCCGAACTGATATTACTTCACTATAATCATCAAACATCAAAACATCCTTTTCACTATAATCTTTATCATCATCATAAATACAACCCTCTTCCTCACTCATCAGTCATGGCTTTTTTAAAGAGCATCGTCACAGTTATTTACCAATATTGTCAGTTTTATCCTCCTCATCCTCATACGTTTTCTTATGATTGGGTTTAAGGCTTTTGTAAAGAAGACCCCAAACTTCAGCTGATGCAAACGTGTGCCTGAAGGCTCAAACATGTTACACAGAGTGTGCATACTACAACAAAGAGACCAGAAAACCTATACATTATATATACACATACATAACTTAATTATTTATATACCTGTAAAGAGGAACACAAAAGCAAGCAAGGAATTAATAGGATTACAAACCAAATGCAAACAGGATCACAACAATACGACCTTCACAGGCCAAAGACAAGAGAGGAAAAAAAGCTTAATCGGACTGGTACCCTTCTGGGCCATTGCACAGCCATAAATAAAACCTAGCCAGTAGACTTGTAAAAGTTAAAATCCTTAAGATCATATTGGTCTTTTTCTCTGGTCAGCATTGAGTCTGCAATAGCCAAACTAAATGTCAGTTTTCATTGGTGCTGGTGGAGACCGCCTTGCAGCCTTTACATACAATTTAGTTCTGTTACAAATTCTGACAAAGTCACTTCTAATGTTCTGTTAGCTGCACTTTTAAACCCCACTTGATGTCACTCACATTAATGATGGTTGGGATTTCAAATGGACCAGGAATACAATCTCAAGGATTACAAATGTACTCCCAAAGAGCAAGGTTTAATCTCAAGCATCGGCAAAAGCTCCTTTTCTACTCAACTAAAATAAAAAGTATGCACTTTTCAAAATTCTCTGCTCCATGTAAATACAAATAAAAGATCAGCCCAGCTGACTCAAGACTGTAATGCGGTGTTTGGAACCTAAATGTAAGCCACCGCTGTTTTCTGAGGTTACTCCCAGCAGGGCTTCAGCCATGGCACCGGGAGAGAAGAATCCAGAGTGAGATGACATGGTCCGGGTGAGGTTACGCTGCAATGATCCACCCACCACCTCCCATATGTTTACATCTGCCTCCTATTTCCACCCTTTATCCTCACATTCCATTCCCTGTGTAGCTGACCATGCATCTGAACTTTGACTTTCTCATAAAGCACAGTGGAGGTAACGCATCACTTACATAATGTAGACTCTGTGTGCATTGATAGCATGCACACTGCTGCAAACACACACGCGCACACACACACACACACACACACACACACACACAAACATATTTGTCTATAATAATCCACATGCATGCATGTGCACCTGAAACATGGCAGTTGTGCTTTAGAGAGACCTAGAACATGTGATGGCCATGAGAGGGGGAGGTAGGGGGGTGTGTATGAGATGGAGGAGAAACAAACTGGCTGTTGGTTGTTCATGTGTTGCTCCAGGCAAGAGTCCACACATTTGAGTTTCCTGAAACTCTGCTGTCCCCTCAGCAGTGGGGTGTCTCCCCAGCAGTGCACACCGTCCAGGGGAGAAACTGAGGTTCATATCCAGGGTCTTTTTTTTGTGTGAACCAGCTTCTCAGCGTGTGTAGTTTATGTGTGGGAGAGAAAGATGGAGGAGCTGGAGGTTGAGAAGATTGTCCCTCTTCACTTCTTGTTGGCGATGCGTCTCTTCCTGGTGGCCAGCATGTCGTAGAAAGGGTCTTTGCTGATGCTGGCCCTGGAGAAGAAGCCAATCAAAGGACAGTGATGAAATAAATAATAAGGCCACATGAGAGAAGGGACTCGAGCATCTTTGATATGGAAATGTAGGCACATTTATACAAACCCCTGCCTAAACTAGATAAAAAAAAAGAAAAAAGTTTGTGCAGTGACCTAGTTTGGTTTCCATGGTTTCTGAAGAGGAACACCCCCCTCCCAAGTTTTTTCTTGGTACTCCGATCAGCTGGAACATCCTCCAGAACTCATAGTAAAACACACAAACACACACACTCCTCCCGCTATTCTGCAGGTCTGAATGAGGGCTCAAGATGATTGGCTCTTCAGCATTCTCCCGCTCCCTTTTCTTTTTAAAAGATGGAAAGCCAGCGCACAATGAGAGCAAGTGCGTCAGGAAGCCATTTGGGCTCTTCTGAGGAGCCCAGTTTCACGGCTGCTCAATCCTGTTAGCACCAGCACAAAGCAAGAAGAGGCTCAACCCCCCACTGCGGATATCTCAGATTCTCTTTACAACGCCACGCGCAGAAGAATGAGTCCGTGATTACTATCCCGCTCTTTCATAATGCTCATTGTCCATTTGCACAACCCAATTTCATGAAACAAAAACTCCTGCTGTGACTAATTCAAAAACAACATTCCCTCTATTTCTGTCTTTACAAATATGTAATATATCTAATGGAATGGGACAGAATACTTTTATTTATGAGTCCACTGTTTCCATCGGTCCACCATCATCTGTGTGTTTGTGACTCAAGCATGCCGGTACACCTCTGTGATCATCTCCACTTAAGAAGAGAGGGGTAAAGCATCATTTCCATAAAACGCCATTTAATCTCCCAAGATCCTTTTGGACCCCTCTGGAGAAGCACAAGCTGCAACTCGTTATCCTCGGAGGATGCCAGTACGTCAGCCCAGTTTGGATCTTCCTCTCCTGGATACATGTTCTGGGTGTGCTGGCTCACCCCTGGGCTGCTATAGGCAGTGAGTAATCCCACAACGTTTCCCCAGCGAATACTCAATGAGAGTATGGAGGAGGGGGGGGATTGCACTATATTACAGTATACAAGTGTTCTGTTCTGCTGAGCCAACTCTCTTTGACATTGCACCATCTTTATGCAGGCGATTACAGAGCAGCATTTAGGTCACCCACAGCAAGGTTAATATTCCTGAGAGCCCCAGTATGTATGGTATCTGACAGGAGGAAAACATACCTTTGTTGTGTTACTGTTTAAATCAAAGCTTTTAATGACATGTTCAGTATAGATATAAGTCAGTGTATTGTCTGGATCCTTTTAGTCCAGATTTGATTTTGGGATGCTCAGGTGGTGAACACGTTTTTTTTTACTTGAGCTTTTAAGAAAGGTTTATTTCTATAGTTAATATTTGTATAAAAAAGAAAAAACATGTTTACCAAAATGTCAAACATTTGCTTTAAGCGTGCTTGTGCGAGTCTTACTTGATGGATTTGATCCACTCCTCTTTCTCTTCCGGCGTGGGCGCTGATATCCTGTACACCACGTGGTTTCCCTCGACGACACGCCCATCTGCCTCCGTCTTGCAGGCTTTGATCACCTGGCCCTTGTGGTTAGGTTTATAGAGCTCGAAACAGTTCTGGAGAGCGGACAAAGAGAACGGCTTCAATTATGTAATACTGTTAGAGTTGACAGCACACTGACCAATGCCTGTACTTTAGACATCCAATGAACACTATAACAGAGGAGAATAGACTCTTGACATATGATCTACAGGTGAGGTCTTTAAAGAGGCAACACTCACAGGTTTCCTGGGCTCCTCCACCTCCCTGATGCTCAGATTCTCCAGCGGGATAATCCCACGAGGCTCTTTGTCCTGAAGGAGAAACGTGGAAGAAGAAAAACAACCAAGTAAATACAAAAAGAGAGTTTAATAAACGGCAGGAAAAAGCCAGCAATCAAGAAAGAATATCAGAAAGGTGGCATGGATGAAAAAATAAGGAATCTGACTAACAAAAGGAAAGATGAAAATAGAGCAGTGGAAAAACATATGGGACATGTTTTGCCAGCATGGAAATCAACCTTGCCCCCACCCTCATCCTCCTCTTATCCTTGCTGCTCTTTAACGGAGCAGATAATGTTTGTGTGGAGCAGTCAGACCAGAGGACGGGACATAATGATAGTGTCCTGCAGGATAATACCAGGGTAGAGAGAGGACAGTGCTGATGTAGCAGCTAGCGGGGACACACAGGCAATGATAAAGTTCTTCAACGAGGCACATTTATACTTATTCTTACGGAAAGTGACACGGATAGACAAATACCAACTCACATGGGGACACTATAAAGACAAAAATGTAAATGAAAACACACAGAGGGCTGATCCAAGTACTTTTTGGGGGTAATTTTCCACATGTACTAGGGGCATTATTAACGTCAACTGACTAACATCAAAGCATTGCTAAACAGGCTATCGGCAGGTTAAATTCCCTTGTTTTACACAATATTTATTACAATACAAAGTGTTTGTTATGGCATCCCGAAATTCAGAATTGTCCTCCCATCTGTATTTGGAAACGTCACAATATTCATTACATTTATCTTCTTCAAGTCATCATCTTTAGAGACCCAGAGAGGCTCTTCACAGATCAAAACATCATCATGCAACACTCACAGTTGTGTATTCGAAGTAGTAGAGGCAGTTGTCAGTCAGGATGAACCACCTTCGCTTCCAGGTTTTCACTCGGCCCCCTGACAGGAAGAGGAAGAGGAGACAGGAAGTCACACAAATGCCACAGTGACAGACTGGCTGTCTCCCATCAGGAAAAAGAGCCGGGATGTGACACGCAGTAACGAAGCCCACCACCATCCACTTGGTTATTTTGTATGCATTATATAGATCTTATGAATTATTACTTTATGTATTTTTCTTACTAGCACAGACCGCCTGCCCTGTTATAAACCATGAAAAAAGACCAAACAAAGCACTTTAAATAACTGCTTCAACATGTTTGTTCATTAGCTCATTGCTATAATTGAATTTCCTGTGTAAGATAGGCTGCTCCACATCAACCACATGATCCTGTCATGTGGTGATTAGACACACATTAATACTTAAATGTGCTTAATGCCCAGGACATGCCATTGAAGGTTTCAACAGTTTATGTATCTATGCATATGATCAAACCTACACATAAAGGAGGCTTTCATACTATCAAACAAAGTTTAATATTGTGTACTACTTTTTAGATTTTATGATTTGGTTGGATGTGCAAATGTCAACGTGCTATAAAGAGAAAGTCACTTTCCAAAGTATACAGGCAAGCCAGTTTAGAGAGAATGTAATAGTAGGTGACTACAATCAACCACCACTATCTCTTCTAACTTGCAGCTTTGTTAAATGATGACTCACGCAACTGATACATTATTGCCGACTTCGCTTATTCAAGGCAACAGGATAAAAGCCCATTGGCTGTAAGGAGCGGTGAGCAAACAACACTTGATATGAACCTAATGCGGCACCTAAAGCACCCCTGAAGGAGCATACATGTAGACATATAAGCCCAAAAACACACACACGACACCCCAGAGCAACGTGTTGGTTTCTGCAAACTACATTTAAAAAAAAAGCAAAGACTGAGAGCGAGTGCTAATGTCCAACAAGTTGGTTTGAAGCGGGATTCAGCCTCTGGCAGTGACTGCAGCGTTAGAGGAAAACAGAATTAGCTGACACTGAGGAAGCTTTCCTGGTGGGAGATACATGTATGATGTGTGTGCATGTGAGCTGTGAGAAAGACAATCTAATGCTAAGTTTACACACACACATGCACAAAACTTGAATCAAAACATGTCACAAGCACTTTCTGATCATTTCCTGTGAGCATGCTTTGACCTAACATTCCTGATTAGTTATTCTCAATACTAACCACAACACAACACAACACTTTTCAATGCAGCATTTCCTTCCTGTTTTCGTGCCTCCTCACATGAGCCTATATGGGCCACACATAATTACAAAGCCGGGTTTCCTAACATTTCAATAGACTCTGGGTATTGAATAAGCGTGGCCAAATTTCCGCTCAGTGTACAGAGAGATTTGCTAAAAAAAAACCTGCATTTAGTCCTTCACATCCTCAAGGGTTTATTTTTAGCGAGTTAAATTAGAAATATTATAGCGAGAACTGGTGCGGGAAATGACTCCAGGGAGGAATTGTACTAGAATGTAATCATGTTAGGCCTGTGAGCCACAATGGGGCTATTTGCATTCGTACTCACTGGTATGATGAGACTACAGAGACGCTACACAGAGTGAGAGGAATGTGCAGATCGGAGCCAGGTGTGTGTGTGTGTGTGTGTGTGTGTGTGTGTGTGTGTGTGTGTGTGTGTGTGTGTGTGTGTGTGTGTGTGTGTGTGTGTGTGTGTGTGCGTGTGTGTGTGATTATAGTAATAAAACTGATCACCTGCAGTGAAAGTTTGCACTTTAACCTTTAAGGAAATGTATCCTGGCTGTTAAACAGTTTTATGTTCACAGTATATCAATCTCTAACAACAATTAAAAGTGTTTAAAAAAATACTTAAATGAATCTCTTTTATGTGGTGTGAGAGCAGAGCGAGGGAGCGAGGTCCAAATCAAAAACATGTGTTAACAAACCGGAATAAATGGCCAAAAAAAAACGATTACCTCATTAGGAAAGCATGCAACCACATCTAATTACTGGCACGTATAGAAAACAAATAGCTAAAGCATGTGTTCCTTCCCAAAGTACATCATGTCGATGTGCACGCAATCAATAAAAATCATGCCTGTAACTTTTTGTTCACACATACCGTCAAATGTTTTGCGGTGAGATACACACACCTTATACATGAATATCCTAGTGTGAGGTAGTGTAGGGCAAGTGAAAAGCATGTCACCTTGTTTTACTGATGTTCAGGCTACAGTTTCTCATAGATAAATCTTCTTTCATCAACACCAACTGGTCAAGGCAATAAACAACCCAGAGTCACTCTCTGTAGGTTCCCACCACACTCTACTCTGTGCACTCTGTTACTGTAACACTCATAACTGCATAACAAAGCAGATAAGAACTAATATAACTTTGAATACAAGGGACAAGAATGCACATCTTTAAGGTTAACATAAAAAAATCGATCACCTCCCAAGTTGATTTGGTTCTTATCGCCCCAGGCTAAGCCTTTCCACCAAATTTCTTAAAAATCGGGCAAGTAGCGTTCTTTAATCCTACTGATAAACAAAGCAACAAAGCAGAAACATAACCTCCTGCTTATAATAAAACAAAAACCACAACAACAGCAACTGCTTGAGTGACAATATATTGAAATAAGTTCTGCAGCTTTTCAGATTAGGATAGCAGAAATACGGCAACTTAAAACATCATTGAATGTGTGCATAAGTGTGTATGCGACTTCATATGGGTTCATAAATAAAAATACTGTACACCCAATGAGTTTTATGCATCTAGACTAATAATTTATTGTCTTTTATTGTGATTGTAGTAATGTGTTTTTATGATTGTAGTATTTATTACATGTACAGCACTTTGGCCCGACCAAAAATCGCTTTTAAATGTGCTTTATAAATAAACTTTGATTTGATTTGATTTGATTAGACTTAAATAATAAAGTGTAGTACCATCTTGCAACACTTGTTTTGAAGTGTATGAATTGTATCTTTCTCTGCCACACAAAATGTTATGATCTGTTTTATTTCACTGCATTTAAAACAGGATACATCACGTTAGAGAGCATGAGTGATATTTACCTCACCCTGCTGTGAGAAAAGAGTCACAGTTGTAATGAGGATAAGTGGGAGAGTAACAAAATAAAGTCATCCAGGATGTCTTTCACTCAGCAGGGGGAATGTGCAGAGACACAAACACACACACACACATACATAAGCACTAACCTAATTTAAGCAGCCAGCCCTCTCTGTCTGGGTTGAAGAATGTGTGCGTCAGGTCATTCCCATCATCCTCTGGGATCTTAAAGGGTTCGCTCTTGATGCTGTCGAATAGATTCTGGACGGACAACAACGAAAACAAAAAGAGAGGTGCATTAAAGTTCACATTTACACTCCCAGACTTCCTCTATCTCAAAACATTCAACCCATTCTTTAGATGAATGACTCTGGGAGCTTTAACAAAGTGTATTTTTCTACTTATAACAAACCAAGGGCACTTTGGTAAAGACATCAGCGTACACTATGTGTGGATGGATGAACTTGCTTTTATGCACTTTTTCTTTGAGAGATCACAAAAGATTATTTGCATCAGTATCAGGGGAGAAGATGCAATTCTGCTGAGCTGCAACATCTCAATTAGTGAAGCGTGACTCTCTGCTTTGCAAAGAGAGACATTCCTATAGGTTTGTTTAACCATGCGGGCTCCATTGGATACATTTGTCATAGCTAACAGACTAATAAAGTCAAAGCTCTTACCCTGAGTAGGTCCTCTGGGAGGTCTCCCCCCTCATTGATCCCTCTGTTCATGGAGATGAAGCGCTCCACGGGGGGCTTGTCTCTGACGTTGGGATTGTGCAGGCTTGTGTTCAGCATAATGATGGCAAATGATAGGACATAGCAGGTGTCTGTGGAGGTAATTATACAGTATGTGTCATTGGGAAATATACAATACAATGCAACCCCACATCTGTGTGTGCGTGCGTGCGTGCGTGCGTGCGTAAGGATTTCTCTTCTGTTTAAGCTAGTGATCTTTTGTCACTAGGTCTATCTATCGAGCAGTTTCTACATTTTCTTTTTTAAATTCAAATGTAACTTGTAAGTCTTTTCTAAAGTATTGATATCATAATATAAATAACAAAACAAGAGCACACACTCAAATATTTATTTTCACAATGTGAGCTCTTATCAATAAGTGAGCTCTACAGTAGAAGGTATTTACCTTTATTATAATGGTATTGAAATTATGGCAGAAATGATTTATGATTTATTAGACAGAAATCCATCAAAAGATTTCTTACCACAAGTTAGGACTCTGCCTAATAAAAAGGAGAGTTTAATCAACAAAGAGCCCCCTATTGGAGCCCACCAAGGCCTTTGGAAGTCTCTGCAGTCATGAACACACACCCAGACAAACACACACAAATTCTTCTGAGTCCACATCATAACTCATGCTAACCATCGTCAATCCCATCCATCCACACACTAACCGCCCCAGTAAGCATTGCTGCTCTGTAATTTATGACCCTGAGCCATCGGTCCTGAGAGATGACCAATAACTAAGTCAGGGTGTGTCACCACTGCACCACATTAATATTCATGACCTGAGCTGTCACCCACGTCCTCTTCAAGGCTCCCCGCGGTATACACAGGAGCAGCAGACCATGTGCGAAGGGCCGAGACGCCACTAATGACCAAATTGACCAGTGATCGATTTCATTATCACTGCAGGAGCCACGGATAGTGATCACACTGCGATTACTGAGGAAGCTGCTAACTATGCTGCAGAACAAAGACGTTTATGACTGTTGGTCTACTGTAGTTATGATTCTCTGAATGCAGATACCTATGAAGTCAGAAGGTGTTAATATTCTCCAGTGTTTAAAGAAGAGTTTCCAGGGTTATGGACACATGCTAAAGATTTACGAAGCTTGAACAGGTCCAGATGTCTAGGTAAGACAGACAGTCAGAAACATTGATCCGAGGCTGAGGTGGTCTAGCTGGCCCATATTATTTGTCCTGGACTGTCTACAGTAGCTGAGTCTGACTGATGTGTGTGTGTTTGTGTGTGTGAGTGCGTGTATGAGAGTGTGTGTGAGTGGTACCTGTGGACTGGAAGACGCCAGGATTGCATTGGCAGTACCTGGATGCAAACGCCTCCATCATACGATCAATCTTCTGGGCTTCGCCAGGAAGTCTGAAGCTCCACAGAAACTGCCTACAACGGCAGAGACAGAGAGGGATAATGGAGTTACAGATCATACACAAATATGATGAAAATATATTTAACAGTATGTGGATATTCAATGGAAATGTAAAAATCCCACTGAACAGTAAGCTGACTTTCTTTACATTGACTTTAAAAAGTGATTGTTTGTGTTTAAAAAGGTTTTAAGGTAACGTCAAACTGAATGATTTGGCTACAACATAAAAAGCCTCTTTTTACTGACTCTTAAACAGGAAGTTGTACTTTCTAAAACAATGTTATGGAAAGTACTGCCTGGTTAATTTCATATCAAAGTTAATGTTAAGTCACACATGTAAAAAGCATTTAAATCAACATCTGATTCATAGTCTATAAATACTAAAAGAAACATAGAAAGCTCACATCGGCCATAGTCCATCAACTGGACAATTGGTAATTGTAAATAAACAATTCCTGAAATCATAAACATTGCGAGAAACCAATGCCATCATCATTTAAAATGAGACCACTGTGTTGATGCAGTGGGAATGCCAATGCAAAGACCTTCAGCGTAATAATATCTGCAAAGAAGTTGTCATAAATCCCCTTTTCAGTTTGATTATTTGACTATGCAGATTATTGAACATGAAACTCAAACAGGACTTCCTGGATCACATTTCATTTCCTCTCCAGCAGCTTTTTAGGAAGACACCCGCACCTGCATTTCCTCTAACACATTTCTACATTTGGTCGATAACTCACCGTAAGGCTTGTACGAGGTTGAGGTCTGCAAACTCATGAAGCTCCACAAACGCCTGGAGGACCTTGAGGTTAAAGTCATCCCTGGAGGGTCACACATGTTTAACCATTTACACTCTTTCCATTCAAACAGAAACAGAAAAAACAGACACTGCACGATAAATACGGGATTCATTTCAGAAATGAAGTTCAGTGATTTCATAGGTTTTGGGGATTAAGGTAGAAAGTAAATGCTGCCGTGTCACAGCACCAGTGTCAGACAGAAAGTCACTGTGTTTGCAGGCTGCATGAAATCCCAGTTGTTTATCCCCATTGATTCCCCTTCGATAAGAACCACATGTCAGCTCAGTTATTTTACTGGCACCATTTACCGCCGCTGCTCCGCTCCATAAATCCAGACCACCAATTTCCTGGAGCTTTATGCCCCGGTCTAAGCACATGCAGGGCAGATCTGACAGAGAGAGGAAAAAGAGGTGGAGGAAAAACAGAGATCAAAACTGGAGAGCTCACCGTTCCCCTAAGTAGTCCCCGATGACTGTTTTGTTGAGCCCCTCGCCTTTGTAGAGGAACTGAGAGACGTCCTCTGGAGTGTGCTGCAGAAGATCGTTCTCCAGAAGAAACTGGATCCCCTGTTTTAAAAAAGAAGTGCACACTTGCACTTTAGTTTCCTCTTTTGGTCTGTTTTAATAGACCTGATGGATGGTTAAGCTATATATTAAAGTTTGATTCAATGCTTAGAAGTGTAATTCAACAGCAACAGTCTTATTGATTTGAACAATTATTCATTTAGGGCAAACCTTTTTAGGGTCCATATTGAACTTCTTCCTCCCCATGGCGATCTGTTTATTTCTTTGTGTTGTCTTACTGCAATAAGAAACACACAGAAACATATATTTCATGACAGTTAAGGGTGTGGTACACCCAGGATGCTTTGTTTGTTGAATCGGTCACTTTAGGGTGGGTTCATCCAGGATGTTGCATAAGTGACTTTGTTTATCTACTACTCTTTCAACAAAGACTGAGTACAGTGGGTTAAACCTGAAAAAAAGATAAACGTGACTGCATGTGACTTAGCATCACCTCTGCAGTTTAACACATCCTGCAGCCATTTGGATGTTGCTCTTCTTTAAAAACACATTTTGCATGCGGCCCTCAGGGAAATCCCCACCTTTGTGTGTCGGTGCATGCTCCCTACGCTTCCTCTGTGATCAAAATAGCCCAAACCCCTTTGCCAGCTGCACCTGAGACACAGCCTCACTCCACCTCATCAACCAATCGAATGAGAGCCTTTGAATACAGACCGTTTGTCTAATGTTTAGTCAAGGGACTGTCCCGCTTCACTCCTCAAACAAAGAGGGCGTCACACACACCCCCACACACACACACACACACACACACACACACACACACACACACACACACACACACACACACACACACACACACACACACACACACACACACACACACACACACACACACACACACACACACACACACACACACACACACACACACACACACACACACACACACACACCACACACACACACACACACACACACACACACACACACACAACACACACACACACACACACACACACACACACACACACTACAGTAAGGCTCCACCCAGAGCAAAAACATCGTTGGCTTTGAAGAGCAATTGAGGAGGCAATATAACAACATAATGGACTAGTATTGAAACATTTGGTCAATAACTCAATCAAATCTGACTGAAACAAATCCACAACATTGACAATAGTTCATTATTGGTTTAAGTCAAGCAGTCTGCCAAACATTTGTTGATTCAAGCTAATCATATGTGAGGATGGGTTAATTTTCACAGTTTAGTTTTGGAGTTTCAGACTGTTAATCATGAAAAAACAAAAAAAGTGAAGACATCCCCATTGGCTCTGTAAAATAATGATAGCTGGTTTTTCACTATGATATGACATTTCACAGAAAATAAGAATTCTGATAATTGATTAATTGTTTAAGGAACATTTCTAGCAAAAAACGGCGAAAAATGTGCTGGTACATGTGCTTGCTGATTGATATTATTTTCGGATTTATTTCATTTTATATAATATTTGACTGAACTTATGAGGGTGTTGGCAAAATGAATATGTCTGAATATGTCCTCTTCGGCTTCGGGAAATTGCTGTGGGCATTTTATTGATAAAAACCACTAATCCAGTAATCAAGAAGATAATCAGCAGTTATAATGTAAAACACTCACCTCTCCCCCACGCAAGTAAGCTGCTCAATCTCAGTCATTACCTCGGAAATCTCAAACTTCAGCCGCTGCAGAGAAAGATACAAAAAATGAACGACTATGATTTGAGCTTTAATAATTCTAATAAAAAGACAGAGGAAGACACCATAAATCTAGCAGCAGCTTTGAAGAGGTTCATGTAAAGGTTACATACCATTTAAGGGCATCCTAATGACAGCTTTCCTTATAATTAGGGCTGGGTGATTTAGTTTTACTCAATATTACAAAACCATAGTAAGATAGATAGACAAGGATTATCTGGCATTATAAGATGATGGACAGTTGGGAGGCTTAAGTCTTTTCTGATATATGGACTCATACATTTGTTCAACTAATGTTTAATGCCAATAACTTTGTTCAGTATTACATCATGTATGTCTTCAGACAACACATTTTAATAATAGTACCCAGCCCTACCTACGATAACAAAGAAAAACATCATGCTTGGACCGTTACTCACTTCAATATCATCAAGAAGCTCTTTTTTCCTGCGTCGTATGTTCGACAGCTCATCTCTTTCCTCCAAAGACAGGTCCTGGGGTACTGGAAAATACAGGGAGAAGGGAAAATTTAAGAGCATGTGTGAGTAAGAGAGGCGCACGTTTATGAGGATGGATTAAATTAATTCACCTTCCGATCAGCCAGTCAGTCACAGGGATTTAGTGCATACCTGTTCCCTGAGTCCATCCCAAAGACATTACTCATGACCTGAATTAATACACTAACAGAGAGGCGTTCATACACTCTCTGGTAAGTTAGTAAAGGGGAATTCAATACATTACAATGTTTCCTAAAGCATATTTTGTTCAATGGCAGGTGGATTTAACCAATTCTCCAATCACCAATAATACAGTAAAAAACATTATAATCTATTAGTGTACAATACCAGTTAACTACTTAAATATATCGTCTCAAAAGTCTGACTGGACAATCTAAAGTTTTCTGAAAGGCCCGTCATTTGTCGTCTCAAGACTTTGATTATTTT
This sequence comes from Trematomus bernacchii, assembly GCF_902827165.1. NCBI lineage: Eukaryota > Metazoa > Chordata > Actinopteri > Perciformes > Nototheniidae > Trematomus > Trematomus bernacchii. The sequence continues at coordinate 20,446,794 of NW_022987720.1, read as the reverse complement.
TATGGTTGGACATTCTTTTTTCAGAGCGAAGTGCTGACGTGAAACATTATGTTGAGGCTCAGATCACGGAAAGAAAGTCTAAGACAATATATTGACATATTTTCACTTCAACCTAAGAGTAGTTTATTGACACGTACGGCAAATACTGAGCAACATTATTATTATGGCGCTATTTTTGGTATCCTCCCACAACATATTATTATGAAACACCTTGTACACATTGTTTTCACAGTGTCATTTGATACAATTTCATAAGAAATGTCACTTGTCGCTCCTTTAAGTAAAAGGAATTGACCCTAAAGAGACAGATTATGAAGGATATGTACCATATATACAGTCTATGATATGTACACATTTGTATTCATGTCTATTCACGGCACAGTACAAATATAGAGCAGGTGTTAGATGTAGAATACACAAAAGCCATATAAAATGTAGTTTCTCATAGCAATAATTTTACAAACCAAATGAACCGACCGCTGAGCATCTGGTGAGGCACGCCCCCTCTAATATTGGCTTTCTGATAGGTCTCTCGTCGGCCCCTCATCTGGGGTAATTAACTCTTCAGAGAGAGCGCGGCACACATCACACAACACGCCTGTTTTACTGCACAAGCACACAAATACTGTATACACAGGTGACTACACAATACACACGCCATGCATATAGAATTTGCATTTCACACACATGACAGTATTTATTCTACACTACGGGTCCCTGGGAGCCACCTCCTTATCTTTCATTTAACAGTGCCACGTCAACTTCTCCCCCCCCCCCCCCCCAGAGGACCTCCCCCTCTCTCCTCCGACACATCAGAAAACAGCAATCCATTTGAGAGTGAGCTGACAGGAAGTAGGTCATTTTCACATGGAGCAATACCAGAGAGGAGCTCCAGACACACACACACACACACACACACACACACACACACACACACACACACACACACACACACACACACACCACACACACACACACACACACACACACACACACACACACACACAACACCCACACCACACACACACACACACACAACACACACACACACACACACACACACCACACACACACACACAACACACACACACACACACACACACACACACACACACACACACACACACACACACACACACACACACACACACACACACACACACACACACACACACCTCTCTATCTCTCTCTCTCTTTGTCCGCCTCCAACCCCCGTGCTTGAAGTGGGGGAGAGAGCAGATTCAAATCCCCCAACTGAATCATACCGCTAAGCAGCTTTGCAATTCAGACGATTCCCCCCCGTTGTTTCACATCCCAGTGTAAATAATGGAAAAATAAAAGTAAAGTTATATCCTCTCCATTGTTTATCAATCTACTGCATCTCTCTCACACTTTTTGAATCCTCCCCTCTGCTCAGTCTTGCTCTGTAAAACAAAGTGACAGAGGCAGCATGGACTATTAGGTTATTACATTGTGAGAGCTTGGAGCTCATGTTATCACAGAGCAGCAGCCAGTGAAGAGAGCAGGGATCCAGATGGCTGTGTGATCATCTCTCTCTCACACAGTGATGCTCACACAGCACTGTATCTACCGACTTCAAAAAGATGATATAGGAGAAGACCAGCACAGGAGGAAGAAAGAGAAATACTCTTGAAAAGATGCTAATGGAATATAAAGACCATGTCTACCAAGTATTGTGCAGTTGAATAATGACTCACCCTTCATTTGTCAAGATATATTAAAAAAAAGGTTATTATACTGGCTATACTACAATAAAGAAAAGTTATTAAATGATAGATCCATATGTTGTAAATGCTCTTGATGGCAGCTGAAATAATTACACCCCATATAGACTGATCTTTTGTCATTTTTGCCAAGTGGCAGTAGAAGTGGAAGAGAGGTTGTTGCTACTGAGTGGGTGGATCATTTGGATGTCTGCACATTTCCCTTTTGTGGGACGATTAAAAGGTATTCTGATTCCTTACATTTTTCTCTTTCCTTTTTATCATTTTTTTATTTCTTTATTCTATTAAGTGTGATTGCATATAACGTCAAAGGAGAGATGTGATTAGAACAGTATTTGTCCGTGGAGGCATGACGTTGATGTTTCAAATTGAGAAAAAAAAATGTATGTGTGTTCAGAGAAAAGATACAAAAACAGAAAGATGTACTGTTTTACTGTGTGAACACCCCATTACTTTGCATTTGTGTGTAAGAAATGTCAAAATTCCAAAACAAGGTCCATTTGGTATTTGTTTAGAAGGTTTTCAATCATATCACACATCGTTTCAGCAGATTTGCCCCATTTTGTGTAAGTACATCATTATACATGTGTTCATGATGTATTTGTGACTCTTTGGGAGTCTTAGCATCTTACATTGCTTTTCCCTTGTCTTTGCAACATGACTTTGTTTATGGACCCCGTGTGTGAACCGCCTGAGGAGTTGAATAGGACACAAAAGAGAGAAAAGTTGTTAAGAGGCAAGATCTGTGTGTGAAAGAAACAAGGACACAAAAGGATGCTCTCAATGCCAAACTGCAAGAAAGGAAAAAGTCAAGAGTGATGAACGAACAGATACCAGCACTCCAGACATCTTCACACTCTCTGCCTCGGTTGCTGTGTGTTGTGTGTGTGGGTGTGTGTGTGTGTGTGTGTGTGTTGTGTTCTACTTCTGGACTTCTACTGTACAGCCGAGACTGGACATCTCATGCATTAAACATGAAAGTCTAGGAATGTAGAGTGTGTGTTTATGCATAGACTGTATATATATATAAAGGTTTATGCGGTGTGTATCCCCTAGAGAGCCAGCCCTCCTGATAAAAAAATTAAATAAAATCTATATTAGGTTATATACAAACACTCCATGCTTAACCCCAGGCACAGCCACATAGATTACCAATGCAACACCACTAAACCTTCTATATTTAATATTACCCAGGGGGCTCTGATGTTCCATTGACAATCAATATATAATCATAATAGTTCAAACTTGCATGTTTAGCCTTTTTAACCCCCAATAGGTCTGACAGCACGCATGGTTGAGCAAGTGCCACTGTGCAAGTTTCATTCAGAGCAGATTCATCAAATGAAAGGTCATCAAATTGTAACGTCCTATTTCTTATGTAACAATGCCCTTTATCCCTTCACCTGGTAATTTATAACCGTTGTCAACAACATATCATTAAGCAAAAGGTAGCAAGCCAGGTCCAGCTAGGGTCAACGTCTGATACGACAACACGGACATTCGAGAGTAACAACCAAGTGAGATGAGATTGACCTGAGCAGGAGCCTCTAGTTAGTCTGAAAGCAGTTGATTGCTACACAAACAAGGGATTTACAGGAAAGCGATGCCTGCATATTTGACTGTTTGTGCTGATATCTCATTGATCAAAGCTTCCCTGTTCAGAAATCACTGTCTATAGCCGCTTGAGGCCAATCAGTTTCAAATATTGCAGGAAGTAATACACAATATAAATGTAATCCTTTAACTCTGCATTATACTTTATGATCCTGGTCACATGATAAAGTAAGAAATACAAATTATTGGCTGACAAACAAGGGCACTTTAAAGCTCACTGTGTGTCTGCCAACAAATACACGTGTAACTTACATAAAAGACATTAGAGATCAACCAAAACGGAATTAATTAAAGTATTAATAATATCAAAGTGCAGTAAAGTAAACATTTTCATCCTTCAAGTCATTACAGTATTCAGTTTGTATCCCATGACTCGAGTCCATTGAAACTAATTGTAACTTTTCAGTCATAAAAAGGAAACAGATCACATGCAAAATGATCCATGCCCACTGATAACAGAGGCCCTGTTTCAGCTCAATTAAGTTCTTTGTTGGAGTTACTGATCACTGTCTCTGGTACATGTTAGTCTGTGGGTGAATCCTAAAGCCCAGCTACTGAAACACTGCTCCAGGATCCTGCATAATACATGACTGCCCTGTCCCCCGTCCACAGCTACTGTCTAATGCTTCTGGAGATACTGGAGAGATTGGGATCTGACTGACGTGACCCACGGCCTTATTGGCAGATTTCAAAATCTAATGACCAACGGCTTGAAAGTAATGCCTTTCCAATATCCTTTGCATCAAGGTCAGTGGAAAGGATGGTTTTGCTACTGATACCCCTGTGGTGTTGGGTCATGTTTTGCAGAACAGTCAACTTTAGAGAGTCATGAAACTACTTAACATGGATGCTCAAGCTTAGAGTAAACACAGAACCCCAAAAGCCCAACAACTTAAAGAACCTGAACCTGAATTATCCAGGTATTCTATTTTTAAATTGGCAACCAGTAACTCTTTCACTAATCCAACAATGGTTAATCATTTTTTCGAACGCGACTCCTGGCTTTAAACTTTACTCAACGTAACCTGTTCTGTATTTCTGAGATTGGCAAACATGAGCCAGTGAAATGCTTCCTGATTTTCTCCAGGTTTGATGTGCAACAATGGAGGGGATGTCTGCTGTGATTAGGACCGCTGGGCCGGTCTTCCCGTAACAATAGCAACGGAGCAAACATGAGGAGGGCAGAGGCTGTTTCTCCACCGCAGGATAATTAGAGAGCACTTACACATGTTCACAGCACTAGATTGTGGCTTGGTTGCTGCATATGTGTGCAACCCTGCCGAGTTAAGAGTGATGTAAGAAAGCCAGGTTAAGTGTGTCAGAGTGGGTGAAACACTGACAAACAAAACTCCAACATTCACTTAAGAGTAAACCTTGTTTTGTTACACTGGACTGCAGTAGAAAATAAGACACCTCGTACGATTCCACTTTCCCCAGACAAATTCGTTTTTTATGCCCTGAAGGAAATACATACCACATCGCCTTTTCCTCTCTCCAGGTCCCATGATGACTGACATGCCATCAGCAGAAGTGTCTGTGTCCTTCTGATGGTCAGTGCTGTGTGTGTCAGTACTGTAGCTGAAATGCTGTTAGAGCTTTTAGCAGCTTGTTTCCCGCTTGTGAGATTGCAGCTGCTAGGTGTGTAGTAATTGTTTTTCCCCTCGGCGTTACTCCTACTCACAGCTTTCAAGCATGCAGAGACACATACACACACAGTACAAACACAGACACACACTTTGACAGTTCCTGCCTCTTGACAGATGACAGCAGTGGAATGGAAGTAGCCCACATTCCTCCTACTGCAAGCCGCCCAGTCTGGTCTAACCCAGCTCTCTATACACCTCCCTCCAGTCTCATCCCTTCTTTTTATCCATTCTTTCAGCAAAAAAAAAATGTCTTTGCTTCCTAGCTTTCAACTGTCTTTCTTTCTCTTCAGACACCAACATAGATCCAGCAGCTCTTTTCCATCTGGAGAAGAGTCACAACTACCAACACTATTCAAAAGTAACCTATTCCTTGCGGGTGCTGATGCTAACAATGATGGGTTTGGGCCTGCATTTCACATCAGATCAGCACCTCCCAGAGCACATTGCACTCATTTGAAATACAATCCACTCACCTTAAGAGCATCAGCTACACTTTTATGAGGCTGGAGAAGCATCCACTCCAGTCCATAGTGCTCAGGTTACTGAATCACTTTTACACTCTCATGAGGTTTCATTCCTCATTATTACAAACATTAGCTTTTACATCAGTGACTGTGTCCTTTTAATATCGTTATAGGTAGTAAATCAGAATTGTCTGCTAGTCTACAACTAAAAGAAACTGGGGGAAAAATATTAATCTACGGTGATTTCCTGCAAAAGGAAAACAGATCTAATCGTCACTATCTTCCAAGCAGTTCTTCCTTCACATTAGTAAAGACTGACAACACTGGGCTAGTTACCCATTTGCCTCATGATACTGGCTTTGATAACATTGATTTTAAAGATGCATAAAAAACAATTTACGCCTTTTTATGACAGTATAACAGATGTCCACTATCGGAATTTCATGACCAGCCAAACCAACATAATGTTTCAATTTACTCAGAAATGAATTGAAAATATTGGGTGCTCTTTAAAAGATTGCAATCTCTAGTTTTTTTTTTACCTATTTCTTTTACTTTTTGCCAGGGGGGTCAGTAGAGTTTTTTTCTCCAATGTTATGAAAGAGACGTATTACTTGTAAGTTGCTCGAGCTGCTTTGAGCTAAATGCTAACATCAGCACTAAACCACAAACTAAAGCTGAGCCTGATGGGTAATGTTGATTGTTTTTCAGTTATCTATTGATGTTAAAGTTGATATTATGTAACTTTTATTTTGATCTCAACTACACTGTACCTTTTTGTGCAACGGACCAAAGGAAACACCTGGCAACGCACTCAATACAGTCTTTGCGGTTGTTCCGACTACAGTGGGGGTCTGCGGGTCTGCAGGCACGCACACACACACACACACCACACACACACACAACACACACACACACACACACACACACACACACACACACCACACACACACACCACACACACACACAAACACACACCACACACACCCACACCACACACACACACACACACCACACCAACACACACAACACACACACCACACACACACACAACACACACACCACACACACACACACCACACACACACACACACACACACACACACACAACCACACACACAGTTCTTGGAACACTTGTTTCATAATATCCCATACGACACCCACCTGGATTTCAAAAACAGTTTGTTCTTGATTAATTTGTCATGTTTGTATTTAAGTACTTTATGTGATTAGTGTTGTTTTTGTACCACTATGTCCTGAAAATCTTTCTACCGCAGGCCCTAAAGATGTTACTGAATGTTTTCCAAGTCTGCAGCAGTCACTTGTTGTTAGCTCATTTTAGAGACATCCGCAACGTTCCCTTTATGAAAATTAGATTACCACAAAAAAAATCAGACGTTACATCAAACGCAACACAGCTGTTTGATCCTTCAAAGCCTCAAACACCCTATAACACAATCCCTTGAAGTATGACATTCTCCTCACAGAACCCACTAGTCACAGTCACTTATTTATGAACAAGCACTGCGTTTCCCAAATTTCACTCAGAAAGAAGCGCTTCCACTTCCCTTTGGATTTGAACAACAACTTCTGATTGGTTTATTTCTGGGCCATCATACGCACTGATCATCAGACAAATTAGTTGAGTGCTTTTGACAGCAGGGTCCCTTGTTCGTATCTTTGCTCAATTATGAGCTTGACTGCAAGTCTTTCATTATGATTGTTTATTTACCTCCCGTGTCATTCCGCTACACCACAGTACTCGATTATTTGTACTAAATACATAGTTTTGCAGCTGATAAATATCAACCCATACGTCAGTCAGAAACTGAGGCCTTTTCTTATCTCATCCCCTAATCTAGATCCTGCCTTGTCATTCGCTTTCAGAGAGAGCAAAGACAGTTTTAAAATGCTGATCTTTACTACCTGCTATTAGATAAATATAATCTTTAGGTTAACAGCGATACTAAATGTTTGAGAATTACCTTATTCTGCTTTTTTTTGTCTTTCAATCTTGTTGTTCATCTATTTCTTAATAACCTCACACCTTGTCTATACAAGAGATTTTCTAAATGACCAAGGATTCAGCAGTTTCACAATCCAACACCTACTGAGGAAACTGTTGATACCTTAAGTATACTTTATAGATGATAACTTTATTGTAGTATATTTTAAAATGCATCACTTTTACTTAACTGAGTATCCTGTGGTATCTCTACTTTTACTTTACTACAAACTCTGAGTACTTCTTCTACAACTGGTAGTTGAGTAGCAGCCCCTAATTTAAAAAATAAATGGGGTAAACAAGGTTACTCAGCTGTGAGGTTGAATACTCTGTCAGGACACAGGTCCTCCAGAAACTGAGTCCTGTGACTCACTCAGGAAATAACCGTTGTGTCTCATCTGCCCACAGTCTGGTGTGGAGGCTGTGAGCAGACAGAGATACAAAGACTGCAAAGGAGGCAGCAACACAGACTGTTTTCATTGGGTTCATGCTTTACATCTGGGAAATAGTAGAGCAGAGATACAGGAGAGACAGAGAGAGGGTGCCAGACAGGATCCACTTCTGCTTCTGTTATTCCAAGACAGCAGGAAGGAGAGGAGGAGGGGTGAGGAGGAGGAGGAGGAGAGAGAGTTCATAACGGAGTTAAAACCTGAGCCAGGATTCCTGTCTTACGCAAATATGTGGGCGGTTCAGGTCAGACCATCACTCTTTCCCAGGTTTAGAGTAAAAGGGTTTTTCCAGATTACAATCAACTGCACACAGGAGACTTTTTTCTTTAGCCTCTAATCTTAAATCTCACAAGATGGTCATGGATTAGAAGTAAACAACGTTCTGATTATTGTATTGTATCCACTACTGGCTTTTCACAAAATAAGTAGATTAAAGTCAGATAAAAACATCAGGGATGACCTTGTTGGCAGAGCCTTTGTGGTATTAATAGTCACATTCGTCCCACCCTGTCTCCTAAAGTATATATAATGCTGTATCAGGGGAGTTTAAGGGTGGATGGTGGCGGTACAAAGCACAAGTTCACACGCGCTGTATCCCAAAACACTGGCTCCAGCCAGTCCTACTCATTATTTCATTAAATATAACAAGATTACATTACATCTAAAATCCTGTTTGCTACTAGACTACAGCTAATATGAGTAAAACATGGGTCATAACTGATCTGATTATGTACTTCCTCTGTATATACAATTTCATGAAAGTTTTCCTTTTCACACATTTGATTATCATCTGTTCTCATCTGGTACTCCACTAGTAAGTGAAAACTGCAGGAAACACAATGTTTTACCATCAAATTGAGCACATATGTGGCCTCCTGACAGCCTGCAGGCATGTTTGACACCGCAGATCACCTGGGAGTTAAAACTATGGAGACTCAAGGGAAAAAACATTATTACTCATTATTGCTTGGTTTAGGTTTGGTAGTCCATTTATGAGGAGAGTCATGTTGGTGCATACGTTTCATGTTCCTCTGGTGAAATGACATTACAGCTTGTTTTTTTGCTGTGGTGCATGTTCTCACCACATGACAGAAATTCAGCATGACAGAGGTCAACTAAAGGATTAAATACATGTGTGAAGGAGTACCAGAGAGCCACTATAAATCACACGCCCTTAGAGATACCCTCAGGCCACTGTGTGTGTGTGTGTGTGTGTGTGTGTGTGTGTATGTGTGTGTGTTACAGTGGCCATGACCCACTCAATGCCACACCAGGTTGTCAATCATACACAATCATCATCACTAGGAGCACTGACATTGATGCACCATGAGTTATGAGACAAGGAGAGAAAGTGTGTGTGTGTGTGTGTGTGTGGTGTGTGTGTGTGTGTGTGTGTGTGTGTGTGTGTGGCAATAGGGGGGTGACAACAACACTTCAAGTGGTTGAGCTGCTGTTGTCCCTGTAGAAAGACCTGGCTATTGAGTCCCTTGCGGACTGTTCTGGAGCCTGTCGCACTGACCTGCTCTGTTGAAGCCATTGATTTTATATTTCACAGGCCTTTCTTACGGCAACTGTCCTATCTCTGAAAACTGAAAAAAAAAATGGAATGGTCAGGGCATAGGAAAAAGCCTAAATATAATGAGAAGTGAGGCTTAACATTTCTGATGACACAACTATACTATAAATGAATTTAGTGTCAGGAATAGAAAGCACACTGTCCTTTTCATTACCTTTCAGGGCTGTCATTTTGTCATGATTGAATCCTGCTTATATACACTTTGTATATGTATGTGTGTATGTGTATGTGTGTATGTGTATGTGTGTGTATGTGTGTGTATGTGTATGTGTATGTGTGTGTGTGTGTGTGTTTCACTCCAGTAGGAAAGTGACAGTGAGCGACCCTGACCCTTAATCCACTAACTGTCATCCATATCCCTCCCCACTTGATCTCCTCCATTTGTCTACGCATGGAGAGGGCTCACAGCCCACACTAATCCTGTGTGTGTGTGTGTGTGTGTGTGTGTGTGTGTGTGTGTGTGTGTGTGTGTGTGCACCATATAAAGCAATGCACACACTCACAGTCATGCATGCACATACACACACACACACACACACACACACACGCGCCTCCACAAGTGGAAGTAGAGAGGGATGAGGTATACACAGCTGGACTGAGCCTTGCACCACTAACCTACTTTGAGAATCTGAATGCAGCATCTGCCTCCCCATCAGTCTCTCTTTGAATCCGTATCCCTGCTGCATGTCTCCATCTCTCTCACATAAACATATACAAACTGTACATATACAAACTGTGCATATACACACACTGACACGTAGCTGCAGAGCGCTCATGTCACATGGTCAGCTTATTTTTTCTAGGTGACAAACGAGAGCAAACTCGCTAGCCACAGATTCGATGAAAGGGTGGGAAAGAAAAGAACTAAAACTGCAACAACCTCATCCTTTTTAGAGGACCAGAGGCGCAGTCCACAGCGCATCCCTCTCTCCCTACGAACGAACGATTATTTTGCATGATGCAGACAGTATCTTACAGTAAAAGAAAGGGAGTGAGGGGGTAAGCAGTTGGAAACGTAGCCCATTGTGCAAAAAAAGAAGAAAACTGGCACAGGACTGAGGATGTTAATTTAGTAGTTTATACTGACACATTGGACCCCACTCTGAGTAAGTTACGAGAGTGTTACAAATCCCTTCATTAGAGCAGGCTGGCCATTCAAGTGGGCAGTCGCCATGAAGCCCCCGGGAAGACAGAGAATGACTGGAGAGGCTGGTCAGACCATTCTCTTACACACACACGAAACACACAGCAACCACACAGAAAAACAACACACATTGGCGCTAATACAACCTTGGGGTGAGTATTTGGTGTGGGCCTGATTTCCTCTAAAACCCAGAGATATTCAATGTACTCTAATGTTAGACAAGAAAAGGCAGCATAATTAACAATTTAGAAGCTGAAACCATCAAATGTTTTACAGTTTTTCTAAGACATATTTGAAAGAATCTTTCATCTGTTTTTCTGTTAAAGTCCTGGTTACATAATGTGACAGTATTCCAGTGGGGTATACATAGAGTGCTAAAGACCATTAGAGAGTGTGGTTGTGTGAAGCACTGAGTGTGCTGGCAGTCAGAGGGGGATACACCTTTTTCCTGCATCTTTAGCAGGTCAAACAAACTTACATAATTGTTCCGATCCTCCCTTTTCCTCTATTCGGGGCATTCTCTTTGCCTTTCTCCGACAGACCTGACACACACACTTTAATGCAACCAATGAACTCCCACAAAAGGCCCAAGTGGAGCACAACGTTCTTTGCCTGAAATTCACTTCTTCTGCACATGACTTCAGACTCCTGGGACATTTTAGCACGCTCTGATTTTTCTTTCCAGAAAGGAGAAAATTGCTAGATTTTGCCTCACGTTTGCCCTCTACGAGCCCCTTGATGGTCCTAATGTGAGAAAGGACAGATCCCATTCTGTGACTCTGTTGTGCATTAGACCTTTACTGCACAGTGCCGTGTGTTAGATGAAGAGGACACAGGATACTTAAAAAAAACCAACGTGTGCTTTCCTTCCTCTGCTCCAGACAAAACTAAGTGTTGCCATTAGAGTCAGAGTCACTTATAAAGTACTCTTAAAACCCGCTTTTCAAAGGCAGAGAAAACTGAGTGGAGGTCCAGCAGGATTTGCACACATGCGTCATTTCAATGCTTTTATTCAGTGCAACTAGATCATGTTTAAATCCCTAAAAGTTGCCTTCCAGATGGGCCAGCCTGACTTAATGTCAGTTGAGTCTAACCTTAAACCACTAAGGGGGATGTCATGAGGTAATGTAATGTGCCATCTGATATTCAAGGAGGCCAAACTCAACAAGGGCCCCCTCTGTGTTCACTGACCTTTTTTGTCAAGGATGAAACACACACACACACTTTAGTCTATACAGTAAAGTCGAGTCTCCATACAGAAGCCAGAAGTCTTTTAATCTTCCCATCAGCTTCTCAAAGCAATTACTGAGCCCGTAGTGAGCTGGACTGCCAATGCATTGACAGAGTGTTGAAGCGTACGTCTGTCAAAACAGAGAAAAACACACACTTTTTAACAGAGGTGAGTCACACACCTCTACCAAACATATCTCTGGAAAAACTAACAGAGCCAACAAAAACAATTAGTTTTTCCTAGTTTTTTCTAGTCATTGTGTTGCATCTTAAGGGAAAAGTTAACATTTTGATAAGCCAGTGAGCCAGTTAGAATAGCTTTGCACAAAGAGTGTTACAGAGGAAAACAGCTCGCCTGGCTCTGTCTGGAGGCCACAAAATAATCCACCAACTAGCAGAAGTTTAACTTTTTCATAAAATAAACAAAATGTAAAAACAAACCCAGACACCCACTCCAGTTCAACTATTCCTTAAGCGGTAATACACAAATGTATCAATCAAAATGAATGTCTTTTCACATGTCAGGTTAGCAGAGGTCAGTCCTGTGGTTACAATTCACACAATTCTGAAACCCCTCAGGTCAGGGAAATGGAACGCACTCACAAGTTGCAGGAAGTAGGTAGGTCATGGTTTTATTTTCCTTCTGTAGCCTTAAGCCATTAAATAAAACCAACTTGTTCGTTGGATATGCTACAGTACAAAGCAAAATGTATCTGCCAAACCTCCCTGAATTCAACAGACAGTTGACAAAAAAGAGACAGAAAACTGCACTCAGGTATTAAAACCTTTATACTGTCAATGCCACATGATTTACCCTCAACTGTGAGTGACCAGACTTTCTTTGTGGAGGTAAGTTTTGCATAGGGCCTCAGTTGCATGTCCTCTGGTGCTCCCATCTTCCTCGGGGGCCCTCAGGTGCTTCACCGTCACACAGACTGCATACAGATCCTTGCTGCCCTACTCAGGCTTGAAGTAAACATACATAGCCACAACTCTCTGTAGATACGTGCAGTACACTGAGGGACCCCTCTTGAAAAAGTTAAAATATGGACAAAGGCACCACTAAGATGAATACGCTAGAATGCTCCTCTCTTGCCCATCTGACAGTGTGTTAGCTGTGTGGGAAAAGACAGCAGCTGCAAATCACCTCCAAAGACAAAAACACAAATCCTAAACGTAGCAGGAAGCTGGAGAGAATGTCCTGCGGCCGGCAGCTGAATGTCTCTAAAATCTCAAAGCCGAACTGGTGGTGCGCATATCTCCTGGCCTGAGTTAGGCTACAGTGTGCCTTGACCTCACAAACCACACACACAGAAGTTCCAAGATGAAATGGCTGGTTTTCACAGTGTGCAAATGAAGCGGTCTGCAGTCAAACTCACAAGCCGTCACAAGACGTGTTATGAAGCGAGTGTTTAGAATAAATGCTCTGATTTAAATGCTCTGGTTCTTTACATATGGACATATGGAAGTCTCTATTGATGATGTGCACACAGCTCACAATCTAACAAGGTTAGAGAGAAGCAGAGATACAGTAGGTGTTCATTTGATGGACTGTCAAACTCAGTAATGCAGAACCAGAATGTGTTACAGTAAGCTGCACTCCGTCAGACAGGCTTCACTGTAAGCAAACCTTTGTGGGCTGCTGCTGGCCTATTGTCCATTCAGCGACTGTGGTTGCAGAAGGCATTGTATTGTTGACTGTTATGCCTGTCAGAGGGATTACTGTAGATCCGTTTTCTCTAAGCCTTGGGCAGTACGCTGACTGTTGAAGTAAACAGATATGATTCTAAACTGTATTGAAGTAAACATGTATTATTTTGAATTGTATTTTAGTGAACATGTATTGTTTGAACTGTTTTAAGTAATCACATATATAGATATTATATTCTCACTTACAACTCACTGACCCAGAGATCCTGTTACACACACATACACCTCCTTCTACTAAGCACACACACACATATTCTTTTCAAGGTTCTTTCTGGGCATCATTATATCTGTGCACAATGTTTAATTGTCTGAGAAGGAATAGTTTATGTGAAATATTTCATGGGAAAGTAAGGGAGTGGATATCGGTGCAGAGATAAGATTGACTTTGCCCTTGTGGAACTTTAGAATCTCACGTTCTGGTCAGAACTCTGATTCGCTGTATTGGACCCGACCAGAAGTGAATCCAACCAGTAAAAACACCTGGGGGAGTGAGCAGCTCACACAGCTCCTCCCCACGGACTCTCTAATTCGCTTCGGAGTAAAATGGGAAGGAAGAAGTCAACACATCTCCGCCCCAAAATATGAATATGAATACTGTTGTTTTTGTATGTAAAATGCTTCTTGTTTGCTGAGTGGTTGGTCCCGATACCTGTGTCCGCATCGCATCACAAACCTGAAGTCTGTGCTTCTTGTTTGCTGAGTGGTTGGTCCCGATACCTGTATCCGCATCGCATCGCAAACCTGAAGTCCGGAGTACTCTGTAAAACTTGTATACGTGTTTTGTTTCCCACAGGTAAACTCAGATATACCTTTTGATTCCGGTGTTTTCAATTCCTTTCTTTATTAAATAGAGATCAGCCTTATCTAACGAACGGCGCGTAGCGGAGGGGGGGGCTTTTCAGCCACCACCTAGGTGTTCTGCTCCAACACTGTGGATGCAGAAAAGTAACTGATATAAAACATTTGGACAATCGAGACAGGAAAATCCAACAAAGAGAAAGAAAATAAGCAAGACTAAGGCTTTGTTCAGACTATCAGCCCAAATCCATTGTTTGACATGACCACATTTGAAAATGGTTCAATATGTGGTTAGAAATGTGATTCCAATCGATTTCTACAGATGTGTACGCTCTGGCCACTCAAATTAGATTTCAAAGTGTCTTCTTGTGTTGGAAAGAAGCGTCACTAGTGTAGCATCGTAGCACCTGACACTTAGGTCGTCACAAAAGAAACCATGCAGATAGGTTGGCCATTTTGAACACACATCTAATGTGGTCACTTGCAAACAATACACTTAAAGATCTGCTTTAGTCCAAAATGTAAGGGCAAACTATTCAGTATGGTTCATGGGATATTTTAGTCTGGGTTGTTCTGGGCAATGTTGCTCGCATGTGCAAAATAATGTTAGCATATTAGGTATCTTTTTCCAACAAAAAGAAGAGTTCAAGCCTGTGAAAATAAAAAAGAAGAATTAATTATGACAGAAAAGAAGGGCTTTCCTTGAAGAGAAACTCCTATAACACACTGGAGAACTGATTCACAAAGAATATTTAGTCCATCATTGTCCCTCGCAGTCTCTCACTGGCCACACTCCATATTTCTTTGGCCCTTTTCCAACTTGCTCTGGCACTTCATGCCGCCCCCCTTATCCCTTCCACACACAGCTCCTGTCTCGCTCTCTCATTCCCTCTCAGACATCTCACCATCGCTGCTACTACGACTGTGTCTCACTCTTACTCTTCAATCACACGTTCTTTCCATCCCCAAGCTTTTCTCGCGGTCTGTTCTCCATCTGACACCTCCGTATCTCACTCTGGCCACCTCTCTCCCTCTCACTTGACTTGTGGCCTGGCAAAATGTGTGTTTCTCTTTGTGAGATATTGAACTTTCTCAACCAACCAACCAACCACACTAGATCCATGTATGTAAAACCCATGTTTTATTGCTTATCTACTCCCCCCTCCGTGAGCCCAACTCTGCTGTGGGTTAATGTGTGGGTGTTAAGTTGTTCTAATAAAAAGTAACAATTTGTGGAAAGTGTTCTCCACCATTTACCACAAAACTAACCACCAAAATAATAATAACTGGAATTCTGCAGCCTCTCTTTTCTGCAGCATTCTTTTTATTTCCAGATGAGAGCGTAGACTGTGGCATAAATCACACACATACACACACAGACACACTTATAATTCTACGTCATGATCCATCCATCTATCTCACAACAAACAGTGCCAAAGGGAGAATGGTGAAATGTAATTTGTGTGAGTGTCAGTGTCAGCATGCAGCTGTGAATATACAGTGTTTGCGAGTCAATGCGTGTGTGTGTGTGTGTGTGTGTGTGTGTGTGTGTGTGTGTGTGTGTGTGGGTGCGTGCGTGCGTGCGTTATATGCTCCCGGCTGTTGCCAGTTATCCCTGGTCGGCATCACAGCACCATATGTCTGTCTGTGGGACTGTGCTGATGTGTGGCACCGCTGGAGGCCAGGCGAGCCGCAAACAGCACAATGACAGCTTTATGCCCGATGCAATGCATTGCAATGCTAAATAATCACATCTGCAGCTCTCCCAGCAGTAAGCATGGGAATAACACTGACTGAGGTGAGACATCAGTAATGGTTTCTCACCTGCAGGAAACAGTTTATGATTAGAGGCTTAGTAGAGGTTGCTGAACCAGGGGCAAGGCCAAAACCCCCCTAAAAATCTGATTGACCCCACTAGTTGGCTTGTTGGTAGTATCATGGTCGGACTACTGAATATGCCCATTGGCTACAGGCCCAGTGGCTCATTCTCCAGAACCTCTTTTTGACGAGACATTATCAGTAATAGTTGATTGTTGTAAAAGCCATGAAAGGACCACAAATGTGCACAAAAAGGACTACAAAGAAATGCAAAATGACCACAAAGATTCAGGGTTTCTTTCTCAGTGACGTTTTACATATCTGTGTCCAGGTGACTGTTGTCTTATCAACTGTGAATGGCTGTAGGCTGTTTAGAGTAACACATAGCTTCTTTCAATTGATAAAAGTACAGTTTAGAATATTTCAAGTTGGCTTCCATAGTTACACTGAATATACAAGGCAGCTAGAAATAGTGTAGTCATTATTATTGCCACAAACCAGAGATGTACTCCTTTTCAGACTCAACACATTTCACTTTAAAAGTTTCTAAACCTGCCACTTCTGAACTATGTGCTGTGGATGTGGTGTGCAGGCTCCTGTTGCAGTGACGCATCTGTGCCAACACTTAGGTCATGAGTCAATAAATGAATCCGTGTCTCCTGGCTATGCTTGGTTGACAGTGAGAGGACCTGTTGGACCAGAGTAACACCAGCGACCATCCCACGGCTAGATAAACACAAGTTTACCGGCCACAGCATAAATATGAAAGTGATATATGTACAGTGTTCATGCTGATTCCTTCAAGCTTGATCTTAACCTTATTTAGTCTTATTCCTCATCCCGCCAGGTGCTAGGTTCACATCTAGCACATAAGGCATGCTCGTAAAAATATCATAACACAACATGACTGAGGGAGTTCTGTCACTCATCTAAGAAAATGCTGATGTGGAAAAGAAGACTGTATGAGGACATATAAGATCAATGTGCTGCATGTACCTGGAATAACACGTGAAAAAGTGCATGTCTAGTCTAAAATCACAACAAAAATATAGGCCAAGAATCAGTATCAATAACACTATCTTTAATTGTATTATTATAGCAGCAGGCTATATAGGGACATGTCTCCTGACTGTTAGTACTGAAACAGCTACCATTCATTGGTCTGAATTGCATTGATGAATCATACCTTGGTTGTCCTCTTCCATGTTTGCAGCCTATAAATGAAAGATCCTCCAAAAATCGGTCAGAGAAAACTTCCGTTGTGCAGGGTGGAAAAGGGGATCTGATATACAGCAAATACGCGAATTAATTTCCAGGACGCATTTGGGACACAGGTCGTTTTGCGGGCAGCGTCTTTCTTTTGGGAAATGTTGTGTCCATTTACGCCTCACAGTGGTGAGGCAGTCCCTCCGGTTCCCGTCAGTCAGTGCGCGCTGTGTGTCTGTAGCAGCAGCCGCGTCTTTTGCCCACAGTGGACGAGCGTGTTATCCTTATCCCTACAAATACGCCTTCACTCCACTAGTATCGGGAGAGTAGTTTACATGGCTGCGTAAAGCCATCCATCACACCTGGTGGCAATATCGGAAGTATACGTAAGTGTGCCTTCAAAATAAAAGATTACCACAAGGTTTATAAAGAGCTTTCTTTTATTTTGGAACTAAAATCAGGAAGTGCGGGGGCTGTTTCATGTGAATCGATGCTACTTGTTAATCACATCCCAGCTCAGCTACACACAGCCAGTGCTGCGCGTCATCAGTCATCACCAATCATCGATCACGTGACTCCAGGCAATAGTGACATTATACCCAGCAAAATATACCTCTATATTTTTTTATTGATTATACGAAATGGTTTGATGCTGCTATGGCATTGGGAGCTATGTCAGCCACCTAATTCAACTGATTAATTAATCGCAATTACTGGAAAAGATTGAAAGAATGTTTTATATTTATTGGGGGCGAATATTACACTATATGTGGTGGACGAATTATGATTAGAAATAAGAAAATACTAAAATTACTTAATTACAATTCAGAATTATGGATTCAAACATATTAGGTAAAAATACAGATGTGTTATCAGCAAAATGTACACTAATGTAAGATTACTGATTGCTCTTAAACACTCCTTTCAGAGGGTTACATTATGAATAATAATCTAAGATACTGTATAGAGCACTGGTTAGTTTAAATGTAAATCACTGCATCATATTGCATAAGCCTCTTATAGGTTGTTAAAAGGTAGTCTTAGCCATACTTGAGTAAATGTTTTTGCTTTTAGCATTGCAAACTATTATTTTCCTAGTTTGATTATTTTGTCATTTGAGGGAATTAAAAAAAATGAATATGATAATTTGATCATCCTTTTCCACACACTATTGCCAGTCTGTTAGGTACACTTAAACTAAAACAAAGCATTATATTCTACAGGAGGAATTATTTATTGCAGGACTTTTGTATGTATACGGGACACTAGGATTGAACCTACCTGTATCAGCACACAGAAGATACTGAGGCTGACATCTGCAGGTTTTCTTTCATACCTCTCAAAGTTTCATTGGTGCAAAACACTTTATAGATTAACCTGGCCACTAACCAAGCATTGTGACAATTAACCCCACAGCAGAAATTATTTGAAAGAAGTACACAGCAGCTCAAAATGCAATAAATTCAAATCAATACTCCACTGGAAAAAACTAGCAATTTGAAACAGACTGATTTCAGATCGGACTATGAGAGCTTGTGGAAAAGACTTACATAAGCAAAAAGAGGCATCAGGTTGACACACACACACTCAGACACACAGAAAAAGAGAGAAAAAGCTTGTTTTTACACACGTGTTTTCAATTATAGCATTCCTGCCTCCACAGAGAAGGAGGGGGTCTCACTTCCTGTGTGCATTACTCCAATGGTCAAGCATGAACAGATGTTTTAACGTATTCATTCATTTGTTTATTCATAAGTGTCTCTTTTGGAGAAATGTTTCATTCTCAGTCCTCTGTCCTAAACAAAGTGACACTCTCCAGACATAACACAAACAGTTCTCCTGGTTTCTCAGGGTCGTGAGGTCAAGGCCTCTTGAAATCTAATGAGATCGGTTTGACTGGTTACTAACACTCTAAGCATGTGTTAAACTGCACACCACATCCTTGTGAATGTGTCCTTTTCACAGGCTGATATTCTGATAGCTATCAGATATACCTTAAGTTTGCTTCACCATCTTCTAAAAAGGTAGTGGTTTAGGAACTGAACAGAAACTGAGAGGCTAAAGTGAGTCATTTTCTAAAAAAATCACATCATTACACAATCCAGTAAACCCCCTCGATCCGGCACGATCCAGTCTGTTGCAGTGTGGTGCCGGATGACAAGAGAACGGAAAACTGGAAACCTAAACACAGAGACCCTGAAGTAACACCTGCATAAACGCGCTGCTCATACTGCCCTAAGGTGTTGGTGAATATATCAGATATTTGGGTAAATGCATCCAGACAGAGTTTCAGACATTCATAATGTGCACAAATTAGGAGAGTGGAAAATACAAAAGAAAACAGGAACAGGAGTGTTAGGCCAGGGAAAAAAGAAACCACCCCTGTTTGGGCCCAGCAAGCTTCTTCCTAAGGTTTTACACACCAAGAGGATTGAAGCAAAGACGTCATCACACAGAGCAACCCCTGATTTGAATGTTTTCTCTGCTACAAGTGTAAAATAGGTCATATGCATAATAGCTTTGGGAATATGGTGAAACAAATACGTTGTTGTACGTTGTTGTTACTAGTGTTTCTGTCCATTTGTGTCAGTGCTGGACCCGGTTGAGCAGAGCATCCTCATTGAAGATGTTCCATTAAAAGCAATGACATTCCTGAGTCTGTCTCTCTGGCACACAAACACACTCAGTGCGCTCTACTCCAAATAAATGTCATGCTAATGTGTTTATGAGTCACGAGAGAAACCTCTTGGTGTGGCCCAGTTATTTTAAAGCCTTAAAATCAACAAGATATCAGTTTCGTGTGTGGTGAAAGACTAACGTTTGCAAGGACAAAACCAAAAAAAAAAAGGTTACAAAGTCATCCTGGAGTAAAGTCTACGGCTACGGCTTGAAGTGAACATGTGTGGGGTTTTTAGGGCTCAGTGTGTCCCGTGCCACTCAGGGTGCGTGAATTCCCTCAGGGAGATGCACGTCTGGCACATTAGGCCGACCATCACGGGAAACGTCTGTGGTCCTCCTGACCGACTTCACATGACCTGATTGAGCAGTCATACTTCTTCATATGCTCCAGTCACCACGGCGATGCCCGGAGGGTGATCACCTCCTCCATTTAAAACTGCCCAACCCATAATTATACGCACACAGACACATGAGCAACCCCCCTTTTTCTATAACTCCCACTCCCCAAAATCACTCCCTTCATAATGTAATCAAGTGGAAATCATTCCAAAGCATAAACCCGCCTGGAGGTATTTGAACAATGCAAATATACTGTAAAAGGCATCAGCGACGAGCACTGTAGTATTTAGAGACAAGGAGGAAATGTATTATTGTATATGCTTGCTAAGGTTATTTAGTTGAAGCACTGAAGAGATGAGGCAGTGAATTTAACCACAGAAATACTTTGATAAAGAAAACTGAGCTCCTTTTTGTGGGGGATTTTATTGGATATTTTGCTGAATCAGGGGTGGATTTGGGAGTTTTTGTCCATCTTCCTCTTTGTGTTTATCTCCCAAATCATGGCCTAGAGACTGTCGTAAACCGGGGATGTGACAGGGGTTTCACACCTCCTTCCTGGGGTGGAAGGTGAAAGGGTTCATCTTTGGCGTGTGTGACAGAAGGTCACAGGATGCAGAGTGCAGCAGGATTTCCTCCTTCCTTCAATCTGGTTTTATATCCAGCTCTGTATCGCGACCGCCATCTGATCGAAGGGCAAAGTTGAGTTCATTTTCTGCACCCAAGGACGCATATGAGTAGAGTCTTTATTTGGAGTCTGTCTGCCGGGCACAAAGGCAGCAGTGTGTGCCCGAGAACTTGTAGGTGAAGCTGCGTGTGAGAGAATGTGTGTGTGTGTGTGTCCACATTAAAAATACAATCCTCCAAGACCTGCTGTGGTTACATAACAAGCTGCAAAGGTTATTCCTCGTAGAAGTTTCACTACTGAGCTTAATACAAGGGTGTGCATACACTCCAAAATGAGGTGAAAAAGCACAAACTATACCACAGCTCATCAGTAACCCAAGAAGTATTTGTATTTGTCATCATTAGAGAAATCAGGAAACAGTTTATGAGCAGAGAGGAGTGCAACATACTGGATAACACATTAACATGGGATAAAGGCAGGATCTGATGTAGTATATATACATTAAGCTGTTAAGTCAAACGCAGCCGGCAGTCAGAGCATGTTAACATATATGTGGTATATTGATGCTGCAAGAATGAAAATTAGGTCAAGTCAATTTGCTGTTTTTGTGAGAACACAACGCTTGAAATTATTACAAGGCATAATGCAAAGCAAACAGTCATTTCAAATACTTCTTAATGCTTTGCTCAATATAAAACTGAATGTGTCCAACAAATTAATATAGGATAGCAAATTCAAAATTGACAATATAAAAATATCAAACGTACACCTCCTCATATTAATGCTCTTTCAGTTTATGGCCTATTTTAATCCCACAATATGATTAAAGCACAAATCCCCCCTTCAATGCTCCCTTCTTTGCCTCCTCCTTTCCTCTTCTCCTCCCCCATCCCTCTCTCACTCCTTTGATTCAGTTTTGAGGTCAGCATGGACCTCATCTCCGCACCTGATCTCATCCTGTTTAACGCTTGGCATATGCCTCTCGTCCCCCGGTCAACAGCATTCAAACTGAGGGGTAACTCAGGTCTATTTAATTAAACCACACAGAGGTGGATGCTCACAGAAATGCCAGAGCCTCAAACTGCGGGTGAAAGGGATCAGCATACATCACAGTGTAAAAGACTAAAAGCATCAGGATTAATGTTTGATTACATTTAGCATGTGTAATCCATTCACTATGCATGGATGTGATGTATTAATGGGTGTAAATTAAAATGGTTCATGAAGTGCTGACGGACATCATGTCACAATATAAAAGTTGTTTGTTAACAACGGAGGGAAACAATTATTTGACATGAGTCACTTTAGAAACATGTGGAGTTGAATCGTGTTTTCTTCATTTGGGTATCGACAGTAAGTTGCTCCAACTGTAATAATAAAAACAAGGCATTGCTTCCTGTTTGTGTTCAAAGCACAACATCGATGGCAGACAAAGCCTGAAGTGTAACAGAGCCGTGATCTAGATGTGACAACATGTGGCAAGGGGAATGTCATTGTGGTTGTGGTTAAACTTTATAGGGACAATAAAAAAAACAATGTTTTTATTAATAAATGATAGGGTGGATTTGTTGATCAAAGGACATGTTTGTGTGAAATGTTTAATTAAAGAAGTGTCTTTTGGTCTTCCACAATGTTTCAGTGTTAGTTTCACCTGGTATGGAGACCCATAAACTAAGGGATATACTTTCTGTTCCCAAGGTAGTTGTTTATTTTAAAGGAATAGTTTGACATTTTGATAAATATACTTTTTTGCGATCTGGTTAAGAATTGAATGATAAGAAGATATGATATATTTTAACTCTCTGCAAGATAAGCGGAAAAGGATATTTTAAAAAATATGTCAAACTAGTTCTTTAAGGTAGAAAAGGAACAAAACTAAATTGATGCATTTACTAGAAGTTTACAATCATTAATGGAGTAGATATAGATGTCCCTCTGAAAAACTGGTTTTAAAATGATGAAGTAGAAAATCTAAAATCTCACAAAGTCTCAAGATCCCACACAAATAAATTGTTTAAGGTTTATGAATAATATGTATGGAATTAAATATACTGCATTGCCGCTTTGATTGAATCCCTGCTGCCGTTTCCATTTGCAGTGTTATCACTCTTTCACACTCACTCAAATAAAACACATGTGAGCTGCTGCAGATGCCAAAGGCTAAAACTCTCTAATCTTTATTCCACAAACCCTTTTTTCTGAGGGTACAAATGGTGGTTGGCAAAAACAGAGTAAAGATAACCCGACTTATCCTCCATCTATAGACCCCCCCCCCCTACTCTATGATAACCCTATTAAAATATTTTCCTCTGGCAAATCCCTGAGAAATAAATCCTCTTTTTTTCAAGAGAAAGGGGGTGGGTTTGTGTGTCACATGGAGGAATACAGTTGCCTTGGAAACGCCAGATGAATTTACTCTGCAGCCTGGCATCAGAGCGACTGGCGAGGAGAAGTTTGCTGCCCAGTGAGGGTGTCAGCAGTTTAAAACATCTACTTAAAACAAGTGCACCTTCAAGAAAGATGCCAAATGGGTCTGCTGGCTAAGGCTCAAATGCTCGGTGTTTCTTTAAAGATGGATCACAGAGGGTCTTTTAATTGATGTAGATCAAAGAGAGAAGAAGCAAATACTCCTGAGTGTAAGCTGAGTTCACTTTTCCTTTCCAGCAGTATAGAGTTATGGCTGACATTTATTTTTAAAAAGTGTGTTAGAGTAGAACCAATAGACAGATAAAGTTCAGCTTTGGTGTCTGTGTAATCGCTCCTGTATCAGCCAGTGCATCCTCTTTACAGATGTTACAGCTTGTGATGTCTGTTTTCATGCACAAGGAGGGGGGTGCAGTGCTGTGGAAGGCTGCCTCCCCCCTGTGGACAGAGATGGTGCTGCAACAGTTCATGCTAGATGGATTTATTTTGAAATGTCATTGTTTTATACTGTATGTCAAGGGGGCTGACAATAATACAAAAAGGTAAAGGGGTGGAGACTGAGAGCCTAAATTGAAACTTGGATTGTTTTGAGGGGAAATGTCCACAGAAGAATGGAGGAGAGCTTGTGTTAAGACCATAGTGTTTATATTTAAAAGGAGCAAAAAACGTTCTTCAATTAACTGGATGATAACTTTCTGATATTTGTTTTAATGTCAAAAAAAGTTTTTCATCATAAAAGGGCTGCATTGTTAAAGGTCCCATCATATGCTTTTCCGGTTATTACCCGTCCCCTTGTGTGTTATGTAGCGGTAAACGGTCTGCAAAGTCAAAAACCCTCAAAGTACACCCTGTAGCGAGTAAAACTCTAACACAGAAAAGACGTGTCTATGCTGCCCCAGAACGCCTCGTTGTAGATTTTTCTTTTTCCATTGTTTTCTTCCTGGGCCTATTGACGTCACTAAGTCCAAATGGACCAATTGGTCCAAATGGACCAATCCGCACACACACACACTCACTCAGCCTGAGCTCAGCGGTGCTCCGCAGAGCTCCGCACACACACAGCCTGAGCTCCGCGGAACTCAGACCCCACGCAGCAACCAGGAAACGACACCAGTAAGCCAGCTCACACTGTCCGCTCCGCGAGCCTCAAAGGCTGGAGCAGCGAGCCCCGCAACGTCCCGCCAACACGGCACCCAGACCCCACGCAGCATTCTCATCTGTTTGTCATTGCTGGTGTCATTTTCTGGTTGCTAACAAACGCCATTGTAACACATAAACACTGATGTTCAGCTGTAACGTTAGTTGACTAATCAGAACAGAGTGGGCGAGCTGACCAATTAGAGCACAGTGGGCTCATAGGGAGGGGGGGGGCAGGAGCACCAACAAGGCGTGTAGGACAGAGAGTGAATACACATACTATACAGAGATCCTGTATGATAAACCAATGTGATTTTGGAAAATTGAACAATGTAAATCTATTCTAGAAGACCTCAACAATGGAATTATGATCAGTAGAAATGGCCAAGACATGGGACCTTTAAACATTTTGAAAAGATTTGACACTTTTGTCTTGTCTTGTTGAAAATATAAGTATAAGGGTTTGTAGAAAAAAACACAATTTAAACATCCATGGTGATGTTGGGAAATGTCTCATGCATGAAGTGAAATGGTATCAAGATCCAAACGTTTTTTTAATTATTATTATTATATTCTCTTTGTTTCTCTGGGTGTGAAGTGGGGACAATGATTGACATTTCCCCTTTTTACATTACAATACAAATTCTATATTGTATTATGTAACAGGTGATACAAGAACATGAAGGGTTTGAAGGTGTCATATTTTGCTATGTATGTTGTCTCAAGACATGCATTAATAGTAACGCATGTATAAATGTTGATTTTTGTTTTTTTTGTTTAAAGAGGAGCACTTTGGTGTATTCTTTGACAGCTAAGAAACTCCAATACAACATTAAAAAAGTGTAAAAGTCTTGGGATGGACTAGCTGTGTTTTAAAAAGGCAGTTTTGCAAACCTAGAAAAGAAAAGAAAATCAGAAAAGGGCTGAAAATTGTGATTTCATTCATTTATTACTTTCCAAATTCAATCATCCTTAGCCTCAATTATGTGAATTCCAACCAGACGCCCACATTTTCCACAGAAATCAAAACAAAAGCAGCTAAAAAAAGTTTTAATTTAAAGGTAACATTTTCACCACGCCACCTTTCCACTGCCACTGATATGCAGAAATAACAATGAGTGAGACGACGTGTGTGCAAACAGAAATAACCATGCAGTGATACCCTTTGACACTGCACTTTATAACAGACCGTACGTTTCCAGTAGAGGCAGCTGTACTGTTCTGCTACAACAAAGATGTACCGCTGATACAGCTAACTCCAAATAAAGTGTCCCGAGCCACAGCATGCTTGTTTGTGTTTGTGTCATGCGGTGCAGATATTTACTTTTTTAAATGAATGTGAGATGTTGACACTGAGCACTGAGCAGTTGTTATGTCAGACAATGAAGAGAAGCTAAAAAGTACCACAGTAACAATCATTCATTTTTTATTCCAGGCCAAAGTCCTCGATATCCAGAGATAAAAGTGTCAAAATCCACCAGTCATCTGACGTTATCTCCTCAGACAGGCAGGCGGCTCCTGGTTGTCAGGTGGCGAGTTAAAAGGGTTAACGTGAGGCATGGTTTCCCCCTCCACCCTCACTCATCACCGTTCATCCTGGCTCTTTTTTGCTGACTTTCCTGCTGTCCTTCTTCTGCAAAGGCATTGGGCTTGTGTGGCGAGAGCTGACCGCGAGGACCAGCTGTGTGTGTCACTTTGATGCATCGTCACACAGAATTAAGTGTCCACTTTCCTTCAAATTGCTGTGTAGTGCCACACAGTTCCTTTAAGAGGGCTGCAGCACGGCATTGGCCACGATCCATCGATTTCATTCCAAATATAGGGTTGAAGATTCAGTGAATTTCAATATGCACCTGTCAAGAGATGAGGAGGCTGTAAGTCGACATATAACATGAATGGATAACACACTAATCTATTTAAACAAATATGTTAACACACTTTTGTAATCGACTTTAAGATCAGCATCACATGCTTAGCTGCCAGTTTATTAGATTAATTTGGAAGGCAATTTGTGGTTGTAAACAATAGATGAAAGAATTGTAAGTGTAATTATTGACAGCAATTCAAATGTCAGTAACAGTTAGTTAAATATAATATTTTAAAGTATTCTAACTGTTTTAGTTGTTGTATTATTAGAATATCTGATAAGTATTCATTTTAATCCTGGTTGTAGTGCCTTAAATGAATGAAACCTTAGTTTTTTTATATATAATAATAAATAGACACTTGTGATGGATGGTACAGTATATATCAGCTTAGTTACATCGTTTTCTGCACATGTGATTTCAAATACATTTCTGTTATTTTTATTAAAGATAATTTAGAAACTTCCCACCAGAAAGCACTGACATATGATTTTTCAACTTTAAAATATCTCCATCAAGTATCTTAATTTAAATTTAAAAAATGAATATTATTCTAAAAAACATGTAGGGGAAACTTATATTGATATCAAAAATCTACTGCAAAAGTCCAGCCGATTTATAACGATGTCAACCAAAAGAGTGAACATTGTGATCTTTATGAAGGGTGGGTGTATTGCAGAACTAGTGTACTATAGGCGACTGCATTAGTTTTAGCCATGTGTACAATAAATTGAAGCTGGTTTTAAATGGAGGTACAATTAATCTACCATCTATCTTGAAGGACACATTTAAACAACACCAAAACGACCAGACAGGAAATACACGTATTGTCATGACTTCAGACACTTTAACTGAAGAGTGTTTGCATAATTACCTGTAATCTGACATTAAACATCATCGAAGCGACCAGGTAAATATAAGGGAATCTGATTCGCAATCGCCATGCGAGATCAAAAAATATCAACAAAGTCCTCGTCAAGCCTTTGGAAAACACTCCGTAAGTCCGACCAGCGGAGCCCGAAAACCGGAGCACTAAATAAGACAGACCCGCCATACAGGCGAAGTCAGCCCGGGCGGTTAGTTACTACGGTTACTGTATCAGTTAGTGAGGCCAACCGACGAGTAAAGTGCTGACTGTTGAGTGACAGCTCATATTTTTATCCCTTACAGGCACCGAGCTCCATTTTTATTGTGCTGGTTGTGTTGGCAGAGCTACTCCACCCCAACAGCGTCTCTACCGACCATTACTGTTACCGTCGACGGGAGGACTCATATCGATGTGACACAAGGAAGATGAAAGTGTAATGTTTACTTTTTGCCCTGACTTTAGACTCTCAGGCTGATTATTAATAGTTTGTTTAAATAGTCAGAAGAATAACTTTTTAAAAACATATATTCCAACAAACAAACAAGTAGTTTTAATAGATAATTATACCAACAAAAAAAAACATTATGGTGAGATATTGAATTATGGTGCCGTATTCAAATGGTTTTTGGCATTAATTTCTATAGTCACTTGGTTCTAAGGGATGTGCACATAATAAACAAATACTCTTCTTTAAGACAAATCCATCCGTTTTAGGACTGCAACTATTGATGTTTTATTGATCCTGAAGTTCAACATCATGTTAAAGTGTTACAGTGACAATAGGTTTTTGTTCCTGTGCCCCTCAGACTTTATATTTACTATGCGTAAGTGATGCCAGGCAGGATTTATTTGTGGCATAGAAAACATATATCTGTGACTCATTAACTTGTTTATTACATTGTACAATACTTGTATTTCAATATAATCATGGATCAGTAAAATCACAAAATATCCAATGTATTCTGTTCATCAATGTACACATATGGAATTGATATATGTATGGACACAAATATTAAAATCTACATATATAGATATGAATCCAGAGCTACCTTAATTCACATATATTAATTAACTAGAAGGGGAGGTCAATATGTTAACTAAAACAAAGATAAACGTCCTATATTATTTAAAAGCGGAATGTTTCTGAAACACCTGGAAGGCAGAGTTCAGGGCGGACATCCCCTGTTAAAAGAACGTCATTTCCGCAATCGGTGTCACACTCTGAATGTTCCGTCTTATTTGTTATTTTCTTTTATCTTATTAAGTGGCCATGTACAAATGTAATTAAAATGGCTTACCGACAGACAGACTTTTTCTGGTTACATTACATTCCCTGACTTCATACGACTCAGTGGGTTACCAGCTGATTGTTTCGAAGGCGTTTCCCATCGTTAAACTTGCTGTGGGCGTTTCATCCCAGCACTTCACCGGATGCACCATCTGGTGGTGGCTAGCTTCTTTTTTTTTCTCTCAGGGGTGGTGGCTGCTGTTTTGCTTCATAGCTTCCCGATCAGACCACGAAAGCATGGGAATGTTGCAAGGGGATTTCTGAGTGAACTTGTGTTAAAGTGCTAGATAAGTTACTCTAACTTCCCCACAAGCTCTTCCCACACAACAGGAGCTTCGCTGTACTACCGAAGGCCGGTAGCAAAGCGCTGTTTGGACGTTTCTCCGGCGAGCAATCCCGGACAAAGGAAAGAGACTTGTGAGCTAACGTTAGCTGCGGGCTAACTTAGCATTCCTCTAGCTGCGGCGCAATGCAGGCCATAAAGTGTGTCGTTGTCGGAGATGGGTAAGTCATAACGTAACCGAGCTTACTTATTAGTTTGTGCTTCCCAACTAATATTAACTTGAATAACAAAGTTGTAACATTAGCTTAAAAGGTCTGTTCAGCAGACCAGCTAGCGTTAAAGCATTTTGCTTCAGTTTTTCCAAACGGGTAAAGTTAGCTAAAAGCTTTAACTTTAATTACTGGTTTATGCTCTATGGGCAGATAACTTGTATCTTTAGACAATTTAACTTATTCACGTGTAATATATATGTAATTATGTTGATGTGACAAACAAATGTATTACAAAAAACTAGTATGCAAGTGGTTGGCTAATCTTAAGATTTAAGTGATTTAGTTGCAGTGTTTCCTCCCTCACGGGTGAGTCAGAAAATCACAAGGCAGATATCCTCCTAACCACACTTTAAGTTTGGCAACATTGACTTATCAATTGAGACATTTTAAGATTAAAGCACCGTGTGTGTGTTAGTTGTTGTGTTATCACTGTGACGTTAAACATGAGGCGTTTTTTCCAACTTATTTCTTATTTATTTCAATACTTGTTAAAAAAAAATACAATACTTTTTAGGGTTAGATTGCAACAGCTAGAGATTGGTCAATGATTACAGAATGAGCTGTGACTGATATTCATATGGATAACATCATGTGGGAGGTAAACATACTCATAACTGCTGTTTCAGGGTGTGGTGAATACCACAGCAGCGGAGTCATTTGTGGGCCTATGACTGCGTTTGATTTATTATTTTCGATTTTGACCAAGAGGAAGCTTGCAATAGTTAGTGTTTCATACTAAAGGCTACATCATTTAAGTTTCATGTCGGCAAATGTACTTCATCTAGTGTTCTTGTATGCATAGCTTGACAACAAATCAAGTTACACTATGTACGCATTTTCTCCCAAAGTGTGGGACTCAACCCGTATCTGTTTTTGACTTGAGAAAAGCTCACAAACCACAGAAATTAAAAGTATTTTTATAAGCAAAATGCCCAGTTACAAGTTATAGCATCTCAAATATTTACATTTGTTTTTTGTGGTTGTGTAAATGTAAAATATCTATGGGTTGTGGATCATATGTTGGAAAAACACAACGTTGGAATATAATTAACTGTATGACGGACATGTATCAGTATTGTATGACATTTGTTCCTCCAAATACAGTTTTTAGAAAATAATTGATCAATAAATAATGACAACAATCGTTATTTGCAACACAACTGCTCTTCAGCTGTACTAAATAGGTAGCCATTTCAATTCAGAACCAGAGTTCCTTTTTGCACGCCGTTTTTGTAATCATAAACTCAAAGTGAATCCACTTTTTTCTCCCCTCCAGAGCTGTGGGTAAGACCTGCTTGCTCATCAGCTACACCACCAATGCCTTCCCAGGAGAGTACATCCCCACAGTGTGAGTATCTAAACTGTAGATCTTATTAATTATGTAAGACTAAATGTTGATTATCATGCTGTGGACTGCAGATAGTTTATAAACAAATGATTCAGGGAAAAATGTGTTTTCGGGAAGTTTTGAGGAAGAAACTGCATCACTGTCAGTCATTATGGCATATACTGGCTCAGCAGGAAGTTGATAAACAAGAGTATAGCATCAGCAGAGTAAAAATAAGACGTGATGAGTCATTTTAAGGGAAAGCAGACGAAGCAAAATGTCCCAACAGATAATTAAGAGCCTGTTTTGTTTCTATTTCCTGTCACAATGTGTCCATATTAATGTGTTTTAGGTTTATATGAATCATTCTAACATCATTACTTCTGTCAGGTTCGACAACTACTCTGCCAATGTTATGGTAGATGGGAAGCCGGTGAACCTGGGCCTTTGGATACAGCAGGACAAGAAGATTACGACAGACTCCGCCCACTTTCCTACCCACAGACGGTATAACAAACAAGCAGACAATGATGTATTATATGTCACTTATTGTGACCCTTCTTTCTTGTGTAGTGTTTGCCTTGAAGTTTGTTTTTAAATAGTAGGCACTGTTACATAATGTATTTGGAAGTTTGTGAACTTTGAATGAATAAGGAAGTTAGAGGGAAGGAAAACCCCCACACCTTTGAGTGTTTAAGGAGGGTTAATTTGTCCTGTTCCTTACGGGAGATGATTGTTATTGGCTTTCATTGACATGTTTTCTTTTTCCCACCAGGACGTGTTTCTAATCTGCTTGTTCGCTTGTGAGTCCTGCCTCATTCGAAAACGTCCGTGCCAAGGTGAGTTCACGCAGTGCCCCTGTAATAAAAAGTGAAGGCTGTAAAGTCGTCTCAGCGGATCCGTTTTTATGACATGGCATGACGAGGAGCATCAAGGTTGACTTTGACTGGCCTTCATTTTTTTGTTCACGAATGACTCATAGATTTGTAATGATTATTTCTGACCCATGTGTTTCCTCATGTCTCATTCTTTAAAACCTCATGAACAAAAGCAATAAGTTAATAACACATTGTTTAATAAAAGCACAAACTGACATGTACTAATTAGTTAAGTGGATTGGCTATTCAATAGAATTATTGATAGAGATCTAAGAAACCATTGTACAAATGTTTGGTTTAAACACAGAGTTTTTGTGTTACGGATGTGCTTAGAGCTAAAGATATCAAAGTAGGACAACAGTGTTTCCAATTTACACCGGACATTTTCCAAGAAAGGATATTTGTTGATCGCCCTCAGAGCACTCAGTGGACTTCCTGGGTTAAAGCATGTTAGTCCATCACTGCACTTAAGGGCAGCAACCCTATGTACATTAACTCCTATTACACTCAGTATTAAGTGCAATTTCTTTCCAATTAGCTCCTAATAAATCATAAATACAACATTTCGGTCAGACTTAGCTCACCAGCTCTGATCCCTTTCTTTAAGCTTAATTTGTCGTGAGCTTATCTAGATTTATTGTCTCTAGTCATGTCAACAACAATAGTTTAACTATTTGATGCGTATTGTTAATTATAGGAATGGATTTTATGATAAAAGCAGGACAAGGGGCCTCCATCTTTTTATTTCCAAAATGTGACCTGGACTTTCTCATGCAAACGCTAACAATGTATAATATTCTCCACACTTGAGATTTGTTTGAGAATTTCCTTGTAGTATTCAGTAATGTCTCCATTATAATCAACAGGTTAGCCTTTTTGGTTCCTTAGCCATTGTATGTTTACGATAACACCGAGCGGTCCCCTAACCTCCGAACGTTGTGTCTCTGTGCAGTGGTACCCCGAGGTGAGACACCATTGTCCCAACACTCCCATCATCCTGGTGGGGACCCAAGCTGGATCCTGAGAGATGATAAGGACACCATAGAGAAGCTGAAGGAGAAGAAACTCGCTCCAATTACATATCCCCAAGGACTGGCGATGGCCAAAGAGATTGGTAACAACACATTTAAACTTTACTGGCTTTCTGTAAGGCGTACCCCCTCTCCCTCGATTAGTCTAATTGGTAGTTGTAGTCTATTTGTCAAATTTCAAAGCCTTTGTCACGCTGAAATACTTAACATTTCTCTTTACAGTTTCAAGGACAGCCATGGTTTTCTGTAAACACTTTTTAAATTATATTTATAGAGACAAATATTTGATGTGTGCTTTTCTCAGGCTCTGTCAAGTACCTGGAGTGCTCAGCCCTGACTCAGCGTGGCCTTAAAAACTGTGTTCGACGAGGCCATCCGGGCCCGTCCTCTGCCCTCCCCCCGTCAAGAAGAAGGGCAGGAAGTGCTCTCTTCCTCTAAGACTTCCTCCACTGGAACGGTTACAGGGGAACATGGCCGCTAGTGGTGAGGGCTGGCAAAAGACACAGTATACACATCAAAACAATGTACTTCAAATTCTTTCCTTCCATAAGTGTAGCTACAGCAGTTCTACCAACCGTTTCCATGACAAAGTTGTCAGATTTAGGAGACGGGGTTAGACCATTATAGACCCTAGCTCTTTCCCAACCACACATACTGTATAGACAAGACTATGACATTTCTCGAGGCCTTCTAAAATGGATTGGATGTTTTGTAAAAAATGGACCGTGGAATGTTTTCAATTTGTTCTTCCACTTGTTGTCCACATTTTTTTTTGTTTACAGTCTGGGTTGTTTGTTTTGAGTGGAATAAATATTGCCAAATGCACTCCGTAGATGTGCTGTATTTTAACAGAAAATAAAACTGTTGTCCTATTGTCTCAAACATTTTAAACCTTCATAATGACAGATTCCTGTTGAGTGCTGCTCTTTGTTGAGCTCTTCATTTTCACTTTGCAAAGACGGTCACACGTCATCGCACTGTCAACAAGGAACTTGAAGTAACCACCTGTGAAGTTCTTCTGCTTCAAATTAATACCGCACGCATCTCTGTACAAGTTAGCTAGTGTTCAGTCCTAGCACATGATTCATGTTTATTCATTTGTGTGAATTGAATGACGTTCTATAAATTCAAACTGGGAACAAATCTTCTGACACCAACTGTGCTATTAAACCCTGACAAATTGAAATGCTCCAGTATTTTACGTGTTTGGCTCCATTCAAGTTTATGGTATTCTTTTCTTTTCCTTTTTTTGCAATATTCCCTAGAAGTGTCTTTCAACCGTGTCGCTGCCCAGGAGTGCAAGGCTGAACACTTTATTAGATATTGGATCAGAACTGTTTTGGTGGCGGGGAACAAGAGCACCTTTTAATGCTCTGTGGGCATTTATCAAAAACCCTTTGTGCAGCATATTTGATTCTTAACAGCATCACTACTGGCTAAGCAATGTCACTAAAAGAGCATTAAATCCTGCTAATAACAGTAACGATGCTACTGTCAGTTCTGATGTAGTAAACCGTGTACTCATCTTTTTGTTATAATCATGTGATTTGACTGTTTTGTATCTTTCTTCACAAAAGTTACACTTCACTCACTGTATTGTTAAACTAACACTATGAATATCCTTTTGTTTATTACCTCTACAGTTAACGCTACCTTAATCTCCCTACAAGCCTAGCTTTTTGTAATTAATGCTGATAGCTTGTATGTGCAACATATACTGAAAAAAAAGATTAGAATTGCAACAGTTATATTTTTTGCTTATTTACAAAATGTATTTGAACTACTAGATCAGGGGTTAAGTACATGTTGCTCATCTGTATTGTATTCAGACATCAAGCTGTGGTATAATTCAAGCCAATGTTGTGACTCTTTAGTTTTATGGATAAAAGCTATAGTCACTTTTTGAAAAAGCCAATAAATTCAAGTAAAACCGACTCTATTCTGCTTCTTTGTTGGACAGTGCAACCACAGATTCTCCATAGTGCGACGCTTGGCATTCAGACAAAAAATAGAAAACACTATTGACTTAATGAGTAGTAGAGTGAATACCTTCGCTTGGACTATACTGGGAAATGTAAATGCAAAGGGTTAACAGGGAAATATCACATATTCTTTTGCAGAAATTCTTCACATGACTTTTTTGCGACTACTTTTTTTCTATTTAAAAAAGTCTTAAAAGCTTGCATCTTGTCAGGCTGTCATATCTGTTACATTAGTGAAAACTTGTCACATTTAATGGAATGTTTAAGACTTCAAGTACATTTTCCACCAATATAACCATGAATTTAAAGGCAAAATACATACAATTAGATCATTAATTTAACCTTTACAAATAAATATTTATTGTATGTTTGAGGTTTGCAGGGTTGTAAAACTGGACTACATATTGTGTTTAATGTTTTGGCCATACTATTTACAAATCTGGGTAGAAGAATATTATAAACATAATTGTAATACAATGCAGTCCATTGCAGCTCTACCAACTACAACCATAGTAATATAGTTTAATTAACATCTGACAGCTTTACATAATTAAACATGGTAATAGGGACAGTTGTATAAAAGTGCTGATATTCTGTGAACAAAGGTAATAACTCACATGAAGGAAAGAAAATCATTTTTATTTCAAGATAAATCCAAACCTCACAAGGTCATATCAACATAATTGACAATTCATAAACCCACAAGGTTTTAATAAGGCACTTGGCACAGACTTAATCTCTGTAATCTTAAATACATTTGCTAACAGCCCAAGTACAAATGTTTTTTTGTTACAATCTTTGTAAATCTTCTGATCTTCTGGCACCAATTAAAGCTCTGCTGCTGCCTTTCAGGAATCAACAAATCGCAACAATGTCCCTGAAGTTGTAGGTATGCTGGGAATAAAACAAAGACGTTATTCAGTATATTTCATAAACAGTGTAGGATATATAGCCCGAAAAGAGTAATAAGAGAAATTGGTCAGTCTTTTTAGATAGAAGTTACAAAACAGGAATGGCCTTGAGATTTCAAGCAATCATAGCTGTGTGTTTTTAAATCATTTTTTGTTTACAGGGATCAAACTGGCTGGATTTTGAAGGTTTTGACAAGCCCATATTTTAACACCCGAGAGCCAGCCTCTAGCCTGAGGGCTGTTGGTGCAAGTAACAAAAACCCTCAATTACTGAACTGAGGAGACCGTAAATTAGAGAGCAGCTGCATGAAGTGCGTGCTCTTTTCATTTGACAGATGGGTCAACTATCTACTGTAACACTTCTCTAGCATGCAATTTGAAAACAAGCAAATGTTACCTCTCCACTAGCTCTGCACCAACAATGTCATGGATGTGATATTTCATCTGGAATTTCACATGCGAGGTGGTTCTCCGCTCCTCTAGCTCTGTCTTCAAGACTTCACTATATTTGGACTTCTTCACCATGTTGAGCACTGCTTTACGACCTAACAGGGAGAGTGGTAAGATAGTTAGAAAACAAACAGTTCTTAAATCAACAAAGCACTGTAAAAAACGGTCAGAACTAGAATTCCACATGTAAAGTAAATATAGTAGAGAGACTTTTTTCTCAACTCTCACCTTGGATAAAGTACTTGGTGAATTTGCCTGAGTTGGGAATGGAAAGCCACCAGCTGCCTGCGTCCCTCACAGTCAGGACCCCTGACTTCACCAGCTGACTAGAGGGTAAGACAATGAAGTATGTACTCATCTTTAAAGAGAGGGTTTCAGACTATAAGACATGAGAAAATTGGGCAGTTTTTCATTTTGGGAGAATAAAACTATAATAATTAAAATACAGAACACAAGTTACATGGGAGAGTTTCATACGTTATCTCAGAGTCTGTGAAGCGGAACTCCTTGAGCATCTTGTCTTTGCTGAAGCTCAGCTCTGTGCAAAGAGACTGCAACTTTTCCAAAAACTTCTCAACGGTGGCTCGTGTCGCTCTGCCATCCTCTCCTGCCAGCACTTTGGCTTTGAAGTCGGAAGCAAAAACCAGTCCAAAAGCATCTGCATCAAACCCGAGCTGGAACATCAGCAGTTCTCCTTGTTCCCGGAGTTTATTCTATGCACCAAAGGAGGATAGTGGGTTGTATTTTCACATTTAGATGGCTACACATATGACCTTTCTGACACTAAAGAGTTATCTTACCAGCTCCTTGTCCACCAAAGTCTTGTCATTATGAATGCTGTAGAGTTGGTGCTTCATAACAATTTGAGGCAATGAGTCGTTGAAAAGCTTCCTGGGGAATAGTGTCATCAGGGTCTCAAGGGTGGATCTGATGTCGGTCGGCCCTTTGAGGG
Source organism: Trematomus bernacchii (assembly GCF_902827165.1). Lineage (NCBI taxonomy): Eukaryota > Metazoa > Chordata > Actinopteri > Perciformes > Nototheniidae > Trematomus > Trematomus bernacchii. The sequence goes on along the minus strand of NW_022987720.1, from coordinate 20,410,078 downwards.
ATGAAGCAAGCAACAAATTGAAAAATAACTTAACATGCTATATAGAGATTACAACAGAGTTGTATAATATATTTTTAGCAGCAACACATACCATCTCCTTTACTGACAGCCCCAAACTTCTGCGTTTCATTTCTAAATCTCTTCACTTTGAAAGCGTCTGAAATCAAAGCCCGTTTCCTGTTCATATCTGGAGGAGAAAATGTGGTAGAGATATCATATCATCACTTGCAGAATTAATCTATTTGCCCATAATGCCCAGACAGCTGATTTCTCACAATAATACAACTGGAATCCACAGACCCAATGTAATTTTATCTGGGCCTTTACAAGGGCTTACACTTAAACTTATGACCACGTAGTTCTTCTCAAGAAGAAAAATCAGGACGAAAACGTGTCAATTCAGTTTAAGTTAGCTGGCTAATTTCTCCAGGCCATTAACTAAGCTTTCCCTATGAAAATACCAACTTCAAGCGTTAGGTTTTTACCCAAATTACTGCTCTGAGAAAAAACTTAAGACTTGTGTTGCTTGGTAAACACATTCAATGAGACACGACCCACCGGCTCAGTTACTTGTTTTTGCCTCTCTTGTAAACCAAGCCGATGAAGCTAGCTAATCTAGCTCACACTGAGCTCATAATCCATTATTTGACCGGTCAAAGTTGGTAAAACTCTCACCTGATAGCTACTTATATTATTTATAGCAGTATTCATATCGCTTCGGTCCCATTCGACACAACAGCTCCAACCAACAACTCAAACAGTTATTCCTCTTCTTCTTGTTTAATGGCGGGCGGCCCTTAACGTTTAAATTGCAATACCGCCATCTACTGTGCTGGAGTGTGGACCACCAGAGATCAAGGGAAAGCATTAACCACCACACAAAAATCCCTTCCAGGCTTTATCATCCTCAACACCTAATACATTCTTGAGATTTAAAAAAAAAAAACACCCCACATTGTCTCTTAAGCTGTTTTCTTGATTGCTTGCTCTACCGTGCTTTTTGCTATTGTCTTAAACCCTCCCACTTTTCCTGTATTTTTATTCAAATGTAGTCCTTTTTTCCCTTCATCCCACTGCTTTTTGCCATGATTAAATTTGTCAGTGTTATTGCTTCCATTTTTACTCAAAGATATGTGACACAACTGGGCTACCTACAAATGACACAGGAGCTTCTATGACTGCCCTACCGTTTCGTTCGATGCCCTTATGAGCTGGATTCAACATAAATCTGATTTATTTCTCAGCATGATGTAGTCTGTAAAATGATTAATGTATTTCATGAAGCATAACAGTTTTTCTCTTTCACGGTTAATTATTCGAGGTTTTGCGGCTACCACCAAGCGGATGGGAGGAGAAATTACATAGGAAGTAGCGTTGAGTTTGTTGTTAGCCTTTGGTGCTATGGTGCTAGTTATCTACCCAGCTAGCGAGATAAATACAATGTATGTATTCTTTATTCACCTCTTTTGTTAATAGGAACATATGCTATAAAATATAATAGTTGTTTTCACTCAAGATTATGTGCATTATTGTGACTTAGTGGGCATTAACAGAAACGTAACCTTATCTTAACGTAAGCTAGCTGTTGTGCATGCTGAGTATGAGTATGCTGAGTTACATTCATTCACCTGTCATTTAGTTAAGTAACTAGTTTATTTACAAAGGCAAGTTAACACACGCCTAAGCAAAGTACATGCAATAGATTTTTGTAAAACACACAAACGTACTTTTCTACAGAAAATGGTATTATAACATCTGCATCTTAACTTTTTTAATATGTCTGCATCCACATATACTTACACAGATCACGATGTAATGTGCTGAATTGTTGTGCATTTCAGTGTGATACCCTTTGTAGATCACATGCAACAATATTGTCATAACAGAACAACCACTACTGGGTGTATAAAATAAAAGTTCCTTTTCCAATCTTTAAACTGCATTCTTGATTTTTAGTTTTTGCTCTGGGGTATTTTGTGAAGCGTTCTGTAACTCCTTGGCCAGAAACCACAGATAGCAATATCTGGAATATGGATAATTCTAGCTTTATAAAGTATAGCATGAACACATTACTATATACACATTTCACAAATATCTGGTAGTCGTTTTTTTGTGTAAGCATCCACTAAAAGTTATTGTTTTTGTAACAGCATATACAATAGGTTAGCACTGACCTTTTTGTGTCAACAAAAGTGATAATGAGGCATAACATGTTTCAGCTTTCCTGCAGGAGACCAAGACATTGAAGAAAATATGAATAATCATCAAGGCCATATGTTTGTTTCATTGCTCTTTTCTTCACTAGGTAGCAATGGAGCAGCACAGATCACACAATCCCAATCCTAGCCACCAAAACCGCCCGTCAGCATACAAAAGAGAACGAGAGGACAATGGAAGAAATCACTGTGAGAATAAACACTCAGACCTAACCGCCCCCAGAATCAGTCAGGGCCAAGTCGTGGACAAAACCCACATAGCTCTTGAGAGTAGAGAGGAGCTATATGAGAGAGACTTTCCTGTGTACAAACAGCCTGTCGAAGTAGGATGTTTTTCCCTCGACTCTGAACGCAGATTCTTCAATGACGGCAGGCAAATTAGATACTATGTGGAACCTGATAGGAGGCCAAATTTTGATCTGAGGGATGGATATAAGGATCGGTTTATTAAGAGAGACGACAGTGTGAAGGAGAAGCTGGACCACATGTTACGCTGGATCTTGGCCAACAGATCAAAGCTCAGCGCAAGGGGGACAACCGCCTCATCATGGTAAGTGTAACTTTTTTTCTTTCTTATTCAGGTTAACAGGTTGAGATCAGCTAGATCCAGGGATTACCAAGTGTACAGCCCAACACCCAAAAATTAATTTGGGGTCTCCCAGGGACCCAAACTTTGAAAAACACATCATGAATGGCCTTAACATCTCTGTTCCTAAACAACTGTCAAAGAACCCAACAAACATGAATTCAAGAAAATGAAAATGAAAAAAATGAGGCAGAGCAGAAAACCCTCTCTTCCCTTTTAATGCCTGGTAAATGACAGACATGATATTACATTGAAAAATAACCGCTCTTACAAACAGTATCTTAGCTGAACAAACTGTAATTAGAAGTATTGATTCACATCTAATAATATTGATATGCAATTGGCAACCAACAACGAAATGGCCCTGGACCAATTTGGGTCAATACCCTAACTTTTTGAAATATTGCTCTAATCCAACTACATCGGACCAGAACGTTCCTGTCGGACACCTATTATTTTATCAACCTCTGCTCTTTCCAGTGATTTAGATATCGACTTTGTGACATGGCGTGGTCATCTAACCAAGCTGCTGACGGCTCCCTATGAGACGCGGGAGGGCTGGCAGCTGGCCGTCACCAGGTTCAGGGGCACGCTGTACATCAGTGAGGTGGAAACAGAAGCTGCTCGTAGGGATCAAGAGAACCGCACAGAGAGACATGAAGAGATGATGTACTGGGGATACAAGTTCGAGCAATACACATGTGCAGGTATGTAGGTTTATACACTGGATTATTATAGTGAATGCTGTTTATTTTGATTTCTTTCATTTGATGTTCTTCAAGCGTCACACTAAAAACATTTGGATTTATGTAGTCATATCTATGGAAAGCTATTTCTGCCAGGAAACGTACCAAGGTGAAATTTCAGCTAGTATTAACTTGAAATGTAACCGTCAAGTAAGTAAAAACATTTGACTAGAAAATTCTGGGATTGTATGAAAGTCAGTATTTGTATGTAATATCAATTTGACCTATCATTTCTAAATAATGACTTAGTTTTTCATATTTTCAAAAAGCGAATATTTGCATTAAATTATTAATTCAACCTAAAAAATATACCTCAGAAATGATAATAAAGACGTTTTAATATACCAATAGTAAAACACTTTTTTCATAATTTTGAGCTAAGTCTTTTACATTTTTGAAAAAAGTCAGCATTTTTCTTTATTTTCCATCATTAATTTCATGTATGCTTTTCTTCCTGGCACAAACGTGCTTCATGCATCCAGTTTGTCTTGTTTTATAACATTTGACACTCAAATAACATAAAAGGGTGGTAAGCAAATGTTTGACTAATAACGTTTCACCTTTGTCCTTCCCTGTAGATACCGTCCACAGTCGACCTGACCCAGGCGGGGTGGTTAACACCAATGAGGCCTTCTGCACTGTGGTGCAAACGCGGCTCGCAGACCACAGACTCTTGTTCTCCGAGAGGTGGACTGTCGGGACAAAGATCCCAACGCTCCGGTGCTCCTGCATGCTACATCGAACTGAAGACCTCTGCGGAGATCTGCACCCCCAAACAGCGCAGCAACTTCCACAGGTAATCTTCTAGGGCTGCAACTCACACATATTATTACCATTGGTTGTCTAGTCTATGAAATGTCAGAACATTATGAAAATGTGTATCCAAGTTTGATTGTACCAGGCAGTTTTAAAGTTTCATTTTGGTGTTCCTCAGGTTCAAGCTGCTGAAGTGGTGGGCCCAGTCTTTTCTCCCCGGAGTCCCCCGTGTTGTGGCAGGTTTTCGCGATGAAGAAGGTGTGGTCGTTGCTATGGAAACTTTTCCCATCTCTAAGATTTCCCATCTCATCAAGGTACGGTGACTTATCTAAACATTGACAAATAGATTTTGATCTTCAAGAATAATTAAAAGATTAACTCAAAATATTTTCACTTTTTCTGTCTGTTCCTCTGGACAGAATGAACACAACTGCTGGAAGCCGACAGTCTGTATGAACTTCTGCTCTGACTTCCTGTCTTTTGTAAAGCACATCGCTACTGAAGACAATCCGAGGTAAACTAAATTGCCTTGACGGACTACGTTGCTAAACCTTTTTGACATTCAAGCAAATATAATTATGAAACATTATTATTTCCCTTCCAGTGTGGTGTACCTGCTGTCCTGGGAGCCCCGCAGAGATGTGACCTTCTCCGTCCACAGGGACTCGCCGTACTGCTTCCTGCCACACTGGTTTGTGGAGGAGATGACCAGCAGTCAACCCTCGCATCAGTCCTGATTTACAACCGAGACATGTCTCATGGGAATGTTAATTCAGACCTCCAATGGAGTGTTTTTTTACCAAATGAGTTGGATTTTAATGTGTATACCTTTTTCAGTCTCAGAGGGGCTGACTGTCTGTGTAACTGATCACTTCCACATGAATGATCCTCTGTGATTTTTTAAATATTTTATTTGTTCAGCAGTACAAACTGAACCCGTGTTTTCATCTTGCATGTCGTGATTTTCAATAAAACAGCAGTAATGCATTGATGTCATTTTTTTTCTCAAACTTTATTATGTTATTACAATAATTTAAACCCCCAAACAGTAGTATTTTAATGGAAAACAAAATTCAAGTAAGTATTACATCCACAAACAAAGACGGAAAAATGTCGGTGATTATAAACAGTTCTGAAGGTCATAAATAGGATTAGTGTAGTCTAGTTACTATTGTGCCTTGGCCAATGTTCACTTAAAGTGAGGGATTAACCACATTTAAATCCTTTCTTAACTATAAATAAAGCTATTTGTTTTCCTTCTTGCTCACCTACATCAGTGACATTCTCTTTAGTCAGCACTTTCTACTTTTTCACAAACCCTCTTTTCATTGATTTTGCAGTTTTCTCGAAATACTCGTTCATTTCATGTTGTGAATTTAAAAATAACAATACCAGTCATTGAGTTTGTATCTGAAAAAAAAAAATATATATATATATATATATATATATTGGGAGGAACTCATATCTGGTTCATTTCCATTTCTGGTAAATGTACAGTGTTCTTACTACTTGAAACTAGCCTTAATTCAATGAAAAGTCAGAAGGACTTCCTCTACATCTCAAGTTAACAGATTGAACAACAAGTTAAACCAACAAAGTGAATGAACTTTCACATCGGTTTTAAGGTAAAAGACAGCGTAAACGTTGATTCACCAAATCGGAAGACGGAGAAAGAACACTTTGATAAACAAATACTGAAAATCACACATCTAACATGACACGAAGATAAAAAATGGAAGACAGAGTTGACCATGTTCATACTGACCAGTAGGAAGACGGTTAATGCATAATGGGTTTTGTGTAAATCATCAACAGTCATCACAGCTATTCATTCACAGTGCATATTTAGATATCATTTAGAGGCACTTACTGGAGTATCTTTATAATATGTAAGTTTAACTGTGTATTGTTTGAGTATTCATTTATAGTCCATTGATATTTAATTAACACATTATAGTTGTTAAAATCAAAACCATTCAGATTGTACACTAAGTCTTTACATATGTATGGGAGGTCTCTCCCTGTCAGTTATTGTTATTACTGCTAATATTTGTGAAATGATAACATGTTAAATCAGTATATTAAAAAAAACATTCATACGGCGGGATTTGATAACGTTTCAATAACACATGAGACAAGTGTGTGTGAAGTAATAACAGAGTAGGTAGCTAATCATATTGTTTTTATCATTTGCAGAAAGCCCTAAAAGTTCAAAGGAAAGTTTGATATTTTGGGGGGGAAAAGGCTTATTTGCTGTCTAGCAGAGATTAGGGTGAAAAGATTGGTACCACTCATGTTTGTGACATTTATAGTAACTGCAGCAGTTTATGCTTTAGCATAGCACAAATACTGGAAATGGGTAAAGTGCTAGCCTGATAAATGGAAAGTTAAAAGTTAAGAAAGAGACGGTATAATAAGTATCACACCAAGCTCTGGTTATGGTGTATGTCGAGGAATCGGTAGGAATTAATAAAAGTTCACTAATACATTTCTGTATTCAAGAAGGAGTGTGTTCACTGCTTCAGTCTCTTGTTAATGCCCATGACTTTGAAGGTAGCAGCAGTGATTTTCTCGTAAATAACAAACATGAGTGCAGCCGTCAGAACCGTCTGTAGGAGCTTGGCCTCCAGACCTTTGTACAAACCAAGAACACCATACCTCCTGTAATAAACGGAAACAAATGTTTTAATGGCAAGCCATTATAACATCTTCCTCAATGTGCTCACTGGTGAAGACGTTATTAACCATATATTATTATATGTTAATATAAATTATGTTAATATATTAAATGTCAGTGAATGTGTTTGTGTCCATAGCTGCACTCACTTGATCCTGTCCATTAGCATGGAGAAAATGTTGGAGAGGCTTCCCATCACGCCGCCCTTCCCATCACCTTTGTGCTGGCCGAACTGATGATAGCAAGAAGCACGTTATCTTTATTTCTTTAGATTTGATGAGAGATTATTTGAGATTGTCATGAGATTTAAGAGATATTCTGCACAATTTACATCTGTAGGGTCTACAGTATATAGTTATTACAAAGGGCTTCATTAGAGTTGTCTGTATTTCTTCATAGAACGTTTTTATTTATTTCAATTAACTCCGATGACAATGCTTTATTCTTGTCTTGCCAACAACAGATGGACCATATAATCAACATAAATTTAACAATAAAGAAATACAAAATCTCATCAGGCCTATCCTTGATAATGGCAACCTCTTGGAAAAGCAAACAAAACGGGGACATTTTATACAACATAGTATTTACCCTGAGGATGGCCTGATGGTCTGCAGAGGATATGTCGCCGTGGTAGCAACGGCCTTGGCGATGGCACCAATGAGAAAGATCTCTGCTGAGGATATCTGTGGTAGGAGAGAAATAATGAATTAATTTGGCTATAAAACAAAGTGACCACTGGCATTATTTACAAATTAACAACTGTAATTTGTATCCACAAGAGAGGCATTTTGTACAGATGTTTTTAAACAACAAAATGTGCAACATATCAAAAGTTGGTTATTATTTGCTTCATATTTTCTTGAGAAAGCCATTACTATCCAAACCAGGACTTTGGCTAGTGATGGCTTTCTCAAGAAAACATGAAGCTAAAAAATTGTAACCAATTTAACTTATTCACACAGAAAAATATGCAATTATATGAAATCAAGGAGTATTTCTGTCATCAGAACAAAAAGTAAAAAAGGCAGCAAGTGTAAATAGTTGGTCTTTACCAGCAAAAAACGTAAGACAATGTATCTTATATTAGAGCAGGTTCTCCGTCCTGTTAAGCAAGTAATTGCCCTTCAATGGGAGTATACTTGTTTTCATTTGATCAGCGTTGATGTGAGCTCACATTTTCTTGACAGCAGAGTTTTCCAACCCAGTAGAAAAGTAGAAGAGGCTGTTTAATTTGGCTATGGGAATGTATTATATTATATATACAAGGCAATGTGTTTCTTGTGTCCTCGCACCTTCTTCCCTCCATTGCCTGCCCTCCTCTTCATGGCCTCATAAATCATGAACTGTACTGCCGGGTTGATCACGAGGATGAGAGAAGGCATGACGCTGTTCCACAGAGTTCCTACTCCCTCATTGGCAATGATCTGTGAGAAAGCATCTGAGGGAAAGCCCAAACATGGCAGGGTTTACAAATGCGCAGAAATAAAAAGAACTAAACTGTGAAACCATGAGAAACATATATTGTGTTACACACCAAAGATGCCCCTGTACTGGGTCTGCTGGATGTCTTCGTTCCTGAACTTTGCCCCCTGCAGCTTCAGTCGAGTGTTGACCACCCACATGGGAGTGGTCAGGATCACATTCACCACCCCTGCAGGAACAGCAGATATTTAGGTTGCTTGAAACTTTTAGTACTTGATTATTTTCATCAGGTCATGAAGAAGTTCAACTCTACATGTGTTTACCTGATACCACACCCATGAGCAGGTCTTTCCCCGGTCTGGACGTCCCTTGGCCAGATGCTGCCAGCTTCTTCAGCGTGTTGAAGGTGTAGAAGTACACGAAGTTGGAGCAGCAGAGGCTGGAGATGACTGGTAACCATCCTCTGTACAGAGACAGACTGCGAGAAGAGATAGAGAGTCAGATTTATAAAACAAAACAGTATATATCACATTAAAGAAGCTGGACCCAAATAATATATTGGCATTTATGATTGCAAAAGTAACTGCTTTAGAGACATTTTACTTGAAATTCCAAGCAAACAGCATGTATTTTATAAAAAAATGGTATAATTTGTAACCAGCATAAAAACTATGCTTACAGGCCTTCTTCCTTTGCTATCTCAGCCAGGATGACAGGGGTAGAGTTAGAGTTGACTTTCTCTTCTCATCAACTGAAAAACAAACATAAACAGGGAAATGTTTAGAATAGTTCACTTGACAGAAAAAGTACTACTTATCCTCAATAGTATGTTTCTGCGGCTCTAAAGAAGCTTTCTCAAATCTGAAATTAACAAACCAGTTTTACCTTGATTTAGGGTTTGAGATTTTAAATGTACAATAGTGACAAACATGGGGGATACAAGGATGTTTACAAGTTATGGGGTATCAAGAAAGAGGAAAGTAAATACAATTTGAATAGATTTTTTTTATAAAGCAATCAAAAATAAGGACAAAACAACCTACATACACAAAATAAATTAACAAAAGTTGCAGGAAGGCCAGACTAAAAGAGTGAGACAAAATTGAGGATTTAAGTTCAGTATAGCTTGGTCTAACGCTATACATAATTAGTTTACTGCTTCTTCACATCTTTGCCGTGCAGGTATAGTTAATGCATGATTAAGTTAACCTTCACACCTTACTCATTCAACTCTGTTTGGAGTCGCTTCTATCAGGTAACCTCTGTACAACATGATAAGACCTCAAACTCACCCTGCAGTCTGCTCTTCGCTGTGTCCAAAGGAAAGAAGACTGTCATTGCTGTCACACTCCCCTAAAAGACAACGCATTGTAATGGGAAAACATGCCTAAACAAAGTGACAAAAGGCTCATTCACTTCATTTTCAGGTGTTTCTTCAATAGATTCTTCAACAGATTGGGAAATTATTTTTGTTACAGCAGCAGCAATGGGTTCAGGCATTACAATCCTTAAAAAGGTAGAAAAAAGTCTAAACATAATAAATACAATAAAATTAAAACAATAAACAGCAGCAAGTCTATATACATATAAGGACACGAACCACAAAGAATACTCAATATAAAATGCTATAGATAGTTCTATAAAATACCAATATATTACAGTAGCAGAAACATACACAGAAGTGGGAGAAGTACTCAGATCTTGTAATTAAGTAAAAGAGTGTAGGAATACTTTGTTGTTAGTAAAAGTCCTAAGAACAGTGAGTAAATGCACTTAATTCCACCTGTGTAATATCTAAATTACAGCTGTGTAAAGTAGCTGTTGTGTTTATGTGCATGGTTATGGATAGGGAGAAGCTAAAAACATGCACAGCCAACATTAAACTAGTAACACACAGACCAGGCTATGTCCTTCACATTATTTCATTACTTGTATTGCACTTTATCTCTGCTCACCATTGCACCTGCCACAGCGTGAACCAGCGTCTCGTAAGACAGAAGGCCGACAGCAGAGCCACCGTTGTCGGACATCTCTGCAGCCTCTCCCGGTCTGACCACAAAACACCGGAAAGTAACCGCGGAGTGACCCGAAGAGAGAGAGCCGGTGGTCGGTCTGTTTTTCTAGCTGCGGGGAAATGTTTGGGAAATTACAGAAACGGTCACTGCTCTGACTCCATAGTGTTTAAAAGCTTTGAGGCAGACAGATTAGAAAGGGGAGAGTGACGCGCAGTGTTTCCTCCCGGAGCCCATCATTGGTTGTCAACTTGTTCTTCAGTGTTGCTTATTTTCTTCTTCTGTTGGCGTTTGGAAAGCCTCAAAGACGCACGACAGCCCCCTACTGAAGTGGAGGGTGCAGTGGTGTATTAAAACAATACCAAATGCCGTTTGGAGCACAGAGGAAGCGAAATAACCATGTAAATAGAAAGCAGTGAGAATATCGTTTCTTTTTTACTTTTGTCTTGCTTTTTCTTGGCTTTTGCAGTATAGTATTTGCATTTGTTGAATGTTTATTAAGATTTTGACTTGATTAAAAGTAGGCTATTTATGACACACTGGAAATATTTCACTACAAATTAAAGTCTTGCATTCAAAAGTACTAAAGCTTTATCAGCAAAATGCACTTAACCCTTCTCTTGCGTTTCGGGTCAAAAGTGACTTTGTTTTTTATCATAAATATTGTGTTTTTCATCCAATTGCCTCAAGACCTTATGTTATCCTCCACACTAGGCCTCTGAACATACAATTGATGATCACCACTTGCATTGAATATTTAGTGATTTATTCAACAGTGAAACACCCATGATATTTTCAGTCAGAATTGACCGCCATAGAAAATGAATGGGTATGAGTGTATTATGTTCATCCTGCAGATGGAAAACATCTACGCACAAACCCCACACACACACACACACACACACACACACACACACAAACACACAACACACACACACCACACACACACACACAACACACACACACAACACACACACACACACACACACACACACCACACCACACGCACACGCACACACACACATTTGAATACTTTATTTAGTTCCACAAATTATATTACATAAGACAGGGAATCAATCGGGGCTAAGCAGCACAGAACACTTAGGGGAACACATAGCATGTCCTTCTCCACCCGGCTAAGCAGCAGCAACCTGTTAAGCCCGAGAGCCCCCTCAGTTGGGGGCTGCAGGGTGTTTTTTCACAAAACTGTGTCTCAGGGCATCTTAATATTTAAAAACCTATTAATGTGTTATACCAGATTAACGGGAAGAATCTCAGCTAACTGACGATACGAACAATTTTTACCAAAACAAAACACAAGTCTCATAAGAAGCATCTAAATGACCCCTGAGCGAAAAAATGCTAACGCATTTGGCACAGAACTCAAGATAAAGATACCCTTATTACTTATCGCAACTGCACATACAAAATATCCGATTAAAACTGAGACTCCACAGATTATATAGGTATAGTATCATCACTGAGCGATCAGAACTCGCGACAGGGGATGCAAACACAGACATCACAACACGTAGCATTACGGAGCAAAAACGGGACATCGTCTCACCTTAGCTGTTATTCTGATCAAAAGTCGTGTTCAATGGCATTAAAACGATAAAAACGCTGCTGAGGGTTAATCCATAGGTTATACCAATGTGTCTGTCACTTTGAAAAAATTATTTATAATCCATAATTCCATTTTTATGTAAAGATCGGAGAATAAAAGTTAGCTGCTAATGGTAGCCACCAGAGTTATCGCAGCTTCCAGTTTTGGCTGCGCGTCACTCTCACTCCTTATTTGGTAACGTGTGTGTATGTGGGAGTTCCCCTCGATTCCATTGGCTCTAGCGGTTAAAAGAGATGTCAATCACCAAAATCGACCAAGGGGGCCAGAGATATGGAAAATCCACCCAAATGACCCCAGAAGTGTT
>NW_022987720.1:20158215-20397606 GCF_902827165.1 Trematomus bernacchii | reverse complement strand
AAAACGATAAAAACGCTGCTGAGGGTTACCTGTTCCACTCTGAGCCTGTTTTTCAGGTCTCAGGCTCGAAAATGACATTCCCAGAACAAATGACCATATCTTCCCTTCTAAAAGGGTTAAATTAATAATCTTTTCTCAAAGTAATGATAAACCTGTGAGTTGGATGTAGAAGTGTCAGAATCAATATAAATGTTTTTTATTTTAAAGAAAATTCAGATTTTACATAGTAAAAAACTGTAAATTATAGTGTCCGTCCAAAAATTATTTTTTACAGATAGTGAAAACTACCCTTGGATGATGGGTTAGTAGACTAAAAGCTTTAGGAATCCAAAGTACAACATATAATAAGTACCCTGTATCAAGATTGATGCAAAACAAGTGAAATTTGACCTTTTTAGAGAGATTTAGCCAAAAACTGGGCCATCTGGGGTCATTTGGGTGGATTTGACCTATCTCTGGCCCCCCTTGCTCGATCTGGTTGGTTGACATACCCTTGTGACCGTTAGAGCCAATAGAATCGAAGGAGGATACTTACATAGACACACATTGTAAAGAAAAAATGTTGCCGCTTCGCGTGTGGAAAGCGAAACTAAACTGGAGGAATGTCTCCTTCTGGAGTTTGGAAACTAAAACGCAGTTGTATTGCTTATGGATTATCAGAAATAATTTCAAAGAAGGCACAGACACATAGGATGAACCTATGGATTAACTGCAGCATCGTTTTTTTATCGTTTTAATGCCATTGAAGACCACTTTTGACCAAGGTAAGATATATTTACGTGTTTAGCTTCTTAGCTCCACATGTGATGATGTACGCTTTCGTTGATAGCGTCGCGAATGTTTATCACTGAGTGTTGAGGTGGGCACCGTTAGATTCAGTGTCTCCAGGACACCAAAAAATAGTGTTTGGTTGTGCATCTAGGATAAGTAATAAGGGAGTTCTGAGTGAGTTTATGTGTCTTTGTCGGTCCCGTTTTTTCGATCGAGGCTAATTCAGAGGCTGAGTGCTAGCATTGTGGGGTTTTTTTGAAAAAAAAAATTAAAAAGATCAGTTAGCTGAGTTTCTTCCCGTTACATGGATATAACACATTCATAGTTTTATTCAATATTAAGATTCCTTAGACGTTGTTTCCTGCAAATGACGCGTTTATCCGCCCGGTACCGGGGGGAAGGCGTGAAACAGGTTAATCCATAGGTTATACCAATGTGTCTGTCACTTTGAAAAAATTATTTATAATCCATAATTCCATTTTTATGTAAAGATCGGAGAATAAAAGTTAGCTGCTAATGGTAGCCACCAGAGTTATCGCAGCTTCCGGTTTTGGCTGCGCGTCACTCTCACTCCTTATTTGGTAACGTGTGTGTATGTGGGAGTTCCCCTCGATTCCATTGGCTCTAGCGGTTAAAAAGAGATGTCAATCACCAAAATCGACCAAGGGGGGCCAGAGATATGGAAAATCCACCCAAATGACCCCAGAAGTGTTTTTTTTTTGCTAAATCTCTCTAAAAAGGTCAAATTTCACTTGTTTTGCATCAATCTTGATACAGGGTACTTATTATATGTTGTAGTTTTGATTCCTAAAGCTTTTAGTCTACCATCCCATCATTCAAGGGTGGTTTTCACTATAAGTAATTTCTTTTTTTGGACGGACACAATAATTTAAATATTTTTACTGTGTTCAATCTGAATTGACTTTAAAATAAAAACATCTATATTGATTCTGACACTTCTACATCCAACTCACAGATGTAACCTTGCTTTGAGAACAAATATTATTAATTTAACCCTTTTAGAAGGGAAGATATGGTCATTTGTTCTGGGAATGTCATTTTCGAGCCTGAGACCTGAAAAACAGGCTCAGGGCTTAAGGGAACACAGCATCTCCTTCTCCACACGGCTAAGCAGCCAATAATAGCTGAAACAGAGCAATATTTGGCAATTTGTTTGGCTTTTCTCTTTGACATTCCAACAATTCTCAGACCAATCATGGTGCATTTATATACATGGCCAAGACTTCCGAATATGAGTATGCTATATCTACACTTGTACCCAAAGCATGGTTATCACATCGAGCAGTGGTTGGTATTTGATATACTTGTCCTGGAAAGCCTGGTCCATGTACAGGTCAAAGGCACAGCCTACTTCTAATATTAGATCCTCCCTGTTGTTGGTGTCAACAAAAACAACATCAGGTGTATTTGGGATGTTAGCAAAGACATCATTGGTAAAACCAAACCATTCTGGTAGCACTCTAGTGTGCTTGTACATTGCTGCGCTATTGTAAGATGTTTCACACACACACACACACACACACACACACACACACACACACACACACACACACACACACACACACACACACACACACACACACACACACACACACACACACACACACACACACACACACAGACACACACCCACACCTTCCAGACAAAACAATTTACTCTAAGTTACGGGAACCTCTCACTTTCTTGCGCTGTATGATACAATGTATCATACCTTCTCACAGGTGCGAGCTCTGTCCCCCTCGAGAAAGAAAAACCTCTCACTTTCTCGCTGTAATGGCCCTCCATTACTGTCTCTCATGCAGTTATATTTGTGCCTTGCTCACATTTGACTCATTGACACAATGAGTAGGCGACCGATTAGGCGATTTTCTGTCAGAGAGGCTCTGGACAAATGTTTTGAACCAGATGAAGAGGAGATTGAACCAGACATAGAGGACGATGTCTCAGAAATGGAAGACAACAGCGATCCAGACTATGAGCCTGACCAACAGTCAACATACCAGGAAGAGGCCCCTGAGGGAGAGGCCCCTGAGGGAGAGAAGCCCTGAATATTTATTTTTCTCTAAATGTTCATTGAGGAAAACAGTATCAGTGTCTTATTTTATATTCATCACAGTGTATGCAGTGAATGCTGAACTTGATGGGCCCACCGGTGGGTCCGGACCATATACTGTAGTTGAAAGTACACAATGAAACACTGACTTGCTTGTATCAAATCAATACATCCCATACATCATTGGAACGGGTAGAATCTCAGCTACAACACCAACTAAAGCATTTCCATCTCCAGTAAACAAAGTCTACATGGCAAGCATTTGTATAATATACAATGTACAGTAAGCACTATCTTTGAACTTACTGCACAATTATAACATGAAATTCACCCCTGGTGTCATTCTGTCTGTCACCCCTTGATCCTACTTGCTTTGACTGTTCAAACGAGATGTCAACCATCAAAATTGGATAAGGGGTTCCAGAGATATGACTGTGCAAAACACACCGGTACATTTTGACCGAAAATAGTATGGGAAGGGGGGTATGACCTAACGCAAGAGAAGGGTTAAAAATATGAAAGAATACTCATTATGTAATAACATTTTCCTTGAAGTATTATACTATTATATATATGGATTAATTCTAATATTGAATTCATGTGTATATTTTGTTCCAATGCTAGTGAAACACAAGTAGGCTATAAAGATGCATACAATGGAAATATTCAATTGAAACTTCTGTACTTTTACTTGAGTTTAAATATGAATGACATTTGTACGGTTTTAAGCGATAACCATACAATGACAATGATAAAAAAATCTAAATGTAACGTAAAAAATTATCAAGTATAGTGTTATAATCAAAAAGTCTTCCATATAAAATTGTACTTCAGTATAAAATAAATGGTTATGTTAAGTTAAGTTGTGGAAGTTATATTATTATAAACTATGTTTGTGGGATGACTACTGTACGAACAGTTTTTCTTTAGATGAGAAAATGATTAGGCTATACTGGAAATCTTTGCTGTGACCACACTGTACAATGCATCTGAAACACACCTTAATGATGATCTCAAGCAGCAGAAGATTATGTGCCTGACAGCAGTGAACTGGACTTTGCTTTTCTTTTATGGCTCTGATCTGCTGATTCGTTGACGCCCAGTGAGCACTTTGTTTGCTCTGTGTGTGCAGTTCAGTCAGTGTGTGCATCTGACAGGAGAGTGGGGGGAAAAGTGAAAAAAGAGACGTTTCTGTTCTTGTGAAGAGATGTCTAGGTACCACAAAGCAGCGATTGATGGATACTTGGACCTCTTGAAGGAGGCCACGAGGAAGGACTTGAACTCTGCGGATGAGGATGGCATGACTCCCACTTTACTGGCTGCTTTCCACGGACATGTCGATGTTCTTCAGCTCATATGCAGCCGAGAGTAAGCATGATGCACTCCTCTCTATCATCTAGGCGTAATCTTGCATATATAGCCAGCTTAATCTCATTTATGGTTAATGAAAAGGCTTGGTAAATTGGCTGAATTGTTACATTTTTAGAAAACCATACATTTTAAAGCAATTTCTGCAGAAATTCTTGATGTATTATGCACATCATAACTAAACTAAGATACAGTCAATGTTCAGTGAGCACATTGTAGCATGTTGTCCAATAAACTTACAATAATGTGTAATTGTATACAGCTAATCAGTTATTTAGGACTTCATCTATGTTTTTTCTTCATGTGTTGGTTTTAAACATGTCTCTGAAGACAATATAACAAGCTAAAACTTAATTCCACTCCCATGAGCTGAGCCAAATGTTTAATCAACCAAAAACCTCCTGTGAAACAAAAGAGCCCTTTATCTGTAACCACAACCCCCACCGAATCATTTGTTCAACATAACAAAACAGAGGCTTCAATCTAGAACAGCATTCTTACTGAAACAAATATGATTCTGGGATAGCCTATTCAGTAGGGCGTAACACGCACCTCACCCTGCTACGTGGAAAGAAATACTTAAAGCTTTTCTACTTTGGTCATTGGTTTTTATGACACTGTATTGCAGGAATACAGCAATAAAGACTTTTATGGCTGTGACAATGAGGCGCAGCGCAAGAGGACTTTAAGTCTTAATAGTTTACCAATTCACTTAGCTGTGTTTGGTATTATGAAGTTATATGTCATCAGTTTTTGTTTTGTTTGTTTACAACCTTAAATGTAAAGGGTTAGGAAATTCATATTTGCTCTCTTGCTAAGAGTCAGATTAGAAGATTGTCTGACACCTGTAGCTGGAGCTTCTTAGCTAACTTAGCTTAGTGTCCGAAGACTGTAAAAAGATTTTTTAAAAGCTAGCCTTGCTCTGTCCAAAATCTACTTACCAGCTCCTCTAAATGTCACTGATATCCTATGTATATCTCTTTCTAGTCCAACCCATATAAGAGTTGCAGATCATTAGCCTACTTTAAAATACATATGTTTTTGTTTCAAACAGAGGAGACCCCAACAAGAGTGACATCTGGGGAAATACACCTCTGCACCACGCTGCTGCTAATGGCCACATGCACATCCTTAGCTTTCTCGTCAACTTCGGTGTTAACCTTTTTGCACTGGACAATGAATCCCACACAGCTATGGACGTTGCTGCTTCTCGCGACCGCATGGACTGCGTGCGCTTCCTAGATGCTGCTTCATCGCAGCAGACCAACCAAAATCCAAAGAAGGTGGCCAATCTAAAGAAAGAGGCCATCAAAGAAGCAGAGAAACGTATAAAACTCTGCGAGAAGGTGAAGAAGAAACACCAGAGCAAGATGGATAAAATGCAACATAGAGCGGATAATACTGGATCTGTCTCAGAGGCCAGCATGGCATCAGCGTTCTCAGAGGGTGGCACCATGTCCGGCATCAACGAGCAGTTCTCCAAGCTGATTGCTGCGGATAAATCCGGGTCCCTCACAGCCAGGGTTAAAGGCACGCTCCAGAAGAAGCTCAATAAAAAAGATAAAGGCACGCTGCAGAGAACAGGAGGGGATGGGAACGTCATTTTCCTGAAACAGGATAGTGCAGCAACTGATCAGCCAGAGTTTCTGGATGTCTTCAACGAGCAGGATGAGAGCATGCTAGACAAGGAAGGCTTTGACGACTATGACGATGAACCAGGCGAAATCAAACAGTCCATCTTCAACCGGCCTGGCCTTGGAGGTCTGATTTTCATGAAGAAGATGGGACTTGATTCAGAAGACACCCCCAGTGGGAACAATGAAAGTTTGGGCTACCTTGTTCAGAACGAGATGTTTGATGCAGAGGAAGATGCTGCTGGCTTTGATGGAATTGATGCTGATCTGCCCTGGGATCAGGAAGACCTGGGACTGGATGATAATGAAGATGAGGAGACTTCTCCTTTGGATGGATTCTTGTCTGCCATCTCTTTGCCAGAGTTTGCCCCTGCATTCAGCAGAGAGCACCTAGACCTGGAGGCGCTGATGCTTTGCTCTGATGAAGATCTGAAAGGCATCCGCATCCAGCTGGGTCCCAGGAAGAAGATCCTGGAAGCTGTTGCTTGCAGAAAGAAAGCACTGGAGAGTCCAGGCACCATGACAGACAGCTGCTTGTAATCTCAAACAACACGTGAACAGTAAATTATAACCCTATTTAAGGTTTAAAGAGTGTTTTTTTGTAAATAGAGGCAAAAGTTTGATTTTCCAAATACAAGAAAATGTTTTCCTCGAAACTGAATTGTACTGTACTTAGATACAATATCAAGAAAAGCATTGATAAATCTAGTTGAGAAAGACAAGAAAATTGTAATAAAAATCCACAGATGTTTCTCGTGAATCGTTTATTTCCACAAATGACAATCGTTGGACGATGTGCTGTTTTATGTTGTTTTTACTTTTGACTTGATAATATAATTGTCAAATAAATCAAATATAATAAACAATGTCTCCAACAGTTCCCCCAAGGGCCCCAACCGATAGGGGACTCTATGGCGCTATTGAGACCCCCGACGCCAAGATAAAAAGCTATATTATAGCAACCGGTCTATGTAGGCCTACCGGCCCATTCCCCAGAGACAAACATCAAGGAAACAGGTTTAATCCTCTTCTTAGTTCGCTGTGTCGTTGTCAGGCTGTGGTAGTCTGAGGCCAGGGCAGGCTGTTGTTGATAGCCTATACATGTGGCGCTTCTGAGTGGTTGTGTATGTCCGTGCGTGTGTGAGCGCATCAGCGTGCGCTTATGTTTGGGGCGATGGGGGCCCCAAAATAATATTTGCTCCGGGGCCAATCACAACCTTGTTACGCCACTGGTTATGACAGTATATTGTGGCCAAAAGAGCATAACTGCAAGTGAACAAAATACAAATAAAGAAAATAATAGACTAATTTTAAAGTTTGCGTATAGAGCCTAAATAATTGGGCTGACCAGGCTTTGATCTTATTGTTCTAAAGTTCAAATGCCCCAACCTGATAACTTGAGAAGTTAACCAGAGATGTAACAGGAAGTCAATGATCCAGGGAACTATTTTTTGAAAAAAAAGATCTGATGAACCCACTTAACAACCTGCAACCAAATAGCAAGTGAACACAGTATGTTGGGTAAACAATATAGTTATTGGACTCTAAATAATTCCTTGCATTGTTCCATGTGTGCTTGATGTATAAACAACTAATATAAGGTAAAGCAAAATGCATAATTAATAAAAAAAAAAAGAAGAACATTCATGAGTGACAGTATGTTATTAATTATTACATGGTTTCGGACTACATAACTGTTTGACAGTTTGTATTACTTATTTTGTGTTTATTAGTTTCGGTGTCCTATTCTTTAAACATGCTGCATGTATAGAGGCATATGTGGAATCTACTACAAGTCTGGATAATAAAAAAGGTTTTGAATAATTTAATGTTTTCATTTATACACTCAGTTTTGATATTATGACTAGTTTTACACAATGTAAGATGATCCTTCTAGTCTTAAAGTAACGTATTGCATATGCATTAAAGACTTTGGTTATCATTGCAAACATTACACTTTTTTCTCAGCTTGGGAATTTACACAAAGCCGGATGTACTTGGGGGTGATTGCTCTTGAGCTGTGGGCGGGACTTCCGGTGAGAGGCTTTAAAGCCCTGTCGTTACCGTTTGACGGTAAACTGTGACTGCAGAGGGTGGGCTCGTACTGTTGTGGTCACGATCGTGTCTAACAGGTATTATGTTTTACAACTGCTGAATGCTTTACAGCCCCTGCCTGTGCCTTGTATGTATTCTGCTGAAACGAAGGATAGCATATCACTAGAGATAGATATCGGCTGCTATGATTCGCTAAACCTAATTAGTCCGCTAACTAACAGGTAATCTCAGGTCCTCTCTCCGTCGTGTTGCTTCTCCTGCGACTTTTACACATGGCAATTTTGAACAGCAACTGACTTACTGAAAATAAGTGATGACCAGCTAATCTTTAAACTGTCGGTTTTATCTAACACGTGAATTGACAGTCAAGGTTTTCCAACTGTGCCGTCTGTTTGTCTCTCCACTACAAAGTGAGAAATGGCTGAAATAATCGCCGTCCACGCCGTGTTGCCCTCGCCGTCCACTATAAACGTCACCTTCCCGATCCAGGAGGACACAGCTGCAGCCGCCCCCCCGGCCTCGGTGAGCAGCGAGGAGGACTACCTGTTTGTGGAGGCCAGGCACCCCAACACCGTCCTGCAGGGCCTCAACAGCCTGAGGCTCAACAACGCCTTTTGTGATGTGACCCTGTGCTGCGGAGGCAAGGAGTTCCCCTGCCATCGCATTGTGCTGGCCTCCTTTAGCTCTTACTTCCAGGTAAACACAGCTCTCCGTCACCACAGTCATGGCAGTGACACACTCAATCAATCACTCCATCAAGCACTCCATTTCTGTTAAAGTGAAGATACCCAATACACTTGACAATTACGAAGATTGCATGGAATGTGATGCATCATACAGCAAGCATAAAAGTAAACAAAAAAAATGCAATGTCAATGGGATAGATCGGATTCTTTGAAGTGTAGTTGGATGAGGTCCTTAAAGGTTCTTATGTGAGTAGATGGACAAGCAGACACGAGTACCAGCACATAAGTACTACAAAATAACAGTGTAGTGCTGTGGACAAAAAAGCACACAAAGTTTATGTATTATACTTTAAATATTTTCACAGCTCTACCTTGCTGTCAGACAGCCCTTTCCGACAGGGATCTGAAGCAACTGAAGGAATGACCAGCATCAAGAGAGTGACAGTTTACAGTATGGCTTTATTAGCCCAGATGGGAGTAGACCATGCATGGCCTTGTAGCATGGCCTTGTAACCACTACGGATAGGCCAAAATGTTATATGGTAAAACGTTCTAGTTTGTCACGTTTCTAGCTTCATAATGTTGGACTGCTGAAACTGAACAGTTCTAGTATCAGAATTGGACAGACCAGTAGGGATGGGTATCGTTTGAAATTTATCGATTCCGATTCCGGTTCTTATCGATTCCCCGTTTCGATTCCAAAATTGTAAAAGAAAGAGGTCAAACATTTAGATAACAAAAATATCTTTATTCTTTTAAGCTTTAACTGACATTTTTATAAATAAAAAATATACATGCAATACAAATGTATTGCACAACAGCTGTGCTTTATTTTAACTGAGCTATGCCTGTGGCAAGCTATTAACAGGCATTACACTGTGCCTTGTCTTTTTCTTTTTGAGTGTAGTGGAGCCTCACTTTAGAGCGTTTACCGCGATCCATCTTTGGTGTTATGAAGTGACTCACTGAGCTTGTGAACTGTCTACGGGAGGGCGGGGGGAGCCTCGCTGTGGGGCAACTGTGGACCTCTGTCGCCTGTCAGAGCAACTTACATGATGCCGTTTAAAAAGATTAAGGGCGGTGCCGGCCGTCAACGGCCCGCTGACGACCGGCCGTTCTGTGATTCTCCAGAACACACAGATGGCCAGTCCGCCCTTACCCTGTATTCCACCGGGTCACCGCGGCGCAGACGGACCCGGTGGAATACAGGGTCTACCGTGTTTAGGAACCGTTAAGCAGAACCGAAATTGGGTATTTTGTATGGGTACCCGGTACCCGGCATTTTCTTATCGGTTCTCATCTGGAACCGAGTTTCGGTTCCCAACCCTACAGACCAAAGAAAAGGACATTACAATGATCAAGCCTGGAAGATATAAATGCATGGATTACGGTTTCAGCACATTACAATGATTCAATACATCTAACTTTGGCAATATTAGTCTAAAAAAACATTCAATGTTAACAGTCAAGTTCTCACAATGTCCCACATTTCTTTGGACCAACAACTCAAGGAGTCCAGATGTTCATACGCTACAAATTCATGTTAACAGTTTGGAATTTTGGGTGTTTCCTCCTTCATCTCTCCAGGCAATGTTTTCCACTGACCTGATAGAGTCCAAACAGGAACGGGTTGCCATTAATGGAGTTGAGCCTCAGATGATTGGCATGCTGGTGAGCTACGCCTACACCTCAGAGGTCTACATTTCTAAAGCAAATGTGCAGGTAAAGTATCAGCCATTCTTTCTTCTTCACTGGCACCCTTCCTCTAAAGAATCTCTGCTGAAAAACAACATTTGTTCCAGGCTCTGCTGGCAGCAGCCAACCTGTTGGACGTGATGGCCGTTCGAGAGGCCTGTTGTCGCTTTATGGAGCGTCAGATGGACGAGATGAACTGTGTGGGGATTCACTGCTTCGCTGAGGCCCATTCTTGTAAGGTGTTGGAAAAACGCAGCATGGAGTACATTCATGAGCAATTCAGCAGCGTTTCTCAGCAGGTGAGAAACGCTGATCAAACCTTTTCATTCTACATGCTGATACCTGGGGCTTGGGTATCTGCTGTGTTTAGTTAATACGCATGTATGGAAGTGAATGGGAGCATTCTTTAACATGGAAGGCAACATCAGGTTTGAACTAAACATTGCTTTCAAAACTTTAAAAAACAAAATGTAACAAATAAATGTATAGTTCTAACTTTACTGAATAGTTTTTCACTTAAGTCAAAGTCAACTTTAATGTCAATCTTCCAGTTTGTGTGTACAGGTGGGGAGATCAAAATGACGTTTCCAACAATCCCAAATACAAAAATACAATTATACAATACACAGATATGTATACAAATATGGATAAAATATGTATATCCTATATACACAATCAACACATTGCACACATTAAGATAAAAAACACAACAATCAATATATACAAAATAACAGTCACTTCAATTTCAATATCAATATCTTTGGGAATGTACATTAGTGCAAGGTTGTCCATAGAATGTGCATTTATTGCAAGATTGTCCATAGCAGCGTAAAAAGAAAAAGTGTCTGGTGCTGGATTTTGAGTGTGCGTGGGGAGTTATAGTCCAGTGGGGGCAGGGGGAGAGGGCAGGGGAGGGAGGGGAGAGAGCCTATTAAATTGAGCACCAGCAACTATGTAAAAAATCCTGAACTGGAATTCAAATACATGTATAAAACTGCATACAATTGCTGTGTGCTTATTACACATTACATGCTTATTTAGTGGGAATGCTGTTAACAGCATTCCAACTATCTGTTCTTCGACGCACGAAATTATTCCGCCGGAATTTTGCACCTCTTCTCCTCCCGCATTGAACATCGCAGAAACTCCGTTCAAACATCAAAACGTTCAGCTCGGTCGGGAATCGATGGCTATTACTTTTTTCATTCATAACTTTCATAATTCCAGAGATATAGCCCATAATTCATCACATTTGTAACATTTTAACTTTAACATTGCGCAGCTCGTTAAGGCAGAGTGCGTGATGTCAGAGTTAGAGTGGAGGACAGTTTGAAATTTGCCTTCATATTTTTTTTTTAAACTGCCATAATTCCCAAACCCTACATTCCTGAGACATAATTTTTCATGACAAACGTAGGAAAACATCTCGTAGCTTGAAAAATGACAAATAATTAGGCAAAAATAATTAAACAAAATGCCTCTTGAGGGCATGAAGTGACAAAAACTTTCAACATGCCTCCATTAAAGCCCATTGTAATTTCAGGCTGATATTTCCTCACTGTAGCAGCCGCACACCTTTTAGTTAAACTGCCAAAAAGGCCGTGTTTGAGCTAACGACGTGGTCACTGGAGTTTAACAGACTGTCTGAGCCTATTCTTTTCTGTCTGATGGAGACTTCATACTGACTTCAACATGTTCCACCTATTTTATACATTATTGGTGACACACAGCTGTCGTCGTTAGCTCAAATATAAACACCTGTGTCATGGAACACGATGATGTCTCATTGACAGGTTTGGTAACGATGCAGCCATCAACGCATCTAAGCGTATTATGGGGTGTCATCAAATGCCGTTGCCATGGCAACACAATGCTCGCCTTGAAACACGGTTTTCTCATAACTTCAGTGAAAATACTCCAAACAGCCCAAAACTTCACAGGTTTGGTAATGATGCAGCCATCAACGCATCTAAGCGTATTATGGGGTGTCATCAAATGCCGTTGCCATGGTGACAGACCACTCGCCATGAAACACGATGTCGCTGTAAGTCCAATGGACACGGTCCGATCGTCCCCCAAACTTTGCTTGTATATCACCGGTCCAGCCCTCAACAGCTCTACGTCAATTATGGGGTTTCATCATATGCCGTTTCCATGGAAACGCATCCCTCGCCATAAAACATGATGTCGCTATAACTCCTATGAAAATGTTCAAAAAGTGCTCAAACTTCACATGTGTGCTCACAGTCCAGCCGTGAAGACATATACGGGGTATGCCGTTGCCATGGCAACACAATGCTCACCATGAAACACGGTTTTCTCATAACTTCAGTGAAAATGCTCCAAACGGCCCATAACTTCACAGGTTTGGTAACGATGCAGCCATCAACGCATCTAAGCGTATTATGGGATGTCATCAAATGCCGTTGGCATGGCGACAGATCAATCGCCATCAAGTTAGTTCAAAAGTTTGCAGTTCAAATATTCTGCTGCTTTTCCAAGCCTTTTTACTTTATTTTCTTCTCATCACACATTCAAGCCCCCAGTGTTCATGTATCATTTCAATCTAAATTCTTCACTTTCTTCTTACACATTACATTTCAGCATAGCAATTCAGAGTCAGCTTTTCAGCATAAAGCATTCCCACTAGCAATTTCTTCAGGAATTGCATTCTCTAGTTGGGAATTTGATATTCTTTAGGTTTTGCATTGATGGGCAGGCTTAACAAGCAATCAAGAGGCAAAGTTACAGACTAAGAAATCGCGAGGGACATTTCTTCACTAATTGTATAGATAACAAGTTTACATGATTTAATGGAGAAAATGATTGTTAGTTAAATCCCATTGATATTTTGTCCTAATACAAAACGGGTTAAGATTTATTTTTTTGACAGTTTCATGTCTAATTTTCTTCCCACTAGGAGGAGTTCCTGTCTCTGTGTGTGGACAAACTGACAGAAATCATCGCCAGTGATTATCTCAATGTGCCTAAAGAGGAGCTGGTGTTTGAGGCCGCCATGTCCTGGTTGAACAAATGTGCCACTCGAAAACAGAGCTTTGAAAAGGTCAGTTTACACAACCTCCGATAGAGGAATGCCTGTATAATGTTTTATTGTTCATGTATACATTTGAAGTATAGTATCGAGCAGTAGACATCTCTTTATATGGCGAGTCACAGTGCTGAGCTGCTGTTAGTCTTTAAGACATTCATAAATGAAGGATGACATGCCACCTCTGGAGAACGCTGTCTGTTGTCATTGTTGCCTTCTTTTCCTTTGAGGTATTTTGCACTCTTGTTTTACCATGCTGGAGATGAAGACAGATATACTTAATCATTTCCGAACATTACATTCTACGGAAGGTCGAAAGACATTCTAGAGATACTGTAGCATACTGAAGCTATCAGGGAAACCATCAAAGGAAACCTGTGATGAGTGTTCAAACTGAGCTATGTCTCTAAAAGTATAAATTAAACTGGTCGTGCTATCATGAGGGGTTATGTACTGTACTAGACTAATCATTTTCTAACATCTTATCCGGTGAGTGTGCTTAGCTAAAGAGTTCCTGGCTTCATTTTTAGCATTTTTAACTCCTGTGACTTTCCAACCAGCAGTGATAACTGTCACAGTGGCAGTTCCTTAGAGTTCTCTTTTTCTAATCCTTCCTCAAAGGTCCTTGAACACATCCGCCTGTCTCTCATCAGCCCGTACTACCTCCACGATGTGATCGAGTCTCTGGATGTGGTGAAGGAGAACCAGGCCTGCCAGAAGCTCATCTCCGAGGCCAAGGACTACCTGCTGCTGAAGGACCGCCGCGGAGAGCTCTACTGTCCCCGAGCGAGGCCGCGCAGGTCCACAGGTCCACACGTTCACTTTCTATAGCTATTCTTGAAAAAATATCACATAAGTGACTGTGACATACTTTGAATCTTATCGACTCATCTGCAATTCCAGAAAATGGTCCAGCACGGCCTCACTAAACAAGCTATTCTTTTAGGGGGTTTTCAAGCGATTGTGGGATTACTATGGGATATTTGACAGCTTTTGCATCTGGTTTCAGCAATTCTCTCTGTTAGGTGCTCACAAACTTCTAGATCTGACACGATTAGTGGATTGATCGATCAGTCAATCAAGGTTTATCAGCAACTATTGTAATCATTGATTTAATAAAGTCATGTTTTGAGCAAAAATGCCACAAATTCATAGGTTCCAGCTTCTCAAAAGTAAATATTTGCTGGATTTAATTAAACCAAATATGTTTGGGTTTGGCGGCATCATAATGGGCAAAAAACAAACATTTAGAGCTGTCAATTTGCACTGAAATTGTAGAAATTGTGAGGCAGTCTATGGACCAAAAAAGAATCGACCAAACGGATTAAGATACTGTATGATTTAAAATAATCCCAACAACAGTCACAGCCCTGTATACGACCATATTGTATCCTACAGGGATTAGATGAATATCTATCCAAAGGCAAGCGTGCCTCGGCTCACGTCTCTCTGTTCTTCTACTACTGTTACCACGGCAACAGGGACAGCTGAAGTGATAGTGACAGTTGGCGGGGAGGACGACAAGGTGGTGCTGCGCAGCGTGGAGAGCTTCGATCCTCTGACCAATCAGTGGAAGAATCTGGCCTGCCTGCCCTTCGCTGTGAGCAAACACGGGCTGGTCGTGTCCGGTGAGATCAATTTAAAACTCCATATTGTGTCCCCCTCTCTCTGAAATGAGCAGCAGCTAAGTGACACGTCTTTTTCCTCCGCTCCTCCTCTGCAGACTCCACTCTGTATTTGGCAGGAGGAGAGTTTCCTGACGGCTCAGCCAGCAGGGAGATGTGGCGCTACGACCCCTGCTTCGACTCCTGGATGGAGATGGCTCCCATGAATGTTGCTCGCTCTGAGTTAGGTGAGGCACTCTCACTACAACAACACATAGGACCTGATTAGGCCTTTCAGTGATTTAAACTCATTTATAAGATGTCATAAATCTGTCTGTGTTGGCTAATCATTTTTGATTATAGCCAAGTTTTAGTTGAAAGAGTAGAATAGGGTAACGTTCACATTTGAACTATTAACCAATGGCTCCTTTTGAGGCTCTTTTACTGTCTCTTTATTTAAGAAAATGTCATTTCAGTTCCAAACTTCTAAATACATAACACATCACACAAAGTAAACCCCTTCCCTATCTTCCTCTCGAATCTCACCACTACCTTCAGCCTGTCACTCTGTCACTTGTGTATAACGTGAGAACGCCAGCTTTGCATTTTGTGTACAAGTGTTGTATTGAGTTTGTATGTCGAGTATGAAAAATGTTACCAGACTTGGAACCACTATGGGATGCTGTTACCTAGACTCTCTTACCCCTTTCACACCAACGCAACTCCGATTCAAGCTCCGTGCTAGAGCTTTTCAGGTTCAGAACCGGTACTTCGGTTTAGCTCCGGCTCTTTTCACACCGCTCAGAGCCCGACTGGTGCTGCCGCTGCTGCGTCATGACGTCACAGTTTACGTCGCTGATTTTCTCCCCAACGGAGCTCACCTCACAACAACAACGGGCCGGGGACTGCGTTGCTTTTAATCATACGAAGCCAGATTAAATTAAATAACGACTTCTCCAACCTTATACTTTTCTCCAGAGTGCCGTGGTTCATTGTTTATTAATGTGTTTCAGCGGCATTTACCGACCGCTGCAGTGCTGGCTGCTCTTCCACGAGTGTATTCTCCCGTTAGCTCCGGGTTAGCTCACACGGCTCTAAAGTATTCACTGTCTGACTGTCA
The DNA here is from genome assembly GCF_902827165.1 of Trematomus bernacchii. Classification (NCBI taxonomy): domain Eukaryota; kingdom Metazoa; phylum Chordata; class Actinopteri; order Perciformes; family Nototheniidae; genus Trematomus; species Trematomus bernacchii. The sequence continues at coordinate 20,381,550 of NW_022987720.1, read as the reverse complement.
CACAAGCAGCTGATACATATCCCCAGTTCCCTTTAAGTGAATGTGTGTCAGTCTGAATTGACGCTGTTTGGCATCACAACGCTGTTATGAAAGTTTCTCTGGTATAACATGGGTGATGTTAGCATAGCAACCGAAGCTAAACTGACTACTTGCTAAGCCGTTTTCTCCAGGCACTTTTTACCGGCGTATTTTTCATTATGATTCTACTTGTGATAGTCGGACATGACAACCTGTGCAGCCCATGTATTGATTCCATCCGATAGCTGCTATAATAACAAACAAAACGTCTGCCTGCTCTCCACAATGATCAATAACAGCGAACGGATGGTCAAAGTAAGGTACAAATAAACAGAATCACACGAAGCCTGGTTAGTGTTGCCTGACTTTATAAAGTGTGTTTTTTTTTAACAAGTGTGTGGTTGCGTTCTAGTCACTTTGCTCAGCACTACTGCTTGTTACAACTTTTATTTGCCGTACTCGCCTTAACTGTTAGCTCAGGTTAATCTCGCCCCCCTCCGACGTAAGCGTGACGTATGCGGTTCTTGCTTCTAGACGGACAACTTTTTGGTGCTCGAAACGAACCGGATTCCGGAGTTTAGAGGCTGCTCTGCTGCGGTGTGAACAGGAAAACCCGGTGCTTTTCAAGCACCAGCACCGAACCGGCCCCGAAACACCGTTGGTGTGAATGGGGTATCTGTGTATGGAACAATCTACACCTCTTTCTCTTTTCCTCTGCCAGCACATTAAACACTACACTGAGGTGCGGCATGGCTGCAGATCATATACTCTGCCTCCGAGGCACTAAAAGTTGGCCCCATTTGAATAGATATGCAACACAGTCGATGGAGTTCAGAACCCAACCCTAAAAGATAAGAATTGTTTTTTACCGTGTAGAAACAGACTACATGCATACGTTTTGTTTCCGCCGCTGAGCCAGGACACATCGAAGCTCTTAGCTCAGTTAACTCTAACATGTGGGGGTAAATATCTGTCATGTTTAGATAAAACGTGATTACTGATTTGGTTAATCTTGCCCTCAGGCCTGGTGATGCTGGATGGCTTTGTGTATGCAGTGGGGGGGTGGGAGGGGGGGTCCCGCCTGGACTCTGTGGAGTGCTACAACCCTCACACCAACTCCTGGCAGTTCACAGAGTCGGTGAAGATGGCCGTCACAAGCCCCGCTGTGGTGGCCCTGGACGGACTGCTCTACGTTACTGGTAGGAAACACAGGCTACACATGTGAACGTTTTTCCTGAGGTTGTGCTTTTTGACAAAAATATTTGCAGTTTTACCACTTATTATGCTTGTGTCAACCTGTCCTGGTAGGTGGAGCCGTTCTAGAGGATGGTGACGGCACAGACCTCGCTCAGGTGTACAACCCTAAACGCTCGATGTGGACCGAGGTTGCCCCCATGCAGATCGCCCGCTCCGGTTCAGCTGCTTGCACACTCAAAGGAAAGATTTATGTTATAGGTATGTAACACATTTTACAGCAGCTATTCCCCACCATTGTGCCTCAGAGCATTATTTAGTGAGAGTGCAACATTTAATACAAAATAAAATGTTGATAAAATACATTATATTTAGATAATTTATTTAAATCATTACTGCTGACAGTGGCAAGACATTTTCAGCCCAGATAACTTTTCTCTTTTTTGTCAGGTTACATATTTTTGTTTGGCTGAAACAATTAAACAATCAGAAATGGGCACTAATTTACAAAAGTTACAATCTTCTTTTATAGCACCCGACAACAACACAGCAAGACCTTTTATATACATTGAAATCAAACAAGATCATGACGATCTCTTGTTTATTCTCACAGGAGGATGGCACGCGTCAACAGAGAACACAGATAAGGTGGAGTGTTACAATCCAAAGACCAACAAGTGGACCATGTGCGCCCCCATGAAAGAACGACGGTACCGGCCCGGGGCGGCAGTGGTGGATGGAAAGATCTACGTCCTGGGAGGAGAAGAGGGCTGGGACAGGTGAGGGGCTCATCTGGAACATTTTGAAAAGTTGCTTGTCAATGTAATGTCATCTGATCCCAGCAGGAACTTCTGCATGAGTCCAGGATTTGACAATAAATTAGGGCTTAACAATTCATGATAATTGAATGTTATCACCATCACAAGATGGACTAGTGCAATATCCAAATCCGAGGAAGGCAAATATGTGAAAGATTCCATTAATTTGTTTTTTTAAACTCTGTTTTTAAGAAGATCCTCATGAAAAACATTACAGCACGATCATTTAAAATGTTTAAATGAAATAAGAATAATGATACAACATTTTTCTTCCATTATCATGAGGCGTATCGCAATATCAGCCAAAATAATCCCAGTAAGATATTTTTTTCAAGTTTTCAATTGTATTTATGTAAAAAAATGAATGAACTGCTCTTATGCAGTTGGAATGTAAAGAGGAATGTGAAGTGGCTTTTTTTTCTTGCATTAAAACCAAAAGACATTTACTGCCTTCCTACTCCTAATGCTCCTTCCCCTGTACATGCAGATATCACGACACGATCGAGAGGTACTGTGATGAGACGGACGCGTGGGAGATCGTCGGGGAGATGCCCACCAGTCGCAGCTGGCTCAGCTGTGTGTCTCTCCAGCTCAGGAAGGACATCCACATGTGCTGCTTACCCGGGACGCCAAACGACATTTGAGCGACAGTGTCTGAATCTTTCATGGTTGTTCATTGCACCCTCATTAGGGGACAGTGCCCTACAAAGCTCAGAGCTGTGGAGAGCAGCTGACTGAGATGGGATGCCGGGATCTGGCACGGCGCTGATTGAGCTGTTACCGGCGGCAAAGAGTAGTCAGTTTGTGATCGACGTCCGCTTGTGGAATGAGTCACAATTGTGTCCCATTTTTGCCTTGATGACAAAAGACATATGGTACACAGATCTTAAGTTACTGATTGACGATTGAGTCAGCAGTCTGATCTGGCTCTCTGTATGATGTATGTTTACGGTACTGTTTTGATGTTGGAACACCTCAAATCTGTGAAAAGCCAACGTAGTGTATTTTTGTACTGTTATAAATATGTGAAGTATTTATTGGGGTGTGATTAGCTGTGGGAAAGATATTTAAAAAAAAAAATGTAAACATTTCACTCCATCAAAAGATTCTCTATGGGCCAAATAATCTTTCTGTGAATCTTTTTGAAGGTCACCCGTGAAAAAGTTGTCTATACGTGAGCTGTGTTTTTGTAAGTAATGCTTTGTAAGTTCTGAATTATAGTCTTTACTACCTGTAATATGTTGATTCTATTTTTGTAATGTGTGTCATGCATTGTAGTGACTTTTAATGGAGTGGGTTCTAATAAATAGTTTCAATTATTTATGCGAGTGCAATTTGTTTTGTTGCTATTTCAGAAACGGCCTTAAACATAAAACGTTTTGCAAATGTGTATATTTAACCAAAGCCAGTGGAAAATGTCCACTATATAAAGTAAAGAGATATTAGACCAAGCTACGTATTGTTTTTATTTATTGCATTTCATTTTGACTCAATATGAAGCCCTGATATATATATATGAAAGGCTACTTCATAATTTAGCTTTTATTGTTCAAGCTTCACTCACATCATTTAAAATCTCATACTCATTTTTCTTGGCAGTAATGGGATTCCCTCCTAAACTAGACATAATTAGGGAAAATATCTTTATGTATACTATCAATCTATTTATCGACCACAAAACTACGTTTATAATAGTTTTGGTAACTTTGAACCTCCTGCAAAAGTTTATCTTGAAGTCCTCTTTGATCGTCTGCTCGCTGCAGGGGATTCTGGGTAATAAGAGCCCTTTATTTGTAACCACAACCCCCACCGAATCATTTGTTCATAACAAATTGATAAAATGCAACATAGAGCGGATAATACTGGATCTGTATCCAGGCACGCTGCAGAGAACAGGAGGGGATGGGAATGTCATTTTTCCTGAAACAGGATAGTGCAGCAACTGATCAGCCAGAGTTTCTGGATGTCTTCAACGAACAGGATGAGAGCATGCTAGACAAGGAAGGCTTTGACGACTATTATGACGATGAACCAGGCGAAATCAAACAGTCCATCTTCAACCGGCCTGGCCTTGGAGGTCTGATTTTCATGAAGAAGATGGGACTTGATTCAGAAGACATCCCCAGTGGGAACAATGAAAGTTTGGGCTACCTTGTTCAGAACGAGATGTTTGATGCAGAGGAAGATGCTGCTGGCTTTGATGGAATTGATGCTGATCTGCCCTGGGATCAGGAAGACCTGGGACTGGATGATAATGAAGATGAGGAGACTTCTCCTTTGGATGGATTCTTGTCTGCCATCTCTTTGCCAGAGTTTGCCCCTGCATTCAGCAGAGAGCACCTAGACCTGGAGGCGCTGATGCTTTGCTCTGATGAAGATCTGAAAGGCATCCGCATCCAGCTGGGTCCCAGGAAAAAGATCCTGGAAGCTGTTGCTCACAGAAAGAAAGCACTGGAGAGTCCAGGCACCAGGACAGACAGCTGCTTGTAATCTCAAACAACACGTGAACATTAAATTATAATCCTATTTAAGGCTTAAAGAGTGTTTTTTTGTAAATAGAGCCAAAAGTTAGATTTTCCAAATACAAGAAAAATGTTTTCCTCGAAACTGAATTGTACTGTACTTAGATACAATATCAAGAAAAGCATTGATACATCTGGTTGAGAAAGACAAGAAAATTGTAATACAAATCCACAGATGTTTCTCGTGAATCGTTTATTTCCACAAATGACAATCGTTGGACGATGTGCTGTTTTATGTTGTTTTTACTTTTGACTTGAAAATATAATTGTCAAATAAATCAAATATAATAATAAACAATGTCTGCTAATTGGTGATGGGTAAATATATAGATAGATTTGCTTGTGTGTGTCTACTTGTTCCCTGGTTTTGGGAACACAGGTTTGTTCATACAGTCACATTGTGAGGACTCACATTCCATTTTGGACAAAAAGTTGGTCCCAATAAAGTATGTTATGACAGTATATTGTGGCCAAAAGAGCATAACTGCAAGTGAACAAAATACAAACAAATAAAGAAAATAATAGACTAATTTTAAAGTTTGCGTAGAGCTTAAATAATTGGGCTGACCAGGTTTGGATCTTATTGTTCTAAAGTTCAAATGCCACAACCTGAAAACTTGAGAAGTTAACCAGAGATGTAACAGGAAGTCAATGATCCAGGGAACTATTTTTTGAAAAAAAAGATCTGATGAACCCACTGCCTGCCCCTTACCAACCTGCAACCAAATAGCCAGTGAACACAGTATGTTGGTTAAAAAATATGGTTATTTTTTTCAAATTGCCAGAGAGAGGACTTTAAATAATTCCTTGCATGGTTCCATGCGTGCTTGATGTATAAACAACTAATATAAGGTAAAGTAAAAAATGCATAATTAATTAAAGAAAAATAATATGCATGACTTATGATGATCTTTTTTACATGGTTTAGGACTACATAACTGTTTGACAGTTTGTATTACTTATTTTGGGTTTATTAGCTTGGGTTTCCAATTTTTTAATTTCACAAAAAAGTATATACAAATTTGAGGTAACCTTTGTTATGTTGCTTATGTGGAACCCATTACAAGCCCAGAAAATCAAAGAATTAAGTGCTACATTTACTATGTTCAACATGTCATTTATGTCATTTATACACTTAGTTTCAACATTATGACTAGTGTTAGGCAATGTAGGACTATCATTCTAGTCTTAAAGTAACGTATTGCATATAATAGTAAAACAAATGCATTAAAGACTTTGGTTAATATTCCAAACATTGCACTTTTTTCTCAGCTTGGGAATTTACACAAAGTCGGAAGTACTTGGGGGTGATTGCTCTTGAGCTGTGGGCGGGACTTCCGGTGAGAGGCTTTAAAGCCCTGTCGTTACCGTTTGACGGTAAACTGTGACTGCAGAGGGTTGGCTCGTACTGTTGTGGTCACGATTGTGTCTGATACGTTCAATGCATACCAAAGGGAAGTAACACAATATAAAATAACCGGGCGAGAGAAAAAAGGAGAGCAAACTGATTTGTGAAGCCACAAGGTGATGTTTTAATTAATAAAAGAAAAAGAGGCTCACCAGCCAATTTGCAAAGCAAACTTAAGGTAAACTAAGAACAACATTCTCCTAAAACAAAGTGACCAAAGTAAACAATACACAAAGGTAAACTGGAGCACAGCTAACAATGAACAGGTTAAGGTCTCACACAGAGACACCAAACATGCTGCACATGTCACACATGCAGCCAGAGGAGAAGGAAGAGAGAGACTGACCTGATTGGGGATTGGGAGCACCTGAGGGAGAGGCTGCACCTGGAGGGAGACAATCAGGGGGAGAGAGACACACACAAAAAAACCACGGCACGTAACAGTGTCTAACAGGTATTATGTTTTACAACTGCTGAATGCTTTATATCGCCTGTATGTGCCTGGTATGTATTCTGCTGAAACGAAGGATAGTATGACTCCAGAGAGAGATATCGGCTGCTATGATTCGCTAAACCTAATTAGTCCGCTAATAGGCAATCTCACGTCCTCTCTCCGTCGTGTTGCTTCTCCTGCGACTTTTACACATGGCAATTTTGAACAGCAACTAACTTACTGAAAAGAAGTGAAGACCGGCTAATCTTTAAATTGTCGGTTTTATCTAACACGTGAATTGACAGTCAAGGGGTGCTGTCTGTTTGTCTCTCCACCACCAAAGTGAGAAATGGCCCCGGCCTCGGTGAGCAGCGAGGAGGACTACCTGTTTGTGGAGGCCAGCCACCCCAACACCGTCCTGCAGGGCCTCAACAACCTGAGGCTCAACAACGCCTTCTGTGATGTGACCCTGTGCTGCGGAGGCAAGGAGTTCCCCTGCCATCGCATTGTGCTGGCCTCCTTTAGCTCTTACTTCCAGGTAAACACAGCTCTCAGTCACCACAGTCATGGCAGTGACACACTCAATCAATCACTCAATTTCTGTTAAAGTGAAGATACCCAATACACTTGACAATTACAAAGATTGCATGGAATGTGATGCATCATACAGCAAGCATAAAAGTAAACACAAAAAATGCAATGTCAATGGGATAGATCGGATTCTTTGAAGTGTAGTTGGATGAGGTCCTTAAAGGTTCTTATGTGAGTAGATGGACAAGCAGACACGAGTACCAGCACATAAGTACTACAAAATAACAGTGTAGTGCTGTGGACAAAAAAGCACTCACAAAAAAGTTTATGTATATACTTTAAATATTTTCACAGCTCTACCTTGCTGTCAGACAGCCCTTTCCGACAGGGATCTGAAGCAACTGAAGGAATGACCAGCATCAAGAGTGACAGTTTACAGTATGGATTTATTAGCCTAGATGGAGTAGACCATGCATGGCCTTGTAGCATGGCCTTGTAACCACTACGGATAGGCCAAAATGTTATATGGTAAAACGTTCTAGTTTTTGTCACGTTTCTAGCTTCATAATGTTGGACTGCTGAAACTGAACAGTTCTCGTATCAGAATTGGACAGACCAGAGAAAAGGACATTGCAATGATCAAGCCTGGAAGATATAAATGCATGGATTACGGTTTCAGCACATTACAATGATTCAATACATCTAACTTTGGCAATATCAGTCTAAAAATATTCAATGTTAAGTTCTCATACACATGCCCACATTTCTTTGGACCAACAACTCATGGAGTCCAGATGTTCATACGCTACAAATTCATGTAAACAGTTTGGATTTTTGGGTGTTTCCTCCTTCATCTCTCCAGGCAATGTTTTCCACTGACCTGATAGAGTCCAAACAGGAACGGGTTGCCATTAATGGAGTTGAGCCTCAGATGATTGGCATGCTGGTGAGCTATGCCTACACCTCAGAGGTCTACATTTCTAAAGCAAATGTGCAGGTAAAGTATCAGCCATTCTTTCTTCTTCACTGGCACCCTTCCTCTAAAGAATCTCTGCTGAAAAACAACATTTGTTCCAGGCTCTGCTGGCAGCAGCCAACCTGTTGGACGTGATGGCCGTTCGAGAGGCCTGTTGTCGCTTTATGGAGCGTCAGATGGACGAGATGAACTGTGTGGGGATTCACTGCTTCGCTGAGGCCCATTCTTGTAAGCTGTTGGAAAAACGCAGCATGGAGTACATTCATGAGCAATTCAGCAGCGTTTCTCAGCAGGTGAGAAACGCTGATCAAACCTTTTCAGTCTACATGCTGATACCTGGGGCTTGGGTATCTGCTGTGTTTAGTTAATACGCATGTATGGAAGTGAATGGGAGCATTCTTTAACATGGAAGGCAACATCAGGTTTGAACTAAACATTGCTTTCAAAACTTTAAAAAACTAAATGTAACAAATAAATGTATAGTTCTAACTTTACTGAATAGTTTTTCACTTAAGTCAAAGTCAACTTTAATGTCAATCTTTCTTCACTAATTGTATATAGATAACAAGTTTACATGATTTAATGGAGAAATTATTGTTAGTTAAATCCCATTGATATTTTGTCCTAATACAAAACGGGTTAAGATTTATTTTTCACACAGTTTCATGTCTCGTTTTTTTCCCACTAGGAGGAGTTCCTGTCTCTGTGTGTGGACAAACTGACAGAAATCATTGCCAGTGATTATCTCAATGTGCCTAAAGAGGAGCTGGTGTTTGAGGCCGCCATGTCCTGGTTGAACAAATGTGCCACTCGAAAACAGAGCTTTGAAAAGGTCAGTTTACACACAGTTTAATATTTTATTGTTCATGTATACATTTGAAGTATAGTATCGAGCAGTAGGCATCTCTTTATATGGTGAGTCACAGTGCTGAGCAGCTGTTAGTCTTTAAAGGTCCCATGTCATGGCCATTTCTACTGATCATATTTCCATTGTTGAGGTATACTAGAATAGATTTAAATTGTGCAATTTTCCAATATCACATTGGTTTCTCATACAGCATCTCTGTATAGTATGTGTATTCACTCTCTGTCCTAAACGGCTTGTTGGAGCTCCTGCCCCCCCCCCCCCTCCCTGTGAGCCCAGTGTGCTCTGATTGGTCGGGACGTTGCGAGGCTCGTTGCTGCTCGCCACTGCTGCGAACTGCTGCGAGGAGCGGACAGGTTTCCGGGTCGGTGATACAGCGAGAACAAGCTAAACTCATCCTGAGCACACACAAACACTCACAGCCGAAGTCAAAACAATAAGTGTGGCTTGATATTGAGTAAGAAAAAGGTTTATAACGCTGTGAGAATGGGTCTGCGGAGAGCATTTCTCCGCGATCCAAACTCGTCTATTACCAGCGTTCAGGGAGCTCTATGCAAGTCAATGGGACTCCCTGTTAGTTAGCCAAGGGATCCTGGTGTGTGAGGTGCTCCACGGATTGGTCCATTTGGGCCAATCCGGTAATTTGTTGTTGATTTGGGTGTTCACACGTCACAGAACCCAGAAAGCATACAATGGAAAATGAGAAATCTCCAACGAGGCGTTTTGGGGCAGCATAGACAGGTCTTTTCTGAGTTTTACTCGCTACAGGGTGTACTTTGAGGGTTTTTGACTCTGCAGACCGTTCACATGCAGAAAAACCTTCATAACACACAAGGGGACGGGTAATAACCGGAAAAGCATGACATGGGCCCTTTAAGACATTCATAAATGAAGGATGACATGCCACCTCTGGAGAACGCTGTCTGTTGTCATTGTTGCCTTCTTTTCCTTTGAGGTGTTTTGCACTCTTGTTTTACCATGCTGGAGATGAAGACAGATATACTTAATCATTTCCAAACATTACATTCTACGGAAGGTCGAAAGACATTCTAGAGATACTGTAGCATACTGAAGCTATCAGGGAAACCATCAAAGGAAACCTGTGATGAGTGTTCAAGCTGAGCTATGTCTCTAAAAGTATAAATTAAACTGGTCGTGCTATCATGAGGGGTTATGTACTGTACTAGACTAATCATTTTCTAACATCTTATCCGGTGAGTGTGCTTAGCTAAAGAGTTCCTGGCTTCATTTTTAGCATTTTTAACTCCTGTGACTTTCCAACCAGCAGTGATAACTGTCACAGTGGCAGTTCCTTAGAGTTCTCTTTTTCTAATCCTTCCTCAAAGGTCCTTGAACACATCCGCCTGTCTCTCATCAGCCCGTACTACCTCCACGATGTGATCGAGTCTCTGGATGTGGTGAAGGAGAACCAGGCCTGCCAGAAGCTCATCTCCGAGGCCAAGGACTACCTGCTGCTGAAGGACCGCCGCGGAGAGCTCTACTGTCCCCGAGCGAGGCCGCGCAGGTCCACAGGTACACACGTTCACTTTCTATAGCTATTCTTGAAAAAATATCACATAAGTGACTGTGACATACTTTGAATCTTATCGACTCATCTGCAATTCCAGAAAATGGTCCAGCACGGCCTCACTAAACAAGCTATTCTTTTAGGGGGTTTTCAAGCGATTGTGGGATTACTATGGGATATTTGACAGCTTTTGCATCTGGTTTCAGCAATTCTCTCTGTAGGTGCTCACAAACTTCTACATCTAACACGATTAGTGGATTGATCGATCAGTCAATCAAGGTTTATCAGCAACTATTGTAATCATTGATTTAATAAAGTCATGTTTTGAGCAAAAATGCCACAAATTCATAGGTTCCAGCTTCTCAAAAGTAAATATTTGCTGGATTTAATTAAGCCAAATATGTTTGGGTTTGGCGGCATCATAACGGGCAAAAACTAAACAGAGCTGTCAATTTGCACAGAAATTGTAGAAATTGTGAGGCAGTCTATGGACCAAAAACGAATCGACCAAACGGATTAAGATACTGTATGATTTAAAAATAATCCCAACAACAGTCACAGCCCTGTATACGACCATATTGTATCCTACAGGGATTAGATGAATATCTATCCAAAGGCAAGCGTGCCTCGGCTCACGTCTCTCTGTTGTTCTACTACTGTTACCACGGCAACAGGGATAGCTGAAGTGATAGTGACAGTTGGCGGGGAGGACGACAAGGGGGTGCTGCGCAGCGTGGAGAGCTTCGATCCTCTGACCAATCAGTGGAAGAATCTGGCCGACTTGCCCTTCGCTGTGAGGAAACACGGGCTGGTCGTGTCCGGTGAGATCAATTTAAAACTCCATATTGTGTCCCCCTCTCTCTGAAATGAGCAGCAGCTATGTGACACGTCTTTTTCCTCCGCTCCTCCTCTGCAGACTCCACTCTGTATTTGGCAGGAGGAGAGTTTCCTGACGGCTCAGCCAGCAGGGAGATGTGGCGCTACGACCCCTGCTTCGACTCCTGGATGGAGATGGCTCCCATGAATGTTTCTCGCTCTGAGTTAGGTGAGGCACTCTCACTACAACAACACATAGGACCTGATTAGGCCTTTCAGTGATTTAAACTCATTTATAAGATGTCATAAATCTGTCTGTGTTGGCTAATCATTTTTGATTATAGCCAAGTTTTAGTTGAAAGAGTAGAATAGGGTAACGTTCACATTTGAACTATTAACCAATGGCTCCTTTTGAGGCTCTTTTACTGTCTCCTTATTTAAGAAAATGTCATTTCAGTTCCAAACTTCTAAATACATAACACATCACACAAAGTAAACCCCTTCCCTATCTTCCTCTCGAATCTCACCACTACCTTCAGCCTGTCACTCTGTCACTTGTGTATAACGTGAGAACGCCAGCTTTGCATTTTGTGTACAAGTGTTGTATTGAGTTTGTATGTCGAGTATGAAAAATGTTACCAGACTTGGAACCACTATGGGATGCTGTTACCTAGACTCTCTATGTATGGAACAATCTACACCTCTTTCTCTTTTCCTCTGCCAGCACATTAAACACTACACTGAGGTGCGGCATGGCTGCAGATCATATACTCTGCCTCCCAGGCACTAAAAGTTGGCCCCATTTGAATAGATATGTAACACAGTCGATAGAGTTCGGAACCCAACCCTAAAAGATAAGAATTGTTTTTTACCGTGTAGAAACAGACTACACGCATACGTTTTGTTTCCGCCGCTGAGCCAGGACACATCGAAGCTCTTAGCTCAGTTAACTCTAACATGTGGGGGTAAATATCTGTCATGTTTAGATAAAACGTGATTACTGATTTGGTTAATCTTGCCCTCAGGCCTGGTGATGCTGGATGGCTTTGTGTATGCAGTGGGGGGGTGGGAGGGGTGGGAGGGGTGGGCGTGGGAGGAGGGGTCCCGCCTGGACTCTGTGGAGTGCTACAACCCTCACACCAACTCCTGGCAGTTCACAGAGTCGGTGAAGATGGCCGTCACAAGCCCCGCTGTGGTGGCCCTGGACGGACTGCTCTACGTTACTGGTAGGAAACACAGGCTACACATGTGAACGTTTTTCCTGAGGTTGTGCTTTTTGACTAAAATATTTGCAGTTTTACCACTTATTATGCTTGTGTCAACCTGTCCTGGTAGGTGGACCCGTTCTAGAGGGTGGTGACGGCACAGACCTCGCTCAGGTGTACAACCCTAAACGCTCGATGTGGACCGAGGTTGCCCCCATGCAGATCGCCCGCTCCGGTTCAGCTGCTTGCACACTCAAAGGAAAGATTTATGTTATAGGTATGTAACACACTTTACAGCAGCTATTCCCCACCATTGTGCCTCAGAGCCGGTGTTGTAGTCAAGTCACCAATTCACGAGTCCAAGTCACTCTCGAGTCACCACTCTTCGAGTCCGAGTCACCCAAGGAGTGTCCGAGTCGAGTCCGAGTCATCATTACCTGTGTTCGAGTCCAAGTCAGAGTCACCTAAGAAGAGGTCAAGTCAGAGTCACAAGTCTTCATGTATTAATCTTCGTGGATATATGTGTTGAAATGTAGCTGCTCCTCTACATTGCTTTCATTCTGTCATGTTATACTAATCTGTCTATTGAACTGCTGTGAAGCGAGTTTGGCTACAATTCTTGTAATAGGTGCTATACAAATATAAAGCTTATTACTAATATTAATATTATTATTATTATTATATATAAATAAACTATATTTAAAATGAGTTACCTTTTTAGAGAAGTGATTATATTTGTATGCCAATATTTTCCTATGGTAAAGTTTTCGTTTTGCACTTTTATTTTGATAGTAATAAGATCGGGACTCTTATTTTGAAGGAACTTTTACCGGTTAAATCGGTTTACTGATGAAGATTAAGCCCCAGAAAGCACATGGCTACTTAGCATGCAAAATGACTCATTCTGCATGTTAAGTAGCCATGTGCTTTCGTGTTATGGCTGAATCTTTATTTATTGATTAGATCACGTTACTCTGATGATAGTGTTCAAGACAGCCTATATGTCTGAACTCGATCCTTAGAGTAATGTGTTACGGAGCCTTCTCTTCAATATTGTTTCCACATAACAAGCATTTTGCGCTGCTCTTTTCCAATGTGGAAGCAGAATGTGTGAAAGCATACAGCACGATTCGGGGTGTGTCTCTAGACATCTTTAGACTGGAATAGCGGGGCCCAGTACGTGAACTCGCCTCACAGGTGCACACGCCAGGATAGAGGACATCAGACTCTAGAGAAAACTTGCTCGAGTCCGAGTCCAAGTCCAAGTCGGAGCGTCAATGTACAAGTCGAGTCCGAGTCATCGTGGGGGGGAAAATTCACGAGTCCGAGTCCGAGTCCAAGTCAGCGTACGCGATAATTCACAAGTCCGAGTCCAAGTCATCGTGCGCGAGAATTCACGAGTCCGAGTCGCGTCAATCAGTGCGCGAGTCAGAGTCGAGTCACGAGTCCCGAAAATCGGCACTCGAGTACTCCATCTCTGCTCAGAGCATTATTTAGTGGGAGTGCAACATTTAATACAAAATAAAATGTTGATAAAATACAAAGCAAGTTTTTGGATAAATGTGCGCAATAAGAAGTTATTTCGACACACAAACATGTAATGCCCATGTTGGCCACTGTTTACATCTGATGTACTAATATAAAATGATATATTTTTTTAGAAACTAAAAGGAGATAACTCGCAGCACTAAGCAAAGTACAATCATGAAATATGAGCTTGAATAATTTACATTTAGTTAATTTATTTAAATCATTACTGCTGACAGTGGCAAGACATTTTCAGCCCAGATTATTTTTTCTCTTTTTTTTTCAGGTTACATATTTTTGTTTGGCTGAAACGTTTAAACAATCAGAAATGGGCACTAATTTACAAAAGTTACAATCTTCTTTTATAGCACCCGACAACAACACAGCAAGACCTTTTATATACATTGAAATCAAACAAGATCATGACGATCTCTTGTTTATTCTCACAGGAGGATGGGACGCCTCAACAGAGAACACGGATATGGTGGAGTGTTACAATCCAAAGACCAACAAGTGGACCATGTGCGCCCCCATGAAAGAACGACGGTACCGGCCCGGGGCGGCAGTGGTGGATGGAAAGATCTACGTCTTGGGAGGAGCAGAGGGCTGGGACAGGTGAGGGGCTCATCTGGAACATTTTGAAAAGTTGCTTGTCAATGTAATGTCATCTGATCCCAGCAGGAACTTCTGCATGAGTCCAGGATTTGACAATACATTAGGGCTTAACAATTGATGATAATTGAATGTTATCACCATCACAAGATGGACTAGTGCAATATCCAAATCCGAGGAAGGCAAATATGTGAAAGATTCCATTAATTTGTTTTTTTAAACTCTGTTTTTAAGAAGATCCTCATGAAAAACATTACAGCACGATCATTTAAAATGTTTGAATGAAATAAGAATAATGATACAACATTTTTCTTCCATTATCATGAGGCGTATCACAATATCAGCCAAAATAATCCCAGTAAGATATTTTTTTCAAGTTTTCAATTGTATTTATGTAAAAAAATGAATGAACTGCTCTTATGCAGTTGGAATGTAAAGAGGAATGTGAAGTGGCTTTTTTTTCTTGCATTAAAACCAAAAGACATTTACTGCCTTCCTACTCCTAATGCTCCTTCCCCTGTACATGCAGATATCACGACACGATCGAGAGGTACTGTGATGAGACGGACGCGTGGGAGATCGTCGGGGAGATGCCCACCAGTCGCCGCTGGCTCAGCTGTGTGTCTCTCCAGCTCAGGAAGGACATCCACATGTGCTGCTTACCCGGGACGCCAAACGACATTTGAGTGACAGTGTCTGAATCTTTCATGGTTGTTCATTGCACCCTCATTAGGGGACAGTGCCCTACAAAGCTCAGAGCTGTGGAGAGCAGCTGACTGAGATGGGATGCCGGGATCTGGCACGGCGCTGATTGAGCTGTTACCGGCGGCAAAGAGTAGTCGGTTTTTGATCGACGTCTGCTTGTGGAATGAGTCACAATTGTGTCCCATTTTTGCCTTGATGACAAAAGACATATGGTACACAGATCTTAAGTTACTGATTGACGATTGAGTCAGCAGTATGATCTGGCTCTCTGTATGATGTATGTTTACGGTACTGTTTTGATGTTCGAACACCTCAAATCTGTGAATAGCCAACGTAGTGTATTTTTGTACTGTTATAAATATGTGAAGTATTTATTGGGGTGTGATTAGCTGTGGGAAAGATATTTTAAAAAATGTAAACATTTCACTCCATCAAAAGATTCTCTATGGGCCAAATAATCTTTCTGTGAATCTTTTTGAAGGTCACACGTGAAAAAGTTGTCTGTGAGCTGTGTTTTTGTAAGTAATGCTTTGTAAGTTCTGAATTATAGTCTTTACTACCTGTAATATGTTGATTCTATTTTTGTAATATGTGTCATGTATTGTAGTGACTTTTAATGGAGTGGGTTCTAATAAATAGTTTCAATTATGTATTGCGAGTGCAATTTGTTTTGTTGTTGCTATTTCAGAAACGGGCTTAAACAACTTTAAACGTTTTGCAAATGTGTATATTGAAGCAAAGCCAGTAGAAAATGTCCACTATATAAAGTAAAGAGATAATAGACCAAGCTACGTATTGTTTTTATTTATTGCATTTCATTTTGACTCAATAGGCGCGTTCACACCAAGTACTTTGCCGTATTTAGTGCCGGTGTTGTGTCAAATGATGCACCCCCATCATGAAATGCCCCCCTTGTCACGGGAACTGGGGTTACGTATTGTAACCCAGCTTCTATGAGTATAGGCGCAGCCCTCTAAGGCTATCGCTATTGGGTAATCCCACTGCACGTGTGCAGCACTGACAGACTTAATCCACGCCCACCTATGACGTGGGCCCCACCTACGGCCTCACTTCCGTATAAATAAGGAAGTAGGCCCGACCAACTGCTCCCACGCCAACAGCTTTTCTTCAGCTATTCACGGAGCCACTGGGGCCCGAACCTTAGAGGGCTGCGCCTATACTCTTATGGCGCATTTCCATTGCAGCGCGTAGCTCGCTTTAAGCGTGCCGTGTCGTGCCGTCCCCTTTTTTGGTTGTGCTTCCACTAGGCCTCGTTCCGGTGCGGCACGGCGCGAGGCCACTTTTTCCCCTCTTTTCTGGCCCTAGAAAATTGTGGTTCTATCGGGGCCAACAAACAGGGCTGAGTCGGGCTGAGTATGCTAAACTAGAGAGAGGAGCGCTGGCAAGAGGGCTAGAACTACAACAAGATGGACATATTTGACCGTGATTTAATTGTAATACACGTTTCAAAATGATGCCGAAGTAACAACATACTGATACCGGTTAGTAAAAACCATGAATTAATGCTTTGTCAAGTCTGCAGACAGACGGCAGGCGAAAAACCTTTTAAAATTCGTGTTTTTCTAGATGGAGATTGGCTAAGCTAACGCAGTATATGCCCCGACCGTCCACACTCACAACAACGGCCTATACAGACATAAATAAAGCAGCGACTGTATTCACCATGACACAGGCACTCTGTGGTGTGTACTTGTTTAACTTTTGTCGAGTTTCTGAACATATATAAGGAGCTGTGAGCTCTGAGTGCTCACAGCTAACGGCTGTGTTGTGTTTCTGGATTTCTCATTGAAGATGACGTCACGGCTCCGCCTACACTGCGTTACTATAGTAACTACCCCAGTTCCTAAACTGTAATGGAAGCGCAGCATGAAGTGAGTCGGCCCTGTTAAGGCCCAACGCGGCCAAGCCGTACCGAGCCGTACCGAGTGTGGCCGAGGCCGACCGTGTAGTGGAAATGCGCCAATAGAAGCTGGGTTACAATACGTAACCCCAGTTCTATTTCGTATAAGGCTTCGCCCTCTAAGGCTATCGCTATTGGGTTAAGGGCGAAGCAGGATGTAGTCCACGCCCCACTGGTCCGTCCGTTACCAGGAGCACAAAAAACACACCTACTCAATTTAATAACCCATGTCCATTGCGCCATGCGTAATGGAGCATCACAGTCCCTGGAAATGTAGCATTTAAAATGAATATTCTCCATGAGGGAATGAAGGTGAATACCTGTCGTTATAAAAAGTAGAGACCAAAGTCCTTGTTACAACGAAAAAAGAGAGGAAACAGGGCAGCTCTCTGAGTGCCGACAGGCAGGAGAGAGGGCACACAGTTGTGTCCCCGACATTACTCTGACAGGACATTCAGTACTGAGTGTTTCAGAGAGGAATGGGAGACATCCCTCAAATAAAAACGAATAAAAGAACAGGGGGAAGACCAAGATGCTGCAGTGCAAATGTCTTCCACTGTCGGTCCTCCGTGCAACACCATAGAGGTTGATACAATTCCTCTGGTGCCGTGCGCTTGATGTTCTCCGGAGGATCCGCCCCAGAGGAGACATACGCCTGTGACACAGCCTCACACAGCCAGTGTGACAGGCGTTGTGCAGACAGAGGCTGCCCCATTGAGCGCTCTCTGTAATGCACAAACAGACGCTGGAAACTGCGCAACACAGCCGCGCATGCCGTATAGCATGACAGCGCGCGCACGGGATGGAGGAGATGAGATGTGGCTTCCTCCTCTGATGTGTGAGGAGGAGGAAAAAAACCCTCCAAAGTTATCACTCTTGATCTAAAAAAGAGACCTGTGATAATTTTTAGCATAAAAACCAGGCTTGGGCGCAAAACAGCTATAGCTGCCATCTCCTTGGATCTGGAGACATGACGGAGCCACAGAGAGAGCAGACAAATCACTCACCGCTTTTAGCTGATGTCAGAGCCAAGAGCAGAGCTACTTTGGCTGACAAGAACTTTTAGGGGGACCTGATCTAAAGGTTCAAATGGAGCTTTTCTCAGTGCGCGTAACACTAAAGCCAAATCCCATTGAGGTGCCAAAGCGCGTGACACAGGTCTGAGTCTCTGTACTCCCCGTAGAAAACGTTTTGTCAGAGGGTGACTAACACCGTGCTGACACCAAACCTACGTGGCAAGATGAAATGGCAGCAGCATATGTTTTGACCGTGCTATAAGCCAGTTCCTGTCCAGCAACAGCTGGAGGAACGACAGCACGTGAGGCAGGGTGACCGTAACGGGGTCCAGGCTTTTCCCTACATGTCAAACGGAACGCTGTCCATTTGGCTGTGTATGATGCTCTGGTGTAGCAGCTGCGCTGATCGTACACCTCCCTGGCGATTTATGTAGGCCGCCGCTGCTTTGTTGTCTGTTCGAATCAACACATGTTGATTGTACCGCAACGGGGCGAAAAAATGCTGGATTACTCTCCATACGAAGAGTAATTCCAGCACGTTTATATGGAGAGACATATGAACCGGCCACTGTCCCCCCCCTGCCTGCGACATGCACGTTCCTCAGCCTGCGAGAGATGCGTCTGTGAACACTGCGGTGTGTGACGTCACTCTGCTCAGGGGCACCCCCACTGACAAGGCGTGGAGATTTTTCCAATAGGTTAAAACCAAACCCACGGAAGGAGGAATGTACACCATGCGTCTCCTCTGACGCACAGGGTCGATGCGCAGGCGAATAAACCACCTCTGGAGTCTCCTCAAGTGAAGGAGACCCAGGTCGATCACCACGTGACCAGCTGACATCATGTCTAAAAACTGTATCACGGAGAGGGCTGTCACCGCCCCGCGGGGTGTGACGCGCCGGAGGAGAGCTGTCACTTTCTCCCCTCTCCGCTGTGAGAGTCGCGCTCTCATGCGGGCTGAGTTCAATTCCACTCCCAGTTAAATGATAACCTGGGAGGGAAGAGGACAGCTCTTCTTCCATTTGATAATGAAAACCCAGGCTTGACAGATGCTCCAGCACCTGTTTGATCGTCAGCATGGGAAAAGGCCATTCCCTTGTTGAACACTGACAGATCGAGGATGGGTCTCATTCCCCCCGCCCCGTCTCCTTCGGGACCAGAAAATAGCGGGAGTAAAAACCCCTGATTTTCTTCCCCTTGAGGAACCCTGGAAAAAGGCTTCCTTTAACAGAGTTCCTGCCGCTCTGCACGGAGCGCGAGACACTGTTCCTGGGATGACAGGGTTCCCTGTTATCCCGTAGAACTGCGGGGGGGAGAGGCGAACTACAGAGACTACCCTCTGCCCATCCGCCTCTTATCCATCTGTCCATCAGACACACACGCCGCCACCCTGAGTAATACTCTGATAGCGCCGGGTGTACATTCTCTGGATGTGCTGTGGTTGGTGGCAAACCACGCCAGAGCCCTCCACACACTGCATTTCACACAGGCTCTCATTATGTCGCCGTTTTAGGAGAAGTCTCTTAAACCGCGCGTTCACGCTCAACACCACTAAGGGATGAGCGGAGGTGTGTGCAGTGCTGTCCCCACGAGGCGTAATAATGGCCCCTTTGATCCATTAATGGAGGGGGCGTAGTCATCCGACTTGTGCCCTCCACTCGGACCCAGGACTCAAGGCTTCGTCCACGGAGTAAACCTCCTGGACTGCCCAATCATCCTCGACCGCAGCAGCAGCAGCGAGAGCGTCCGCTCTCTGCTGTTTGAGGGCCAGAGGGAGATGGGTACCTAGTGAGCATGACACCTGGGGGGCGTGAGCTCATTACGACCGTGGGTAGGAGGTACGTCTGAGACAGAGGAAAAATCCGTGCTGCCTAATAACCGTACGGTTTAAGGTAGACGAATTGAATAGTAAGCCCTGCCGTTTTATTAACTGATAAGTTAAAAAACCCAGCCGGCTTAAGCAGCGAGCCATGCTGCCAAGTAACCAATAGGATATTGGCAGCCGGCTTTACCGGGGAGCCTTGCTGCATATTACAGTACTTCCCTCTGTCCATCGAACACACGCGCCGTCCACTCAGCGCGCGAACCTGCTCTGGATGTGCTGTGGTTGTCATGGTGACGAGCCACGCCAGAGTCCTCCAGACGCTGCATTTCACACAGACTCTCATTTATGTCACGTTTAGGAGAAAGCTCGTAAACCGGACCTTGAGGTGCGTTCACGCTCAACACCCCTAAGGGATGAGCGGAGGTGTGTGCAGTGCTGTCCACACTGTAATAATGGCACTCGTGGGCTTATTACAACCGTGTGTAGGAGGTAGGTCTGGGACAGAGGAGAAAAACCGAGCTGCCTAAAAACCAATAGGTTTTAAAGACAGCAGATTTATGCAGCGAGCCATGCTGCCTATAACCGAAAGGTTAGGGGCAGCCGGCTTACCCGGTGGGCCTTGCTGCATAATATTAACCATCTGTCCACCGAACACACGCGCCGCCCTCTGAGTAATACTCTGAGAGCGCGCGACATGCTCTGGAAAGTGCTGTGGTTGTCATGGTGACGAGCCACGTCAGAGCCGGAGGGGGCCTCCACACGCTGCATCTCACTCCGGCTCTCACCCTGTCTCTGTTTAGGAGTGTTAAGGCTCGTAAACTGGACATTGAGGCGCGTTCCCGCTCAACCCTGCTGAGGAATGAGCGAGGTGTGTGCAGTGCTATTCACACAGTGCGTAATAACAGCCCTGGGCTCATTACGACCGTGTGTAGTAGGCACATCTGGGACAGAGGAAAAAACCGTGCTGCCTGCTAACCGACAGGTTAGGAGCATCAGGTTTAAACGTCAAGCCCTGCTATCTAATAACCGCCTGGTTAAATACAGCATGGCTTGTGCCGCGAGCCCTGCTGCCTGCTAACTGACAGGTTACAGCCGGCTCAAACGGCGAGCCCCGCTGTCTGTTAACCGACCGGTTAACCCCAGCTGGCTTATGCACCTCCACACGTTGTATTGCACAGCAGCTCTCATCATGTCTCCGTTTAAGAGAAGGCTCGTAAACCGGACATTGAGGCGCGTTCACGCTCAAACCCGCTTGAGGAATGAGCGGAGGTGTGTGGAGGTATATCTGTAACATAGGAAACAAGCCCGTGCTGTTTAATCAACCGACAGGTTTTAAAGACAGCCGGTTTGTGCCGCGAGCCCTGCTGCCTAATAACCGATAGGCTATGAGGCAGCCGCTTATACAGCTTTTTTATGTCATCCGGAAGAGAGCTCTCCTGAACCGGGGGAACGGGGAGATCTCATTAGGCGGCTGCCTTTCCGATGATCTCCGGGAGTTCCTGGAGAATACCGCCTATACGGCAGATCCGAGATGGCGGATAGAGGGACCCGGTGACCCGGTGTCAGCCCGGCAGCCGAACCCATAGGCTCGGCTGTCGGGCTGACAGTCTCCCCCGTCCGGAGGAGAGGGAGGATGGGGCCGGGGGAACCACATGGTGATCCGTGACTGCTGCCCGCCACTCAGATCCAATAAATCAAGGGCTTGATCCACAGAGTAAGACTCCTGGACTAGCCAATCATCCTCAGCCGCAGCCGCGAGAGCGTCCGCTCTCTG
Organism: Trematomus bernacchii; assembly: GCF_902827165.1. Classification (NCBI taxonomy): domain Eukaryota; kingdom Metazoa; phylum Chordata; class Actinopteri; order Perciformes; family Nototheniidae; genus Trematomus; species Trematomus bernacchii. The sequence goes on along the minus strand of NW_022987720.1, from coordinate 20,359,856 downwards.
CTGTCTGTGGGCCAGAGGGAGACGGACACAATGAGTGCACGACACCTGGGGAGTGAGAGCCGCGTTTGCGTGCTCCCATCCCCGGCAGTACTTACCTGTATCGTCTGTGTAAAGCCGCTTCCTTTCTCCCTGAAGCGAGCCAGCCACAGCCGGTCGTAACTCATATGTCGGGCTGACCCCGAGCCCCCGCCCTGTCTCCCCCGTCCGGAGGAGAGGGAGGATGGGGCCGGGGGAACCCCATGGTGATCCGTGAATGGAGGGGAAGGAGTCGCCTGACTGCTGCCCGCCACTCGGATCCCATAAATCAAGGTCTTGGTCCACGGAGTAAGACTCCTGGACTAGCTAATCATCCTCGGCCGCAGCAGCGAGAGCGTCCTCTCTCCGCTGTCTGTGGGCCAGAGGGCCAGTGCTTCTGCAACGGAGTGCTGAAGAAAAATGGGAGCAGATGGTCGGGCCTACTTCCTTATTTATACGGAAGTGAGGCCGTAGGTGGGGCCCACGTCATAGGTGGGCGTGGATTAAGTCTGTCAGTGCTGCACACGTGCAGTGGGATTACCCAATAGCGATAGCCTTAGAGGGCGAAGCCTTATACGAAATAGAACGTGCATTTCTAAATTACACGTTTACACCTTAAAACGATGTTTAAACCGAAAAGTAAACGTTCAGGGTTTTTATTAATGGTAATTTTCAGACTGTGAGTTGTTTAGTGGTAGCTCATATAGTCTTGATTCTTGTGGTTCAACTTTTCGCTCCGTATTTGATGGGAGTGGTGTCGAAATTCATTCGTCACTTCCTTTTCAGTTTTTTTTTTTTTTTATCTTTTTTTTTTCTTATTGTTACGTCCTGTCTGTATACACGTGCTTTAAAATGTATTGTTTAATTTGACATATTTGTCATATAATCAAAATATATGTTTACAAATGTTACATAGTCTTTGTCAGCATAGTTTTGCCACGTTATGCACCCCTTGCTATCTTACATAATAAAAGTGTCACATTCATGAAACTTGCTACATTCATTGGTACTGGTCCTACAACTATACCCTGAAAAATGCTTGAGGGTGGGATTAATATAAACGTCTTATGGGGGGGGGGTGCATTTTATGACAGGCCTGGTTATCACAATATGCCCCCCCTTAATATCTTACAAAAATAAAAGTGTCACATACATGAAACTGGCTCCATTCATTGGTACTAGTCCTACAACTATACCCTGAAAAATGCTTGAGGGTGGGATTAATATAAACATCTTTGGGGGGGGGGTGGATTTTATGACAGGCCTGGTTTATCATCCGAGTCAGAAATAAAACAAATATGGAGTGAGGGCCGTACATACACACAGTAATTAATAATACATGTTGAATGAAATAAAGAAATAAAGTGACATATTATCCATACTCAAATTGTGTACATTATCACACATAAAATAAACATTCATTTTGAAGATTAGAGTCCAGTGACATGGTAAGCAATCAAAGTCAGTGTGAACAACATGTCATATTCATCTTTAACCCTTGTGTTGTGTTCGAAAGCTGTTACCGTTCATGGTGTTCGCGGGTCAATTTTGACCCATGATTTATCTCCATCTCCAAAACACTCCAAAATAATGACCAAACAATCCTGTTGTAATTTAAAGGTTATGATGGAGTTAAAACAATAAGGATGATAGTCATTATTTTGGAGTGAATGTTTATTTTATGTGTGATAATGTACACAATTTTAGTATGGATAATATGTCACTTTATTTCTTTATTTCATTCAACATGTATTATTAATTACTGTGTGTATGTAAATGTGTTGGACAATTGCAGGACTAGCCCTCACTCCATATTTGTTTTATTTCTGACTCGGATGATAAACCAGGCCTGTCATAAAATGCACCCCCCCCCAAAAGATGTTTATATTATTCCCACCCTCAAGCATTTTTCAGGGTATAGTTGTAGGACTAGTACCAATGAATGGAGCAAGTTTCATGAATGTGACACTTTTATTTTGTAAGATAGCAAGGGGGGGCATATTGTGATAACCAGGCCTGTCATAAAATGTACCCCCCCCCAAAAGATGTTTCTATTAATCCCAACCTCAAGCATTTTTTAGGGTATAGTTGTAGGACTAGTACCAATGAATGGAGCAAGTTTCATGAATGTGACCCTTTTATTTTGTAAGATAGCAAGGGGGGGCATATTGTGATAACCAGGCCTGTCATAAAATGCAGCCCCCCCCAAAAAAAGATGTTTCTATTAATCCCACCCTCAAGCATTTTTTAGGGTATAGTTCTAGGACTAGTACCAATGAATGGAGCAAGTTTCATGAATGTGACACTTTTATTATGTAAGATAGCAAGGGGTGCATAACGTGGCAAAAATATGCTGACAAAGACTATGTAACATTTGTAAACATATATTTTGATTATTATATGACAAATATGTAAAATTAAACAATACATTTTAAAGCACGTGTATACAGACAGGACGTAACAATAATAAGAAAAAAGATTAAAAAAAACAAAAACTGAAAAGGAAGTGACGAATGAATTTCGACACCACTACTAGTGCCCTGATATATATGAAAGGCTACTTCATAATTTAGCTTTTATTGTTCAAGCTTCACTCACGTCATTTAAAATCTCATACTCATCCTAAACTAGACATAATTAGGGAAAACATCTTAGTATGAATATCTTTATGTATACTATCAATTTATTTATCGACCACAAAACTAAGTTTATAATAGTTTTGGTAACTTTGAACCTCCTGCAAAAGTTTATCTTGAAGTCCTATATAATCTTTGATCGTCTGCTGCAGTGGATTCTGGGTAATACGTCAGCCAGCCACCGCCATATCTGTCTTTCTGTACCGGTTGAAGGAGACCGGAGTCATGAGAGGAATCCGATCCCTCCACAATATCCCCGTGAGTTCCGTTTTTCTCAGTTTGATATAAGCCGTGTAACCGTCAGGAGTTCAACTCGTTGTGATTCTGGAGCTGCTTGAGAGGGGAATTAAGCTCCAGTTAGCCTGCTGGCTAGTTAGCTTGCTAGGTGGCTAGCTAATGCAGGTTTATCTAACGTTAGGCTTGTTTTCATGGTTTCATAATCACACCCTGAAGTCAGTCACATGTACAGAAAGCCCAGTTTAACGTTACGTTTCCAGTAAAACAGTTTATTAAATACTTATAGCTGTGTAGCTTGTTTTTGGTTAGCTTCCTGCAACCTGAAGGTCATGTCAGAAGCCAGGTAAGGTTTTCCCAAATATTTTGGTTGAGGTGTCTCCAAACGAATTAATGTGGTCATAGCTGAGTGACAACCAGATATTTTACGGCCACAGGCTTTGTTTAAACTTTACAGGAAACATGTGTAATGTTATTTGTGTTTATACTGTAATGTTAGTAAAGTTACACGGGTTATTTCGGGACAACCTAACATTACACTGACACACCAGCTCTGCTTTATGACAGGCTGTCAGTGCATGACAAGCCAGAGGTGGAAACTATCATTACTTATTTGTGCCCAATACAATTGTTCAAGTCTTTTAGGCTTTGTCATGCTGTATTTGATCTTTGGGCACATGGTACTACTTAAAAAGATATGTTTTATTATATATAAAACAACACGGAGGAGGTCCCATACACAAAGGCTAATTATAGTACACAAATGGCTGTTTCTCAAAAACTACATGGGGCATGTTGAATATCAAAGGTCTGCAAACATGCACACAGAATACAAATATTGCATTTGAAATACATCTTAAAAACACAATGTTTTTCCTGACTTAGACAATGTGTAATAAAAAAACAAGTTTAATCATCAAACTTGATAATACTACAAATATCATCATATAGTGCATACACCTGTTGCTTACCTGTTGTTAGTGATATGATCCGACCCCTCAGATTTACTTTGGAGGAGGGGCAGGGAAACAAATGTATCTCTTAAGCCCTCATGTACTTGTATCAGAGGTTGATAGGTGACCGCTGCTGTAAGGAAACATTAGAGGTCATATTACTCTTCGTGGGCAAAAGGGATAGTCCAGATTGTCTGATAGGGGATCCTATCCATAGTCAGTGTATTACTAACAGTAAATATCGCTCCAGTTTTTAGAAACATACCAGCTCCTGGGCTGTGGACTGGGGCCTAAGCGAAAAATATTTTAGCCACCTTAAAGCTAGTTTAATTTGTCGCTATATTTAGTTTTATTTTGACAGCTTGACCTCGCTGTCAGACAGTCCCTTTCCAATGCTAATGCGGTCAGTAAAGACAACTCATCTTTAGGTTTCACAGGATACATGATTGCCAGTCTTTGGTTAAACTTATTTTTCTTTAATCCTTATGTTGAGTCTGTACCCCTTTTTAACTGGAAAACACAAGTCAAGAGCAGTGAAAGAAAACAAGATGCTTGTGTTAAATCGTGTGTCTCCTCTTCCTACAGAAACGCTGCTATGCGGCTGCCAGGAGGAGTCCAGCTCTCACTGAACCCCTCGCTCTGCCGTCCTTAGCTAAACCTCTCCCTCCCCAAAATGTCCAGGTAGGCACTGCTCACATATAAAAACCCATATCTGTTTCAGCCTACAATCACGCTGGACATTGTTTGATTGCAAGTTCCCAGTAACAATTGTTTTTGCTGCTTCAGGTGTCGAAACTTCCCAACGGTCTGGTGATAGCATCGCTGGAGAACAACTCCCCGCTGTCCAGTGTCAGTGTGTTTGTGAAAGCTGGGAGTCGCAATGAGACTGTGGAGAACCAGGGCGTCTCTCATGTGCTGCGACTGGCAGCAAACCTGGTAACTTGTGATTGTGTGTTCTGTAGCTGCTTACTGTGTACTTCTCCTGAGTAAATGTACTTTGATAAGCAGTATCTCAGCCATTGGACTGTTATATCTTAACCTGTTTATCACCCACATGCTGTAAAAAGTTGTTGGAAACACTTTGTGTTGTGTTTTAGACCACTAAGCGTGCATCTGCCTTCAAGATCTGTCGTGGTTTGGAGGCACTGGGGGGCAGCCTGAGGTCAGTGACGGTACTATCTGTACATGCACACACTGACAGTCTAAAAATAAATACCAGTGTTACCTTATAGCCCCATTGATACATCTGTGTTGTCACCTGTTTACTTTTAGTGTGACATCATCAAGGGAGACCACCGTCTACACGGCAGGATGCATGAGAGACAACATGTAAGTGCTGCTTTCTTTATGTCAAGCCTTAAATGCTGTTCTACTCCCATGTTGATGACTATGTAAGTGTTAACATGACTGTATCTGTGTGTGCAGAGATTCATTATTTGATTATCTGGTCAACGTGATCACAGCTCAGGACTTTCGGCCGTGGGAGGTGTCCGAACTGACGTCCAGAGTGAAGATCGACAAGGCTCTGGCTCAGCAGTGTCCTCAGATAGGTCGGTAGCAACAGTTCAGCTCTGAACATCCTGCTTTCTCACTGTGGTAATGGAGTCAGTCTGTCATTATGTTGAGTCGAAGGAGAGCAATTGTACGCAAAGGACTTTAGGTTCAAGGCTATCAGAAACATTTGGTAAAAGGTAACGCCTGCACACTTAGTCCATGCCACCAACATTCTTTAAATGACTCTATTAGAGTAATTATTCCACTACTTTACATTTCATTTTATTCTATTTTACAAGTACACATTTGACTTATTCCTTCCTTTACTTGCACAGTTATGTCTCCTGCACCATTATGTTGCACTATTTAATTTATTATTTCATTCATTATATCATTGTATGTTCAGCGGTTCCTGGGACTTTAGATTGTCATGGTCACTGTGCATGCCTGCCGCTGTAACTATTGAGCATTTGACAATAAAGCCTTTAAATCTTTGAATCTTGAAAAGCCATTGGACTTTTCTAAAAAACTAGTCCATGAATTACTGGCAATTCTTCAGTAGGATTGGCTCATCACAGGGTCTCATTAGCTTTACATTTAATGTTAAAAATGCTCAAAGACATAGTAAAAAACATGAAATTCTGTGTTGGTGGTTTATCCATCTCTTGTGACATTTTAAATACTTGTCAAAAAAAACAAACAATTTATTTCCCCCCTTATCATCCCCCTTTAAAAATGCAGGTAAGGGAGACAGAGAGGGGAGGTGAAGAGACATTTGTCACATTACAGAAACTAAACACACTGAATGGAAAACAAGATGTAATTTATGGAGCATGCTAACTAAAGTTCTTGCCGTTTTTTTTTCTACTTTCTCCCGCAGGTGTTATTGAGAAGTTGCATGAAGCAGCGTACAAAAATACCCTGTCCAACTCTCTGTACTGCCCGGACTACATGGTCGGCCATGTCTCTTCTGCACAGGTATGAATCTTATTTATTAAAATATATGAATATATCTGACATAAGCTTTTTTTCTTTTGCTCTAACACACTTTTCTTCTCCTTATCGCCCCCTTGTAGCTGCATTCATTTGTTGCGGACAATTTCACCACTGGGAGAATGGCTCTTGTAGGACTAGGTGAGTGTCACAGCTGATTTTTACAATCCTCAAATGTAGCCTCAGCCCAAACACAGGGGTAGAAACATATAGGCCAACAGAGATACTAATGTAGTTTAGTTGAACATGTAATGAGTGAAACATGCCCGCAAGCAAACACTGCATGTGTCAACATGCCTGAAGTGATTACACATACACTTTTATGGATGTTTTTCTATCCCGGGAATGTAAGGTGTTTTTCAGCTTGTGTGCTCTGTTCCACTTAATTTGCATGTTAACATTAGTTTTGTCTGATTCCTGCGTGCAGGTGTGAAGCACTCTGTCCTAAGGCAGTTGGGCGAGGGGCTCCTGAGTGAGCGCAGCGGGGCGGGAGCGCCTGTGGCTCAGGCTGTGTACCGCGGAGGTGAAGCTTCAGTTTAATAACACATTACCCTCTTAGATTTATCACTGGAACATTGTCATAATGCTATTGTTTTTTGCAGGTGAGCTGCGGGTGCAGAACGCCGATGACCTGGTCCACGCCCTAATTACCAGCGAGGGCGGTGTGACAGGAAGCGCAGAGGCTAATGCCTTCACCGTGTTGCAGAGGATCCTGGGAGCTGGGCCACATATTAAGAGAGGCTCCAACATCACCAGCAAGCTGAGCCAGGGTATTGCCAAAGCCACCACACAGCCATTTGATGTAAGTTTAAAAAAAGAGAGGATATTATTTGGTGTTGTTTAGTTGTAGTCTTACTGTGTTTGCATTAGTTATAAATGTGCTGTCTTTCAGGCCACAGCCTTCAATGCCTCATACACCGACTCCGGCCTGTTTGGCATATATACCATTGCACAAGCTGACTCAGCAGGAGAGGTGATTGACTAATATACTAATTCAAAGATAAATGTTATCCGATCTAAAATCTGCATTGATGCCAGAGTCTACATTTCTCTAAACTGCTGCTTGTGCTCTGTGTAGGTGATCCAAGCTGCCGTTGCTCAGGTGAGCGGTGTGGCAGAGGGAAATGTATCGGAGGAGGACGTCATCAGAGCAAAGTGAGTTCACTGAGTAACGTTAGACAGACGAAGGTGAAGCCTTCTTTGTACCAGAACAATATGATTGACTTCTCTGCTTAGGAACCAGGTGAAGGCAGAGTACCTGATGTCGATAGAGAGCGCAGAGAGTCTGATGGAGGAGATCGGGGCTCAGGCTCTGAGCACTGCAGCGTACCAGCTCCCTGACGCCATCCTCCAGGCCATAGATGGTGTCACCCATGACGAAGTGGTCAAGGTGAGAGTCTCTACTGTAGAGGTGGTGATACTGTTTGTCAAAAGTGAATCATTAAGTTTAGATCTTTTATCAGACATTCCCTTTTGCAATGTATTATTATCAGCAGGTATCTGGTTTCAAAAAAGCTATTACTTGCAAAAAATAAACAGAAGGTGTCTTCAGATCTTACTTTCAGTGAAAGAAAATACTTGAAACATGAGAGGAAATCATCTCAACATGTATTGAGAACAATTAACATAACAAAAACTCAAAGAAGTTGCACTACCAATAAATGCAGAAAGATAATATAATGTGACAACTTTTATTAATTAAGTAAATAGAGTTGTATTGGAGATGTAATTTAGCACTTAAGAAAATGCTTTAAATTAAAGCGTTTCCTATGACCTTTACCTTGACAGGCTGCGAACAAATTTGTGGATGGCAAGAAGACCATGGCATCTTGTGGACAGCTGTTGAATACACCTTTCGTTGATGAAGTATGAAGATAAATCATAAGAACGGTTGGTTTTATTTCTGGCTCGCTGTGCCGGGCTGCTTCAAAAGGAAAGAGGACATCAAAGCCTCCTGCAAACATTCATCTGATGTGACCAATCATGTGTCTGTCCTGCAGTAAGTGCACCAACAAGGACCTGGAGAATCATAATGCAATATCTTTTTTGTTTTCTGTCAATTTAACTGTATATCTATGTAAATTAAAGAACGTGATAACCACTGGCTGTTGCTTGTATTTGTATCTTGAAATGAATCCAGATTTACTTAAGGTTCATGTTTTATCAGGAGAGTTGAGGCATCTCTGTTAAGGCTGTTCAGGCAGCTGGTATTTTCAGCACTTCGAGATGTTGTTCCATTCTTCAACCAATGGAGGGACACAAAAGCACAAACATGACTAAGAAGGATTTAACGTTGCCAATGCTGAACATCCTACATTACATTTTTAGCTGTCCTGTTTTCACTTGTAATTATTTTTGCAGCATTGTTAAGTATAATTCACTAAAGAGAAAAGTAAAACCAGAATGATATACATAAAGAATACAAATAAAAGTACTTTAATCATAAGACTGCATTATCTTGTGTTTTCTGAGTAAAATGTGTGTCTGCTTTCTGGCTCATTGCTATAGCTAAGATAAAAACATTTAATTAATTATTTAAGCATAAAATGACAAGTGTAAACTACAGTCAATGCAAGTAGAAGTAGTACAATGTTAACATTTTAAATGCTGGAACTTGTCAAAAGTTTACTTGAATGATGAATTGGTTATTCAAATTGTTGGCCATTTTTTTGTCCTCTAATTTGAGCTGTATTTCAACCAAACACACTTTTACTTTTGCCCCGTGAGAATGTATTATTGTAGACAAAAGGACAATTTACAAAATATTCAATTAAACATAAAAAAAGTGAGCACAAGCAATACAAGAGCATAAAGCATAATGAAAAAAAAACAACTAGAAGGTTATAAGGTAATCCACCAAAAAAAAAGACATGGTACAGTGTTATTTTCCCATGAAAATGCATAATAACATTTCAAAGACATGTTTAAATAAACTAGAAATAAATTAGAATATTCTCATGGACCATTGCATGAACAGCCTTAGTTCATATTGTACTTAAATGGTTCAAATTCCCAACATTCAGAGGTGCACCCCTGTAGCAATCACCGACCCCCCCAAAAAACTGCCTCCCAGGGCGACTCAGGACACCCTGAACCCCGTTTCTGCGTAGTATCGCGAGAAGACAGTGAGTTGTGTCGCTGCGTGGGGGTGTTCGCCTGATGTCATAAGGCAGAAAGGGAGGCTGGGATAACGGTGGGCACACGGGTGGAAAGCAAAACAATAACGCTACCGCTTTACCGTTCACACAGGGAATAATAACGGCTGTTTAGGGGTTAATTACGCTGCCTTAAATACATTCTCCTCAGTGTGGTCCGTAGAGGAAGAGGAGGAGGAAGAGGAAGTTAACGGACAGAAGGACCAGATGCTATTCCAGCGGAGAACGGGCTCGAATAAGCAAGACACGGTGATGGGTTATCCTGACGGCTAACCTTCGCTTGAAACACGGATACTGCGAAGAGAGGGGGACCTGTTTGCTTCTTCTCAACCTCGCTGTGTGTGTGTGTGTTTGACATTGTGTCTGAAATGCTAGCACAGTTGCGGTGTTGGCCGTCGAGCAGCTTCTGGGCCGCAGCTCGGCACACCGAGCCCGAATCTGGGAACTAGCTAGCTAGCTCTGTGCTAGCCGCAGCTGTACCCGATGCTGCTGTTGCTGCTGCTGCTAAACGGATCCACACAAGAGGTTCGGGGCCCCGGCGCTGAGTGAGCTATTGTTTTATCTTACTGGACTACATCGGGCATTTGAGATGTGATGCTTTTGTGCGTCGTTTTTGAGCCGTTTGTAGCTGGAGGCTCTTGCTTGCTTGAGGAGCTAACGTTGCTGCAAAATGCAGAGCAGAACCACAGGCTCCTGTTGAAGGGGGCGAGGTTAGACTGATAACAGCCCACCCTGTGTCTCTCTACACTCGGGGTCACATTTGGACAACGACCACATTTTTTCCACGTCATTCACTGCTTCCTCATCTGGAGATATGGATAAACTCACGATCATTTCAGGGTGCCTCTTTTTGGCAGCAGATATCTTTGCAATAGCCAGCATTGCAAACCCAGACTGGATCAACACTGGTGAATCAGCAGGTAATGAAGCAGGCCACAACTGTCATTAAGAACTACTGTGATGTTTTGTGTGATTTAAGCAGGACTTCTCGCCACATCTCCCCCCACGCTGCAGGAGCCTTTAGTGTCAGATAATCTCCATAACAAAGATATGCTCTATTGTGTGGAGGCTTTCATCTGCATCAACATCTTTTGTCCGGCTCAGCAGTGTGTTCTCTGCTGGTGTTTGTTGCTTCTTACTGACTTAAACCAGTACTTACAATACCTGAGTGATCAGCATCATAAACCTCTGTTGCTTTAGGGCTGCAACAAAACTTGTTTCCATATGACTTTTGATAAATAGGTGAATTGCTAGTAACTCTTCAAATAGCTTGCTTTGATTAACAGTAACACAAAGAAAACACATTTTTAATTAATAAGGATGTATAATGAAAAAGAGCTGTACATTTGGAGACTCTTTTGCTTCAAAATAGTGCTGAAATCTTTAGTTGAATAATGCATTGTCGGGTATTTATTCGAAGTGATGAATCAACATTTTATCAAGCATTAAAATGCCTTTCTCTTATACAAAACTGTGTAAATAGAATATGTTTGGGGTTTTACACAAAACAACCAGTTAAATCATTTGTCAGTGAGTTAAAGGGACATTATTCAGACTACAGAGTCGACAGTCAACAAATGAATGAATCAATCATGAAATAATCACTGTAGCCTTTTTTCTGCCCACTGTCTAATTGATTAAGCGGCCTATCATTTTAGCACTAAAAGTAAATGCTATGGTGACCTGACATTTGAAGTCACCTCCATGTGACCAATCAGCTGTCACTTGAGGAACCAAAGCAGGTGTTCATGTGTGGCGTCCCTGCTGATTTTGGACAGAAGCACGTGCTGTTCGTACCCTGCTTTATTTGTGTCAGTCCTGAAAACACATTCAGGCTATTGATAGACAGCTGCTCCTCTCTTTGTTCCCTCTGCAGGAGGACAGCTTAGTAACTGGGTCAGGAAGGGTCCATCATACACACACACACGCACGCATGCACGCACACACACACACACACACACACACACACATCCAGGCTGTATTAGCTCCACAGTATCTGTACAAAAGTAATAACAGAAATGAAATGAGGGCATCGTCTACAATGCTTGCCATTTGATTGTATTGTAGAGTTCCCATCTAAAGTTAGTGAAGTAGAGCCGAAACGTGGACAGCTACATCCCATTAACCCTTCCCTACAGATACCCTGCAGTGTTGAGAGTGGGTGTCGTGTTATATAGCAGGTTTCATACAGCCACCGACTTCCACCTCCCTGTCACTCTTCTCACTTCCCCTCACAGCTTTCACAGCACTCTTTGATGATCGTGATGTGACCTGTCTTGGATGGGTTTATGAGACATGAAGGTGATGGAGCACAGACAAACATCCCTCTCTCTTGCTGTATTCAAATACATGATTGTAAACTAGGTTTGAAATCTAGTCAATATTCTGTAGTGTTCCTAGGTTTGGAAAGACAGAGTGCTTGTAAAATATATTTTGACTATAATTTCACCTTGAGAATTTGTTTAGTTTGTCTCCACATTGGTAGGGCATGAGGTGCAATGTAGTCCTATTTTCCTAGTTTTTTTGGCAATGTGAAAATGAATGCATGTTGCTATTATACAGCTGCACATAACTCAGAAATCCATCCTTATGTGCACCTTGCGACAGATCTTAAATGGTCACCCTATGGGTTGAGTGTGTGATCTCACCCTCAAACTTTTGTAGTTATTTGTTAAGCTTAATATTAAACCATAATATTGTATAGATGACAACCACACATCACCTTTTTGAGGGCTCTAAAAAGTGGAAGCTGGTGTAAAAAGAAGCAAAAAGAACAAAGGGATCTATAAATGTACATTAATCACACTGCACGTAAAAAGGACTTTCAATTTAGGTAACAAAATTAATTCTGCTCACACGGCTATAATGTTGGAATACATTTACTTTGTGTGTAATGGGAAATCAGTGTCATGTGCCAGCTCCCCTGCATATTACCTACTTTTACATTTCTTAGTTTCAACCTGTGACCTTGGCTTCTCTTTGTCTGTGCAGCTTGTCAGTTTTTGTCCTGTTATGTCTGGACTTTAATCATGGTCTAGTCTGCATCCTAAATATTGTACAGTTCATATTTAGGGCTCTGCTACAGACTTTAGTTTGATACGTATGCCTCTATTAGCGCTGACATGCTGCTAAATGGCATTCAACCTAATGAAAGTCAAATTTCTTGCAGATATTGTGCATTTGAGTGAAGTAGCCTTTCATGTTTCATAAGCTTGAGTTGTCTACCTCATTCCACAGACTTGTGTATCGTCTGAAGTTCTTATGAAGTAAGGGCCCCTGGCGACTCCCCACATTTTGTTATCTCTTATCGGCTTTGTTGTTGTCTTGTCAGATGGGCTCAGCTTTTGTCAACTTGCCCTTGTTGGACCTCATTAGGCGCGTTCACACCAAGTACTTTGCCGTATTTAGTGCCGGCACTCAGTGCCCCGGCACTTATTACCCCAGGGCATTTAGTGCAGATTGCGTTCACACCGGAGTACTTTTCCCTGAGGGAAGATTACGCAAATGAGCCGCTGACGTCACTTCGTCTTCTTCGGCTTTGGGTTTACTGGCAGGCCGCAAACAACTTCACGGCGTATACTGCCACCCGGAGTCCCCGGCCGGAAGTCCCCGGAGTTGGGGACTGGCTTCAGTAGAAGCTGCTGGGACTCCCAGCAGCTTCTACTGAAGCCTTCCGAGTAAATCGCCAGAACGCCGACACCTCCCCATCTCCACTGCTCCCATGTTTTATTTTGTGTTGCCATAAGTTAGTCTCTCTGCGTTTGTGCGCTGCGCGAATGCTAATGCTAATAATGCTAATGCCAGGATAATAAAATGGCAGCTCTACAAAACATTTCAGAGTTGTACGGGGCGTGGTTTGCAATTCGCCCAGCCAATCAGAACTGGGGCACTTTTTTCCCCCAGGAAAGTATCATCTCTCAGCAGGCACTAAAAATGGGGGTAAAAGTTCCCGAGATTAAGTGCTCTTTTTGGTGTGAACGCGACATAAGGGGTACTAACGGAACTAAACGCGAAAAGTACGGTGAAAAGTACTCCGGTGTGAACGCGGCTATTGTGTCGCGGAGAAACAGACATGTTCTTCTGGGTAGTAAGCTAAAATAAAAGCTGACTTTGCTTCTTGAGTGTAAGGCATTTGCTCCTGTTTCGGTCAAGTAATTTGATCAAAGCCTTTCTTGAGAACAACTCATAGAAGTACACAAACGGAATTATCTTATAGATCTAGAAATGACACAGAAAGAGCCATACCTCAGTGAGAAAGTGCACATTGCGCAGGAAGGAGTAGTAGCATAGCACTGCTGTAACTCAACACAAAAGACAAAGCATGTATCCATGACACTGTCCTCACTTCAGTGTGATATCCTCGGGCTATAACAGCTGAAGTTGATTTCCTGTGCCGAGCTTCAAAACAAAAGCCACTGTGGCTGTAGTGTCAGTCTCGTCACCCAACTGCCCTCCTGCAGATACTTGGCATCAGAGTGGATGTCCTCCTGCAGTCCCTGAATAACCAGGGCTGAACCAAACGTTTTAAAAAATATATTAATCTGAAGATTAAATATATTTTGTCTTATTTTACGACGTCATCAGTAGGGATTTCACTGTACCAGGAACTGAATAGCTGATACTATTATGACTGTACAATTCTCATACACTATTTTTAAAAGCATTGTAATTGGGGCTGAACGATTAATCCATTTCCCATTATGTTGATTTATCTTCACTGGACTTTGTGTTTAGCCCTCCACCATGATCCCCATGGTTAAACCTTCTTTACCAACATAAACTATGAACACTTAAAGCTCCTACTTAGCCTAAAAGTTATATCACTTTGCAAAGTGTTTTTTTTTGTACAGTGTGCTGCTGACTAAAAGAATACTGTTGATAGAGATCGTAAGCCTCATGATAATCGTGACAGTAATATGCCACCCTTTTAAGCACGTAGTTTTTCAAATATAACAGAATACCTTTTGAGCATCTCTTCATCAATGGCTATAAATAATCTCCAAACCAGAATTGTTGCCCTTAGAGTGAATGCTGTTCGGTAATACTTGTGTGATAATGAACAGCCACGTTTATTTTCCACTAAGTACTAAAGAGCAGCATGAGCTCCAATATGCTGCTACAGGTTGTGTTGGAGACGGAGTTCTGATTGTGCCCAAAAACCCAGGCATTGTAGTCAATGACACTGTTTGAGTTAGTTGCTAGATTATAAGTCTATGTTTAGCAAACATATAACATGTAAGACTATACATTGTACAGTTGTACAAAATGCATGAAAAAACTAAAAGGCCCAGGAACAGTATTGTGATTACAATCTGATGTCAAAAATATTAATTGGAGGATATTAAATGGTGTTATTGTAGATTTCTCTTTTAGAACACACACAGTGGCATTGATGCAAAGCAACTGAACCAGGCCCAGCCAATAATATCCAGATCGGCAGCGTCAGCGGTTACACTTCTAAACTTATTTCCAACCTTGGTCACCAACAAGAAAGGACAAAAACATCAGCATTGGTTCCGAACCGCAAATGTGACTGTTCTGAAATGTAGTTTTTTGTGTTAGATGTAAAGGCCCTGACACACCAAGCAGTCACCAGAGAACTCGCCGACGCCGACTGTTGCGTCGCCGTGTTCTCCTGCGTCTTGGTCATGTGTCGCACTGGAACACACCGCAAAGACTTCAGCCGAGCACGTACAAACTGCGCATGCGTGAGTGGCAATAACTCTCCTTACCAGCAGGCGGCGGTAGTGTGTATTCGTCATTCAAAAGAGGCAACAACCGGAAGACAGAGAAGAAGAACAGACTGCGTGATATAAACAAACAACAAATAGCATGTGCGTTCCATTTTCACTCTCGTCCATCGAAAACATGTTTTGTGCGGTACTGGAGCTATCAGCCATTGGAGTGTTGCTTGTGGAAGACATTCTCAACCAACCGTTTCGCTTCTCATGCACTGATTCGCTAGCTGAACAGCCAATCGGAGTGATTTCTTTTTCCGACTGCCTGTGGCCATGTTGAATCGGCCGTGTGTCGGCCATGAAAGGCCAAATAAGGCGTGTCACGGCCGACGGTGCGGGACACACCAAATTGAGTTTGGGCGACAGGGCACACTTTGTCGTCCGACTAACGAAAACGGCCGATTTCGGCCTGGTGTGTCAAGGCCTTTAAGCCTTGAACTCGCGCACACACAGAAAACTGCAGCTTTAACATTTTTTTAACACATGCCTGCAGGTGGCCCAAATTGCAGAAGCTAGGCCAATACTGATGTTTCCTGTAGGTTGAGGCACTCTGCTCACTCTTTTTGCTTTCACATCAGCGCTGCAGGTTGTAGATTAGATTATTTTAGATTTATCATTAAGCACTTAGGTTGAGTGAATGCTATTCTCTCGTGGGTTCGTCTAACATGTTTTGTATGGAAGCTTTTGCCGTTCACAGCATCTGTGTTCCAGTGTGCCAACAATACAAGTGGGTGCTGTAACAGCCTCCAGCAGCATTGGCAGAAGACGCAGCTGTTGGCTGCTTTAACTTGCCTACTTGCCGCCCACCACAGTTCAGAGGCCTGTTTGACTCATCCCTCTAGAGCTTTTAAAAAGCACCCCCCCTATACTCCGCTAATGACAGCATCATCATGCTGAAGATGAGCAGACACAGACCTCATTTCCTCTCATCCGGACCGAGACATGGTGAGATGAGGATTTTGATCATAGCTGACCTGACTGCAGGGCACAATGGGGGCGAGCAAATGAGCAGGGCTCGAAATATAGTATGGGCCCATTAATTTCTACATGTGAGAGTCGAAGAAAACAATAAGATATGTGTTTTAAGCTAAAGACAATCCAGTTTTGCTTTTTCTAGCAGGCACAATGTATAGTGTCACTTGCTCTGTCTCCAGTTTACTTCAATTAAAGCCCATGTACCAGATGAGGTCATGTACTGTTTCCTGTAATGGTGGGCTTGTCGGTCAGAGTTCACCTTAACGTTGAACCTGCAGATGTGCATGTTGACCAACAGCAAAAAAACGAATGTAGTGTATTTGCAAATGGTCATTATTCTAGAGATGCGCCAACACCTTGTTAAGAACAATATCACTTCCAGACAACCAGCAGAGACTCCAGTAAGTGACTGGTCCCAATCAGGAAGTAATCTGGCACATCATTTCCTGTGAGAAAACGGATATGTCTTAATTTGTGATTTTTAAAGGTGCTGGTTGGTGGGTTTGTTACCCTCGGAAAGAGCCACGTTAGCTGTTTCCAGTCTTTGTGCTAAGCTAGGTTAATTTGTATTTGTATTGGACATAACTGAGATTGGTGAGCCAGCAAGAAAATAAACATGCATCATAAAAATGTCTAACTATTCCTTTAATATATCCTAATGCATTGTCTTGGCTTACACAGCCCAAGTCTGTAAGGTTGTGTGTCAGCTGAAAAGCAGACTCCCATCTTAAAAGAAATATGTATAACAACCACACTGTTGCTGTTTGAGTCCGACAGACTTTCAAGAGCTGTTGCCTGCTCATGAGTTGTTTACCTGTATCCCTGTACCATAGCGTGCCTGCCTGTTGTAAGGCAGGAATTCCACAGAGAGCCAGTGAAACAGCAGGAGGCCAGAGGATCCAGAGAAAATGGCCATAAACTGGTGCCATTAACTGCAGCGTTCAAACCTTTGCTTCATGTTCTTCTGTTCCCAGCCTCAGGCGCCGTTTACACGAGGAGAAAACTGCTTGTATCTGCATAGTTTCGCGTGCGTATAGCCCTATTATTTACACGAGGCCGATAGAAACTGACCCCACAAACGATAACGGGTCCCAAGGTGGATAGGTTTGCAAACTAAACGCTCTGGGGGGTCAACCGAGTCCGTGTAATCACCTCTATACGAATATTTCCTGAAAAAATAGCGATAGCCCCACCTCTCCTGCTCACTGCTGTAGCAACTATCAAAAATAGCTGTGTTAATTAAACGCACAAGGGGTTCTTGAATGAAATAATATTATAAAAGGCAAACCAGAATTGTTAACGCCCAATATACTCCTTAAACAAAATAAACAGTCAGATTTCATGCATTGATCCATTATATTGACAAAGGAGGATCTCACCCGGTGTTTGTAGAGAATATCTCTCTTTCTGAGCCGTCCTCTCCACGGAGACGTG
This sequence comes from Trematomus bernacchii, assembly GCF_902827165.1. Classification (NCBI taxonomy): domain Eukaryota; kingdom Metazoa; phylum Chordata; class Actinopteri; order Perciformes; family Nototheniidae; genus Trematomus; species Trematomus bernacchii. The sequence continues at coordinate 20,342,229 of NW_022987720.1, read as the reverse complement.
CTTCTTGGTCGGTCGATGCAATATCCACAGATTCGGTTTCTTTCAGTTAACTTCCCCGTTGCATTTATCCATATGCTGAGGAAATGACTATATCCCGCTGAATACCAGCAATCACCACACACACTTCCTCCTGTCAGTAGCTACTGCTAGTGCTACTGCTACTGACCATGCTACAGATATTAGTGCAAAAATCTACAGCTCCTCTACCACAACCATCAGCAACAAGTGGACATGGAGAATTACATGAACTACATGTTGCTAAATACACCGCGGGGCATAAACAGAAGGGTAGCCATGGCAACATTGCGGCGGGGGCTGCTGGGCTGCTCTTCTTCGCTACTTTTGGTGTATTTTGGCGGAAGTTACAGCACCACTTACAGTCCCGGCATATGTACTACAGCGTTTCCAGCGGCCTCGTTTGAACAGACACGTTAAATGAAACAAATGCATGTGAACGGAAGACTTTTTTGAATACGCATACTGTGCATAAACGCAAACGGTCCCGTGTGAGCGGGGCCTCAGTCTCTGCTTCCTTTACCTCTCTCACCTCTCGTTCTTTCATTTGTTCAAGGTTACTCTGTACTCAGGAAAAAGCCTGAGAGCTATTCAGTTGCCACTTTAGTCATGAGCCATGATCTCCATCATTTTCTTTTTACTGTTATGGCATAAGTGTTCTGCGCAGTGAGATATAAATTGCCACAGCAATGATGCAAACGATACGAGAAAAGTGTAGATGGAGAACATCTGCTTTATTTGTAACTTGTCTGTAATGAAATGGGCCCTTATGCCAGCATTACGGAGTGTTACATTGGACAATGTTTACCAAATTGTCATACACAGATGTCCCCAGTGAAACATCAGTTACTATAATATACATTTAGAATTTAAAATTAATGCATTGTTATGTGTATCAACGACGGCCCTGCGCTGACTGTGCGTGGTGTGAAGGGTTGGTGTTCCTGCTGTAGAGTAAATGTAAAGCCCTCTGTTCTGCAGCTCCATATATAGCTTACTCTTACTTCAACATCTACTCACTCCTAAGGTGTTTCTTTTGAACCTTTGCATTGTGTGTGTGTGGGCTGTTACTGTAAAAGCAGTTCTTTCACCGGGTGTTATGAAAGAGACATGATTTCCTCTGGACCGCCTGCAAAACACGACCACACCCACGGGGAACAAGAAAACCTTCCCACAGGCTTTGTTATTCTGTTTGTATGAAAGTGCTTTGGACATAATGGGGTTATTAGCAGCTTTATACGTTTTATAGAAAGGGTTATAGCAGACGCCGGGTTATCTGAAATGTTGCCAGACAGAGCAAGTAACGCGCCTGACCTTCTGTAGTTGCTTGTCTCATGCAAGCGTCCGCCCACCTGCTGAGCCCCTGTTGAACTTTTGTGATGTCGCCCACACAGACTGCCTTTCAGTCAATGGGTTATATTGTGGTTAGTAAGAGTGTTTACCACTAGATCATTTTTCTTCTTTCAGACTATGCATCAAACATGTAGAGGAAATACATTCTCTGAGAAGACAGCCTTGCTTTAGAGCAGGGGTGGGGAACCTTTTTCCTCTCAAGGGCCATTTCAATTTTTTCAACATCCTCCGAGGGCCGTACAAATGATTGACCTCTGCTTAAAAATACAAAAATCACTTTGCCTTTCTTTCATGCTGTACAAAGAAAAAGCAACCTCTTAATCCAGATATCTTATCATGACTCGCGTATGCATGCACGTGCACGGTTGTGACATGACCACCACAACAGAAAGATATGGACACAAGATGTGTGCAAATATATTTAGTTTCCTACATGATTTAAGGAGATCTATGGATACATCTCTCAACATCCATATGAAACGGAACTGTAAGCAGATTTTATTTTTATTTATGGATATTTTACAAATCACTCTCCTTTCAAACTGTATTCTTGTTATATTCGTTAGCATAGCTAGCTAACCAGATGCTAATAACAACAAAGTTATTGACTGTATGATCAGTATGACCGATGAACAGATCGCCACTGGGCTTTCAACTAAAGACACAGCCACGCAAAAACTGCGGCATGTGTACGGCTCCTTATGGGTACTGCCATTTCTGAAGTGCCGTTGCGACGTTCTGGTGCTCTCCGTCAGAACCACGTGATGACACGTTAGCCTCGTGTTGTGTTCAAGGACCCTGACCTTGGCCAGGAAAACAGGCACTCGCTTGTTTAATTATTTTGCGGTCTAGATTTCTTTAATTTTTGTCTTTTTTGCGTGTGTTTATAAATTACCTCGAGGGCCGTACCAAATGGTCTCGCGGTCCGTATACGGCCCGGAGGCCGGAGGTTCCCCACCCCTGCTTTAGAGGTAGCTTAGCCAGAGTTAGCTTAGTATATCTTTGGCAGTTACTAGAAGGACAAACTTTATTTACAGCTTCCCTGTGGAGTTTTTGACCTTTTGTGGTACTAAGGAGTTGTTTATCCATGTGTGGGTGTTAATCGTGTGCGTGCACGGTAGGATGCACACGCCAATGGTCTTTGACAGGTGAATCTAATGAGCCACGATATGCAGGAAAACAGGCGAGAAAAGGACCGCTAGCAAGTTAACATGGAAGTTAAAAATACAGGATATAAAATACTTGAAATGTACACTTTGCAATTTATTTATCTTTAATGAGGAATGACCAAAAGTACACATTAACTTTATTTGTTTACAGGAACACTCCAAAGGCACCTTTTTAAGTAGAAATGTGTTACATTAACTTTAAGTATGTTCTCCAAGTGTGGTATTAGTAATCACTGTATGACATGTATAGTGTGTTTTCGAGACTCAGCTTTCAGAATGAGAACATTGCCGTGCAGTGTTGCTTCAGATCCTCAAGTGTAGGTACCAAGTGTCTTCTTAAAATGACGGATGGAGCTGCATTTTTCATGCAGTGTTGTTGGCTCTCCAAATACAGTCCAACATCTTTCTGTTATTTGTACCAGAGCATTGGCATTCAGCACAGCTCATCTGAAAACATAATAATATACACCATTAAATTGTGCTTAAGCCTCTTATATTTCTCAAATCAACACCTCACATCCTCACTAGTCCATCATTATATTTTTCCTTTCATCGCCCGAGACCTAGGATCAGCAGAGGCCTGAGTGATGCGACGCTGTTCTGCTTACTCGGGTAGAAATTCCCCTTCAGGACGTTTTCTAATAGAATGACGTCTCTCCAGATAGGCCGCATGTTCCTGCTCTGTATGGCCTTCACACACACGGTTTAGCAGAGCTCTGCTCATGATTCACAGGGAGGCACCGGTCCATTTGCCTCCTTGTCTGATCAATGATGGATGGGCACAGTCAATGCGCATACTTAGACATTCAAAGATCATAGCCAATGAAGATACTGAGCTTCAGAAGTCGCTGCAAGTTGGTCTGATATAATGGCATCTTCTTGTGTCCTTTACACTGTCATACCTGCGTGGGACGGATTCAGTAATTGGCAGGATTGATTTATTCCTCGCTTGCTCTTGTCAAGAAAAGATATTGGCCGCTCACTGGCATAATTGAGCCCACCAGCAGCTCCCCAGATCCTCGCCAGAACTGAATTGGTGACAAATTAAAGGAAGCTCTCTCTCTTCTCTCTTCTGTCACTTGTTCCTCTTTCACTTTGAAATCCTCTGAGCTGCTACGCTACTGTCACAGCTTTACTGCTCAGTATGAGACCTTGAATCTTTTGTTGCTCTTGAATTCTTGTGTGTTTCTCCTTTTGTATTCAGCCTGTAGGCATACTGTGGTGTGAAATATGAAATTGGCATCGCATGCTCAAAAGGTTTCGCCTCAAGCAGTTTAACTTTCCCTCCTATTTTTTTGACATTTGCCCCACAGAAATGACATAAATTTCTCTTGTATTAAGTGATACTGAGGTTTGAATGTGTTTTCACTAACCCTAATATTAAGGGTCTTTGCTTGTCAATAATGATTTAAAACTAGATTAAAATACAACAGAATAAAACTGACATGTTAATATGTCATCTCTCTGCAGGTGCCCTCACAGTCGGTCTGGTCCGGCAGTGTCAGACCATCCACGGGCGAGACCGGACCTGTATCCCCCCCCGGCTGCCCCCGGAGTGGGTCACCACACTGTTCTTCATCATCATGGGCATCATCTCCCTCACAGTCACCTGTGGACTGCTCGTGGCATCACACTGGCGCCGAGAAGCCACCAAATACGCTCGATGGATCGCCTTTACTGGCAGTAAGTGAACCAGACGATGACATTTGCGCTGGATAAAGTAGTTTTGCTTTACTAGATCGGCTGTCAGCACATTTGCCCTCGGAGCTTTCTCACTGCATCTTTTATGGCATAACCTTTCCAAAGTCACTCTTGCATCTTTAGCTTTGTCATAAGCATTAGTCTTTCAAGGGCAGGACATAATAGTGATGATTTTAAAACAGAGTGAAATATTGGCCCAGATTTGCATTGCTAATATGAAAATGAGTGAGATGTCATCCGAGGCTTCATACAGGACCCGTTGTGTGTTTGTGTTTCTGAGTCACGTCAAAACCTGTGTGGGTTTTTTTGTACCACCGGGTGTTTAGATGCATTTGCAAATTCATGAGTGTTTTTCTTGCATGTTTAGTAGCCCCTCTCGCTCCCTGAATCTGATTTATTGAGTAATGTGCAGCTCCTCGGATACCCGAGTGGGTGGCTTATGTGCCACAGCATCTCTCTAGTGCCTTCTCTCCCTGTTCGCCTCGAACATCGCCACTTATTTTCCGATCATGATTTCTGTAGATGGATGCGCTTCCAGCCACAATAATAACTCAGCATCCATCTAATGTACAGCAGCTGGGCTGTGTGGGAGGGTGGAGTTTGATTGGCCGCTTAGTTAAGGAAAGAGACGGCCTGAAGCACACTCGTACAGATGGAGCGATGGCCCGTGGAGCCACAATGCTCTGTATTATTGTTCGAAAGCTGGGTGCATTTTTCAGCACACTGTGGCTTTTTTGTTCTGCTGATTTGAACAAACACCCAGTGCTTTCGTCAAGATTATTTTCTAAGCCTGCCGGGCCAAATGCAGAGTCATAATCAGCGCTCCCTAATCACTTGCAAACTCCCAATGAATCACCACTTTCTCCACAAACTGGTCCGTCTTTCCAATAAGCACAAATCTGTATCTAAATTGGATGCCGTTAAGTCATTGTTTTACCATCACGCTTAAAGGGAAGTAAGGCTGTTGCCATGGAAACTGTGAGCCATTGTCACCCTTGTCCCCTTATTAAGCTTCAGTTGGCCACATTAGACAGAAGAGGTTTATTGTTGTTATGCTTTTTAACAGGTTCAATGCAAAATGCTGATTGTCAGGAAATAGTGCTGGGGGGATTTTATATATTTAAGGAACAAGGTAGAAGAAGCTTGGTTTGTTGAGAAACAAAAAGTAATCTCTTATTTTGTTGTAGGATCCCCGTTAGCCTAAAGGCTCTGACACACCAGGCCGTATTCGGCCGCCTTCGGTTGTCTGGCGACAACGCGTTCCTTGTCGCCCAAAGTCAATTTGGTGTGTCCTGAACCCTCGGCCGTGACACGCCTTATTTGGCCTTTTACGGTCGACATATGGCCGATTCAACATGTTGAATCGGCCAAAATACGGACACAAGCTATCGGGCCAAGAAACCACTCTGATCAGCTGTTCAGCTAGCAAATGAGAAGCGAAACGGAAGTGAGGGACGTAAACAAACGATTTAAGGCACAGGACAGCAGCTAAACACCAGCAGGTGATAGGCTACTTAAAGACATCAAACATAGCCCTTAAATGTCCTCTCTTACCTCCCACACATAGCAGGGACATCTCTGATATCGGCGGGAGCGTCCCCGGCTGTCCTCTGCTGAGAGCTCCGTGATTTGTTTGGTCAAGTCCGGTTTATTTGTCAGTATGAAGTTGCAGGATTAGTCTCAAGTACCTCAACATTGTCCTTAAGTACAGTGTCTAAGTAAATGAGATAGTGTCTACTGCTGTTCATTTACCTATTGTGAGTCGCCTCGGATAAAAGCATCACATGGAAATGTAAATTTAGCAAGAAGTGGCCATTATTACATTACATACATTATTACATTGCTGACTCAATAAACTACACACCCGCCAGAACACTGCGATCATCAGATGCAGGTCTATTAACTGTGATTTTATAGTATGTCTGCACTTAATGTGCTCATTTCATCATTCACGTATTTTTATATTCTAAAACATGTTTTCGATGGATGAGAGTGAAAATGGAACGCACACGCTATTTGCTGTTTGTTTATATCACAGTCTGTTCTTCTTCTCTTTCTTCCGGTTGTTGCCTATTTTGAATGACGAATACACACTACCGCCGCCTGCTGGTAAGGAGAGTTATTGCCACTCACGCATGCGCAGTTCGTACTTGCTCGGCTGAAGTCTTTGCGGTGTGTTCCAGTGCGACACATGGCCAAGACGCAGGAGAACTCGTCGATGGAACTGTCGGTGTCGGCGAGTTCTCTGGTGACTGCCTGGTGTGTCAGGGCCTTAAGTTGTAGCCACTGATGGTCAACCTGGGATACTCTGTTATGTCACAAGTCTGTTTAAATTGTAGGAGAGGGAAGAAATGGCAAAATTTGACTTTGAAATTACATTCTGTCCCTTGTGATGTTGCTACATTTGTATCAGCAGCAATGCGAACACCTCTCTGCCTTCGGCCCAGCAGAGTTAGCGGGTAAAAGGTCATGTGAGGAAACGGCTGGGGGCTTAGGAAGAGTTGAGTAAAGAAGCCGAGTTGAGTGGAAAATGAATCCTTGTGCAGGGCTGAGAGCCAAGGTAAAGACAAAAATGGACATGGAGAGACGATGAATAAAGTGAGGTTGGTTTTAAGGAGACAGGTTGGTGCATTCAGGGTAACCAGGGGATGAAGGTTGAGGGAAGGTGGACCGTCTGTAGTGGAACTCCAAGCCACCGCCTCCTGAATGGAGAGCTTTGTACGTCCAGCACAGACTCGCCTCTGTGTCGCTACACACACACAAACACACACTCACACTCAAACCAGCAGTGTTTCCCTAAGGTGTGAGAGTCATCTGTAGGAGGGGGACTGGGAGTGGAGTTAAAATGAATACAATGTTTACAGTACATTAACATTTACTGCAGTGGAAATTACAATATATAAATAATTAGGTATTGATTGGAGCCACATACACCTGTATCCAGTCCATCGATCACATTGTTAGTCCATCTTGATTTGAAGAGTAGCTTAACATTAATCCACTCTTTTGAGTTTATAAATAACATGTATACTCCCTTTATTACACTGTATGTTTATCCCCTTGTGTTGAATACCTCATTAGTTACTTAATGAGAAAAGACATACTGTATGTTTGGCTTCCATAAACACAAACATGCAGAAATATTGACTATCACGTCATACTAAGAAAGCAGCAAATCCTGACATTTAGAAAGCTGGAAACAGAAAATGTTAAACATGAAAAAGGATTAATTATTAATGAGTTATCAAAATAGTTCAACCCAATTATTTAAGTTCAAAGGTTATTTCTATACTAAACATTAGTAGCTATACGTTATTAGTCCATTAGCTAAATTGCTGTAGTTCGATCAGCAGCAGGTTAGCGAGGCGCCGTGTGTCATCAGTTCAGGCTTTTAAGAGAAGCAGTGAACTGTGATGTGCACTTTAATTAACTCACTGGTGAAGCTTGCAGGAGAAATGCTGAGCCATGTATTTCTGGCCAAAAGTTTTGCTTACCGTATCCCTTTGCAATCTCGCCCCCCTAATAGATTAACACTTTGAACAATGAGCAGGCAAAAACAGCGTAAATATTAGCTTGTGTGTGGTGCAGCTTTACCAAATGTAATGGTTTAAACGTCAGGGATTTGTTTGATCAAAAAAGTACATTGACAAGATCTGTTAAAAGAGCAATACCACAAAGAAAACGGTTTAAATAGCTGCATGGATATCGCAATGTGTTAGAAAATATCACTCGTCACCGGCTTGAGCTTCAATATCAGGATACATGTATGTATTATCCTTGCAAGAATGGAAGTAGTCATCACGCACAGAGGTGCATGGGACAAATAGTTCCCAGAACAGTGTCCTTCACATGCCTTATATGCAAGAGAGGGTGTTCCAGTCACAACATGCAAGAATACTGGCTAAGGCCCACGTAAGCAATAAACATGACAGTCATATGCCTATCTATCTAGGGCACATGTGTCAAACTCAAGGCCCGGGGGCCAAATCAGGCCCTTGGTGGATTTAATTTCGGCCCGCAGGATAATTTTGTATTACTATTAGATCTGGCCCTCCGGTATATTGCACGCACACCTTCACTCCATCCTGAGGATTTCCTCAGCTCAGAGCCTGACCCCAAACATTGATGAACTTGCACCCAAGATGCGATGCCAAGTATCTGGCTTGAACTAGCATCACAGAGCAGCAAACTGAGTTTCAATGGATGTTTCCTTTTGCACTTTTTATCTTGAGACAACAGGGCATGTTTGGATTTTTCTTTGAGGGAAATCGTTTTTTTGAAGCTGTTGTTGGCCTGTGGAAAAATGTAATCATAAGAAATGACTGCAGATAGAGCCATTAGAAATGAATGCAACTGATTATTTAATGTTTAATGTTGTTTTTATAGGCAATAATTTAAGCTTTGTTAGTTCCAGGTTTAATATGTGCAATAAGTTAATTTCAATACGTTTTGCAATAAACATTGAACCAGTCCGGCCCTCGACTAGTACCGATCTTTTAATTTTGGCCCACTGTGTATTTGAGTTTGACACCCCTGATCTAGGGGCTGAATCATCATGTTAATCGTTGTCACATAGCTAACATACGCCTAAAACAGTGTGTCCTGACGCTCTTCTAGGTAATCATACATCCGGTTACATACACAGCTACGTAGGGCCTTTGTTCTACTCTGATATTAGAAGAGTACATTCAGTATTTTCCCAACACAATGGTATTCAGATTAAATATGGGGGCAATTTGTCATATGTATTGTGAGACATACTGTTAATGCCATCCCACAATTATAAACAAATAGCCCCATTGATTCTATCCATATCGCTAATTTCTAATTACTTATTTAATCTCTGGGGTCATTTGTAGACACTGATTGACAGCCACAACATTTATTTTGGTAATCCCAGTGCTACTACAGTCTCCTCCAGCTGCAAGAGACTTCAAATCTGATTAAAGCAACATCAGTGAGATGTTTGAGGCTGAGAGAAGTCATCCCTCAGGTACTGAACAGTTTCTCTAATTGGAAAAGGAGAGAAAGCTAAAAACGGCTTCATGAGCTGTCACCAAAATGCATTACACACTTTGCAGGAAACCAAAATAACTCGACATATCCTCAGTTTACTTTCAAAGGCTGTCATACTTTTTGTTGGAGAACAAGGGGCTTGAAACTAAGATGGTTGATAATGTATGCAGTGTACATATAGTGAGTCCCACCCCCCTCATAGGCCCAACCATGCTACTACAGACAGTGCAGGATGAAATGCTAATCAAACATTCCACTGTGCTCTTTGAATGCTACAATAACAAGTTATTTTTAGGCACCTAAAGCTATTTTTCGAATTCTGCGGAGCCATTGTTCTGTGATTCCAAACAGTTACAGTTTAACACCACGGGGTTACAGAAGGAGACTCAGAGGTGGACCCAAAGCTTCAGTTTTAACGTCTTCAAAGGAAACGGAATGAAAAGGGAGATTCTAATTAGTGACAACTTTGTTATCCAATCACTACATCCTGACCGTGTGATAAGACTAATGATGTGACCCCTGACCTCTGCTTTCTCTGCAGCTGTGAGCCTGCTGTGCTGATGTTCTTCAGAGGGGAACTTCTCCTCTGTGAATTTTTTCCACATGCGTACTTGTACATAGCCAATTAAAAATGTGGCTAAAGGGAACTCCTGCAGAGTGCTACTTCGTTCAACAAAATAAAAAGGTTTTCTTAAATCCTTTTGTAGCTCCAGAGGAAGCCTGAAATCTGGTTAATTGCCTCAAGTGATGTCACTCAAGTCGGATAAAAGTTGTAAAGTGAGACCTCTGTAGCCTGACGGCCCCTACACACGGCGGCGTGCGTTGAAGCTTGGCGGTGGGCGTGTCTGAAGCTTGGGGAGTTAACGCGACCAACAACCAATCACATGAATCTCATGTTATTATATAATTACATGTCACACTTTATATGATGAACATTTATGACATTAATGTCTATGGTGCTATTTTATGTAACATTGCATGGTGGCTAAATATACTGTCTATGCCTGCTAGCTGTCCATTCAAACGAAGTACACTGGATATAAACTCCCCAAACAGGCGAAAACCTACCAGTTTCACCCACTGTCTCTGCCACCTCCCTCCATGCCTGGCTCCTCCGGTTTGTATCCCGGTAGGTGAACAGGGACTGGTCATACAACACCGGGTGATTCCCTACCGCGACAATGATTTTGTCCTCCATTTTTTGGAACATGAGGAAATGACCTGCGGTATGGCTCTCCCAGCATACACGCGGTTTGATTGGCTAGCGCTTGTACTGGCAGATTTGCATAAACGGGATTTGATTGGCTGACGCTTCCGTCGAAGCTTCAAAAGTAGAACATTGCTCTACTTTTGAAGCGAGCAAAGCAAAGCTCCCACAATGCAGTTCGGCAAGGCGTGACGTCACCCCATTGAAAGTGAATGGGCAGAAGCGTTGAAGCTTCAACGCACGCCGCCGTGTGTAGGGGCCGTGATAGTCCTCTTAGCTTGAGGCTTACTTTATTTTCTACCACTATTATAACACAACTGAATCTCAGACCAATTTGTCATCAATGGAATTGCATTCTGGGTAATGTAGTTACAAGGATTCAATGAAAAAGAATAATTAATGGAATAAAACATATGGTAGGAATCAAATCGATATTTTTTTTTCAAACAGCCATTGTGAGTCTGACAATGCACTCTTTTGTTATAACAGTGCATTGTTATTGTGAATAACCAAAGAAGGTCAAAGGAACACAACCTAAATGGACAATACGTTTTTTAATATAATGCGATTGTGTCATTACTAAATGTTTCTATCGGTAAATAAAAAAATCTTACTGTGTTACATATAGTGGTAGCTGTGGGACAGAACTAACTTGCAGTGAGTAAACTGTGTGTGGCTGTCAGAGAGCCTGAACACCTTTAAACTTGTCGAGACATTTTGCACAGGTTGCTATCGAGAAGTTATTTATTGTTCTGCAGAAACATTTACTGACACAGATGCTGCATTCATGTGGTGTCAAGGTTCTGCAAATATGTGGTGAGCTCAAGGATGGCATTTGATAATGATAGTTGTGCGCAAAAGAAATTGCCTGAAGCCACATAAAAGCTTCACTTCACTAACTTCAAAGCTGAAATTAAATCATCTACCTGATAGACGCTTTTCAGAGATGTGCAAAAACATTCTACTGTGATGGAATGCAGCCTTCATTTACTGTCAGAAATAATGCACCATTGAAAAAGAAGGACAAATACAGTTTCTAACTCACATAAACTATTATATTTCTATCATTTTTGTCAGAGTAATATATAAGCCGTAAGCTAACTTTTAATGAAATGTTGACACAAAGAAGTTACATAAATGCTTTTGAACAGAAACAGTTTGTCACACTGTGAGTCGGTCATCTTCCTAAAACACACAGTGCCCCCCTGTCATGGTGCTACTATGAGCCCCCTCTGTGTAATTGCCCCTTTAGAGCCTTTTGAAAGGCCTTATTGTAGGTCTCTAATTAACTCGCTAAAATTGAATTGAATTTGAGCAGCTTATGCTTCCTGCTCAAGGTGAGTGAGTTTGTCGCTTCTTGTGTGGAGAACAAAGGCTTCAAGGATAACTGAGGTTTAAGTTTCTGTGTCCTTTATTTACTTACTCTCCAGCTTATGAGTCTGTCCTTGAGATGAATCTAAATGTTTAAACACCTGGCCAGCAGAATGATGTCTCTGCAGATATTTTATGATTAGGGGAACAGTAAACTAACATCTCCCCTCTCCTTCCTTTCAGTGATCCTGTTCTGCATGGCGGCGCTCATCTTCCCCATAGGCTTCTATATCAACGAGGTGGGGGGGCAGCCGTACAAGCTTCCCAACAACACGGTGGTGGGCTCCTCGTACGTGCTCTTTGTCCTCTCCATCTTCTTCACCATAGTGGGACTTCTGTTTGCCGGCAAAGTCTGCCTCCCAGGCTGAGGACTGCACGGCGCCCGCCTCTGGACTGACACACGAGGCTCTGAAAATGTTACGGGATTTACAAAAACACAATGACTGAAAATTAAGAACAACAAACTCTGGCTAAAAGCCTGACACAGGGAAGTCTTTGATTTTGTGTCAAGGGACCGCAGCACCACGGAGTATCTAACGAACAAAAAGACTAAAAGAGGCGACATGGACACAATAGGGTGGAGGAGAGAGAGAGGGAGAGGGAGAGAGAGAGAGAGAGAGGGCGGCAGAGGCTGCTGCAGCACCCTGCCACTGTTGATTTAAAATATGGCCATCTCTGTTGTTGTTCTGTTGGAAGAGGGTGCTTAATGTGCTGCTGTCATGGCAACTGCGGTCACAATGCTGGCGCCCATTTCTTGAGGACCACTCCTCCCCTCGCCCGGCCGCCCGCTGCAGCGCCCTCAGCACACACCCGCGCCGTCACGACTGCTCCCGATGCTATTTTTGGCTCCTCTTAACTATTTCTGTTGCGTGTTGTTTTGTTTTTGTACATTTTGTGTTCTCGTTTTGTTTGTTTTTCCTTCCAACCTCTGCCGCCTTTTCACTTAAGTAGCTTGAGTGTTATTGAGGCTCACTGAGCTGAGTCTTTGAGGGTCGTTTTTTGTTGCCAGCTTGGCTTTAGAGCAGGGTTTATTCTCGCCCACCACTTCCCGAGGCCCCAGGTGTGCGGCTGGGCTGAGCAGCTGTGAGCGCAGCTGTCTGCTGTGGATGAGAGGGGGGGCAGGTCTGAGAGGGGGGGGGGGGGGGCAGGTCTGCCGCCTCTCAGGCTCCCACCAGCTGCAGCTCAGGAGCAGGTAGCAGTGTAGGGCCACCCCCCCCCCCCGGGCCGCAGACGGGAGGGCGAGTAATGTAAAGGAGAATGCCACTCAATGGATGACCTAGCATTTTGTTTATCTGTACGCTCGGCAACAGAGTATTAGTAAGCTTAACCCGTGACACGGATAAACATCTTTGCCAATAACTAGAAAAACTGTGCATTTAGAAAAGGATCATCTGAATATAAAGACAACTCTTGTATTTGTTGTAATGATTCTGTTAAACACGACCACAAGCACAGTGGCTTTTTCAAAGTAGAGTATTGCATCACTGTGGTGTTACATTTTAGAAGGGTAGAGATGACCTTGTATATCACTAATTGTAGCAGACAGTATGGACTTTATATGAATAGAAGATAAAGTTGAAAATAACATAAGCGAATCATGGCAATTGGTGGTATTCTCCTTTTTTAATGTTGGACAGGAAGGAAGCGAGCCAGGAGCTTTTTTTGTCTTGTGGAGGCACAGGGACTGCAGGTCAGGTCCATGGGGCTGGGCCTCAGGGTGCTCCGTTTGAGGTCTGTGATTGTAAAACACACACACACACACACACACACACACACACACACACACTTACACTTGTCTGTATACTGTATATATGCAGCAACAAACTATTATTTTTCATTTCGTAATGCTTCATTCATTTTCATGCAACAGCTTTTAACTTAACAAACACAGACACGGAGGTGCAGATTACTGTGACCCTCAAAAGTCAAACTTGGTCCCACAACTCTTCCCCTGCTTTATCAAGAGCACCAACATTTTTCAGCTAACTCGCCTTTATCAAGGTGGTCTCTAAGGTTTATTTTTTCTTGTTCTAAGCCATAGTCATGCTCGTAAGAACTACAAATCCCATGACTTGTAGGCTCTAGGGGATGTCAACATAAAGTACAGTGTTGCCATGGATGCAGTGAGTTATGCTGTGAACTACAGGTTAAGATGTACTTTAATTTGTACATATATTTGTTCACATGGTGACAAATTGGCCATATTTAAGTATTGGTTACTAGGATACCAGTTTAGCTAGCCTTTTACCGACTTCGGTAGTTCATCTAATTTTTCAAACTGGTTATTCAAAATCCTGTAGACCCAAATTACATTAAACCAATATTTCTGAAAACAGTTTGATTTATAAATATCAAAAGTCCATCTACGGTTAACATCCTTCAACTATCCCTCCCTATCAAAATAGCTGCAGGTGTTTTTGGTTTTTCGATTGCACCTCCACATATATGTACAAAAGTACACTTATAAGCTTATACTTTACGTATTCACACTTATAACAACTTTTAGGAGCATAGAATCTACTGACCCTCTGTGTGTGTGTGTGTGTGTGTGTGTGTGTGTGTGTGTGTGTGTGTGTGTGTGTGTGTGTGTGTGTGTGTGTGTGTGTGTGTGTGTGTGTGTGTGTGTGTGTGTGTGTGTGTGTGTGTGTGTTGTGTGTGTGTGTGTGTGTGTGTGTGTGTGTGTGTGTGTGTGTGTGTGTGTGTGTGTGTGTGTGTGTGTGTGTGTGTGTGTGTGTGTGTGTGTGTGTGTGTGTGTGTGTGTGTGTGTGTGTGTGTGTGTGTGTGTGTGTGTTCTGTTGCACAGTCTTTACAGTTTGTTTTATACTTCTGTTTCCTGTTCAGCTTCTCTCCCTCTCAGTCTGATGAAATGTACGGCTGCGACACTCTGCAGTGCTTCCCCCCCCGTCTTGGTCGGCCCGTATTGTGCCATGACCTGTTTTTGTTTAATAATGTACAGACACTCAAAAGGCAGGATCTCTGTATTAGGAAGCACTGTGCATTGGACAGTATAGGTAACATAGAAGCACCACAAATGTATAAAAAAGAGAGAACTTCTTACCTCATTGTTTTTGTTTCTGCTATTATTTTCTAATGGTGGCAATGTGTGCCCACAAATTGTCTCTTGCCTTGATCGGATGTCTTCACATAAAGCCTATGATCATAGGAAATTATTTATCACTGAATAAAAAGAGGAAAAACGGGTGTGTGTTGCTCTGATACAGTTTTTATGATGTATTGTGCTCATTTAAAGGGGACCTATCATGCAAAATGCACTTTTGAACGTCTTTTATACATGAATATGTGTCCCCGGTGTTCCAGGGAACTCACCAAGTGTCAGAAAACACAACCCTCTCTATTTTCCTCCATACCCAAATCTCTAAAAAAGGGGCTGCAACGGATCTGATAAAAACTGATCCAGATTTGAACACTGTCCTGACGTCAGGACGGTGGCGCTACGGCTATTGGGCCAACTCCACCAATCAGGAGGAGACAGCCACGGCCATTGCCGTTCGAAAGCGCTGGAGACGCTGTAGTACATATGCCAGGCCAGTAGATGGTGCTGTTCTCACAGAATCAGCCCTTGCAAAAACAGAGCTAACATTTTTCAAATTGAGCTAAATGAGGCATGGCTAAAATGCATGATCTGTTTGGTATTTTGAAAAAAAAAAAGTATAAATATGCCTTATATAGGTATGGTCCTACACTATATTATTCAAATATAGCATGATAGGTCCACTTTAAGGGGATGTGAATGGCAAAACACAACTCATCATCTAATCTTAAACTATTTATCTGAAAATGAACATGCTACTTCTGCAGGATGGGATTCAGATGTCCTTCTACTCTTCATTGAACTTGAAAAAAAAACTGACTTCAAGGGCAGCCTCTCGGGATGCAGCAGTGAAAGGACGATCTGTGTTCCCAGAGTGCATCTGTTAAATACTGTCAAATGGCCTTGAAGTCTATTTTTAGAGAAGTATTGTCTAAGCCAAGTGATCTAATGAGGTTAGTTATCTTCAGAATTTCGTTTTGCAAAGGCAACTTTTCCTTCAGAATAACACTTGCTTATCTACACATCATGTTTAAGAGTCTGCGTAAAACATTTGCGAGAAAACATTTCTCATAAAGGAGCGCAGTAGTTGCACCCTTTATTTTTACCTTCACCGATTGTCAGAATTATTTGATTTGTTATTGAACGAGAGGGCAGCTTTTGATTGCAACCGAACTTACGAGAGGTCAGGTTTTAAGGAATTAAAAAAATTACATTTTAGACAAGGTTTTGACTGAGTTTTTAAAGTAATAGCTTTACATTTTAGGGCAGACATTTGCTTCCATACATATTGTCCTAAGAGAAGATCGATCCATGCAACCAATGTTTGTGTTTTTAAATATGAAGCTATCACCAGCAGCTGGCTAGCATAGCTTAGCATGATGTCTGTAAACAGGGGTAACATCTAGCTTACCTCTCTTTAGGCAGGCTAGCTGTTTCCAGTCTTTTTCGTAATGTAAATGTTAGCTGGCCGTAGCTTCCCGTTTAGCAGAGTACCAATGTTTGTATTTCCTAAAAGTATTCCTTTAAAGCTCATGAAAACTGCCCGAAAACAATACCATCTTCTGAAGTTGGGTTTATTAGTTATCAGTTCATTGTTTATTCCGATCAACATTGACACCCATCAAACCCGCTCAACCAATGCACAACAACAGTTCAAACTCAGGACTCCTAAGGAAAGCAGATATATATCACACTTTACACGAATAGCCACAGAGATTTGAGGACCAGTGTTCAACTCTCGACACAAGCCTACCAAAAACAGGTTTTCTTCACACATTCAGCTTGAGGAGTTTCCTTGGCCTGCTATGTCTCTCTGGCGCTGTGCAGCGTGTCTCCTCTCAGGACTGCACCTCCATTAACCTCTCAGTGACCTGCAGAGATGAGCATAGCGTTTCCATTTAGGATTTCAGAAGGTCACAGTATTTCGGCTCAGCGTATCACTTCAGTTCAGACATCGCTCTGCTCTCTGAAGGCAGAACTAGAGGAAAAAGCACTAATGAAAATGTGATCTCGTCCGTAATGCAGAGGCTCCTTAAACATGATTCTGTAATCTCACCTTTTTTCATGAAACACTCTGCCACAATGTCTAAAAATAATTCAAGGGAAAAAAGAAACAGATTGTTTAAGTGATGCATTTTTTATATAACATAGAAATATACAATAAAGAATTTGAGTTAAAAAATCAACATTCAAAAGTGCTTCATAATATAATTTGAATAAAAGGAAAACACTTACAACTCCAACTGAAATTCAGCATTTCGTTTCAGAGTAAGCGTTAAAAGGTTACAAGCAGTCTTACTGTGTGACACATGCTTCTCATCTACCTTGAAGAATAAGTTCTCATGGTTGCTCCTATGTTGTTTGCTTTCACCCCCTCAACTCAATTGTCTATGTTATCCGCTCTCACAATATGTGTGTAAAGCAGTATCACCCTGCATTAAGTACAGAGGGGGCGAGCGTATAAAGGAGGCCTCACAGATGCGACTGCTAGACTTGATTTAGTCGGCCCCCCTGATCGACAGCACATGCTTAATAGTGAGTTATTGGAAGATAGATGAACACTGACAGACCCCAGATCAGGTCTTTCAGTCTAGATGAAGGTGGGAGTCATTTCTCTGGCCCAAAAAATCATCGTTATAACTAACCAGTAGGTTCGCTAAGAAAGGAATGTGCAGTCCTTTAAAAGTGAAGCAGATTATAACCTATAAAAACCTTCCACAGTGTCCATATTTTAATGCCAATTAAAATGAGCAACCTGAGTGTTGCAGCAATACACATTATGCTGGATGGTAATGAATTACAACTGCTTTACCTCAACGAGATTTGATTAGAAGAGTTACGGGTTTGTTACAAGAAATGTCAACATGCAGTACATTATGATGAATTGCTGCAATACAACTTCCATTAGAGGATTTATTCTGGGACTATGTTTCACTTTACTGCTGGGAGCTCAATATATTTAATGCGACAACACCGAGCAATCCTTTTCTAATATTGTGAAAATGTCTGTCGTTTAACAACAGTCTGCCATCTGCTGAACCAATATGTCTTGATGTGTACCCTCTGCTCTGGTTTATATCACGTTTCCCAATTCACAGAGACAATATGGGAGATCTAAGAAGTATGACAGAAGAATGGCTCTGGACTCAAAAGACACATATTGGCATTTCCAGCCGAAATGATCCAATTATCTTTTTATCTCAGCATCTTTACCGTGTTAGATTCAGTCCAATAAATCTTCTGATGAAATCTGATTTGTTGTCATTTGCTGTTTCACATCACATTGAAGACAGAAATACATAGAATGCAGAATGCTTTCCTGTTTCGTGACATAACATAAGTTGTGTGGGTGGAGGAAGCGTTGACCGAAAATATTCTGCAGCACCACCTATTCCTGTATTTTATAGAAAGTGTGTGTGCACAGTGCTCCTTCCATGAACGCTGTGCTCATGGTTTACAGTGTGCTGTCCTTCCCGTCTGCCCGCTAAGATAGATTATAGTGTCAGCATGCTGCCAGGAGCACTTAGAGGGAAATATCGCTGCCATCTGTTCTCAGGAGAGGCTGATCCAGATTGTTGTGCTCCACCTGAGGATCTATCTTTGCACATTCACCCTATCCTTCTAAAGAGTCGCCTCATGTTTTAAGAGATCCAAAAGTACTCTGCTTGGAAAATAATTTGTGTTAAATTAACTGCTTCCTAAAATTCTTGAAAATCTCCCTTTCTCTCGTTGGAAAATCCAGAATCTATAAATGTAATATTGTACAAGTTAAACTAGACACAAGATGTCTCTGAATGTCCTTGAATAGCCCACTCAAAGTGTATTTGCACCGCAAATACAAGTTTCCACATCACACTTGTGTTTCATGTTACACAATGGACCTTAATTGTTTCCAAACAAAAATGGTGCTTATACATTCAGGAATATTTCTGCAAATCTCATATATCACAATAAAGTAAGAACAAGCAGAATACATCTTTGAATTGATCGAGGACCTTAAAAAAGGCCCTGAAATATGTTTCCAATGACATGCCATAACGAATCTTTATAATCACAATATAAAATGCTTTATTGATTCAGAGCTTTGCCTTCACATAGTTGCTGTTATTAAAAACACTCAAGGCATTCTTTATAGGTCTAAACAATCTTTTTCTTTTACAATAATGTCGATGCTGATTTTGCTTCCTGTATCATTACCAAGTTCCATCTTTATGTTCATTTCCAAATGCATTCAATTAAATCACAGAGTTTATTTGACAATGCTTTTACAGCCACATACTGTGTCTGCTACAAAAAGGTCTATGTAAGCAGTAAAAAGCCAATATACACAGCGGCATCAAAGTGATGTGAGTCGCCGGTCTGACTCCTCACAGATGCTTTTTTAGTGCTAACTTTAGCTATTGATCCTTCAGTAGGTGGGCGGCAGAGGACGCAGCGATGATTCCTGTCAGACGGATGTTTGTCTGCGGCTCGTCAGCACTGCAGATCTGCTGCTGAGGCAAGAAGAACAGGAATAAGACTGAAGAGTAATCACAATACTACAAGAAACATAAAACGCCATCTCTACAATTTATCTCTGAGTGTGCTATCACCGTTGGAAAACTAATTGTGTGTGGAAATCAGGGTTGGACTACTTATTTTAATTTTTAAATTGAGCAATTAGCTATAGGACAAATACATACAAGTATAGTGTCACGGATACACACAATAAAGTACCGCAAAAGACAACAATTACAAAATATACATGGAGACACTGTGTGTATTCTTTTGGTATAATTTAAACTATAGAATTGTATTTGTTAAATTCTTGTTTTGGTCATCTGGTATTTTTTTGAAAAGGAATAAGATAGAAATGGTATCTCTTTTAACTTCTGTTTGAAAACAAACGTTTTATATATACAGTCTATGGTTTTAACCCTTATATTGTCTTCATTTCCCCCCCCTTACTTTGGTGTTCGCGGTCAAATTTGACCGGTCCTGTTTTAACTGCTATTACATTAACACAAAAACCATTAATCATCACCAGATTTCATTTAACACTCTTTCAAACTGTACATATTGTATCAGACTACTGGTATACAGGAACAACTGCAGTAACAAAGAATAGACACTGAACATGTATTGCGTGTGCCAGTTGTGATCCATGTGGGGGGATGGGCACATAAGAGCGGGAAATGTGTCAAATTGTTCTGTGTGTGTGTGTGTGTGTGTGTGTGTATTTGTGTGTGCCAGGTGTGATTCACATGGGGGGATTGGGCACATAAGGGTGGGGGACACACACATCTAGAGTATGTGTGTGTGTGTTTGTGTGTGTGTGTGTGTGTGTGTGTGTGTGTGTGTGTGTGTGTGTGTGTGTGTGTGTGTGTGTGTGTGTGTGTGTGTGTGTGTGGGTGGGTGTTTGTGTGTGTGTTTTATCTGATCCGGATGGTTACTAATTCCTTTTCTTTATGGCGGTCATTTTTGACCGGGAACACCATGGGTGTTACAAAGTCGACTAAATCATCCAAAATTCAATAAAAGTGGTGATCAGCAATTTTATATGTTCAAATGTCTACTGTGAAGGATATCATAAAGCCTTAATGCAATCGAATGTAAAACTAAAAAGTTATGATTGATGAAAGTAGTAAATCGGTCAGATTTGACCCGAAGACAACAGGAGGGTTAACATATTGTTTTGAACATATATTTTATGCTAATGCCACAAGAGAGATTATATCATTAGTTTGCTTATACCTTTTTATATTCATGGCAACACCTTTTTTTGCAATGGTTAATTAATGATGTGTCAACTCAGGTATTTGTAGTGAACAAGCTTTTGTAACCCCACTGTTCATTTTCTCTCCAGTACCAAACTGCAAACAGACATTTGCTGCTTCTTCCGCCGCCCTCAAGTGGCCGAACAATCTATTCCTGCTGCTTTAATATCAAATCAATGCTGCAGCAGCTCCTGTTTCCCTCAGTCTGTATTGATGTTACTGTCATGTTGTATACACTACTACAATATACTTTATTGTCCTCATAGGGAATAGAAATGCGGCACACATGACATGTTGTGAAGTTCCATAGCAGTAATCCTAAGCAACAACCAACATACATATATTGCGAGAGTAAGAGCCAAACAGCTGGACTTCCTGCTCTGTCAACGTGTATTTCTGCCAATCACAGCAGTCTGCATGAATAAACACAAACACTTGTTACACTGGAATGCAAAGACATCTGCTGTCGCTTAGGTGTACCCGAGTGTAGGAACAGATGCTGCTGAATGCTCTCTCACACACACACACACACACACACACACACACACACACACACACACACACACACACACACACACACACACACACACACACACACACACACACACACACACACACACACACACACACACACACACACACACACACACACACACACGTCATATGAGGCTATCACAGCTGCCATGATTCTTACAGTGTGCACCTGTGACTGGTGTGTTTGCTGCAGTCACATCCTGACTGTTTAACTGAGCTGTAACAGAGATGACTCATACCATTTACACATTATCATATTTATTATATAGCGTTGGTATATTATACTTACCTTACATTATTTTCAGTTTGAGTGAAGCATCTTGAGAGGAAATGTCCAGTAAAGATCTGAAAACTCATCAAGTTAATTACAGTTATGTGTACTAACAACATTAACACTAGGTGTAATATTAGAGGTCAAGGGTCAACAAGTCTGTCTGTCCACATACTTTACTGATTGTAATCTTCAGTTGATCATTTCCAGCTGAAAATAAATCAAGTTTTTATTCTCACATTTATCATTAGCATAATGAATACGCCGAGCTGTTTTCGAGTTACACCTCAAAATGTTTTATCATTAAATATTCTTGATGTAATTTCTAGAGTGAGCTTTGAAACAATCCATTTTTTTATTTTTATATTGTGAACATTTTAACTCGAGGTCTTACTCGTCCACTTTTTCTGCATTTCACAGTCAGATTGAGTTTGCGTAAATGACCATAATAACTCATTCTTCCTAAGAATCATGGGATTGAATGAGATTGAATGAGAATTAATAAGTGATTAAAAGGTATGGACAAAGCTAGAAAAGAACCTTGGTTTAAGATTTTCTTTCTGTTTTACATTTTGTCAAATGTGTATGAAAGGTTATTGGCTCAGTTAGGATGTGTGGTATATACTTTCATAACGTTACCTTTAGTCTTTTTGTGGTCATTTTTGGGTATGTTTGCACGTTTTCATAGTGGTTGTAAATCCTTTTGTGTCTCATTGAAGTCAATGTATGTCTTCTCCGGATGCTTTTTGTCTCCTTGTGGTCATTTTGTGTCTCTTTTGCGGCTTTCACACCAGCGCTTTTCCCTTTCTAGCTCCTAGCGAGAGCTTTTCTGGTTCAGCTCCGGTTTCCCTTTTCAGCTCCCGCTCTGTTCACACTGCCCAGAGCTGCCGAGAGATTTTCTCCCACAACAACGGGGGGGGGACTGCGTCGGGTCGACGATCGTGTTGCTTTTAATCATACGAAGCCAGATTAAATTAAATAACGACTTCTCCAACCTTATACTTTTCTCCAGAGTGCCGTGGTTCATTGTTTATTAATGTGTTTCAGCATTTACCGACCGCTACAGTGCTGGCTGCTCTTCAACGGGAGTGTATTCTCCCGTTAGCTCCAGGTTAGCTCACACGGCTCTAAAGTATTCACTGTCTGACTGTCACACAAGCAGCTGATACATATCCCCAGTTCCCCTTAAGTGAATGTGTGTCAGTCTGAATTGACACTGTTTGGCATCACAACGCTGTTATGAAAGTTTCTCTGGTATAACATGGGTGATGTTAGCATAGCAACCGAAGCTAAACTGACTACTTGCTAAGCCGTTTTCTCCAGGCACTTTTTACCGGCGTATTTTTCATTATGATTCTACTTGTGATAGTCGGACATGACAACCTGTACAGCCCATGTATTAATTCCATCCGATAGCTGCTATAATAACAAACCAAACGTCTGCCTGCTCTCCACAATGATCAATAACAGCGAACGGATGGTCAAAGTAAGGTTTCCTGCACGCCTCGACGTAAGAGACGTAAGCGACGCCGCGTCATAGCTCCAAAGCTCTTGCCTCTGGACCGACAATTTTTTGGAGCTGGAAGTGAACCGCATTCCGGAGCTATGACGCGCCGCCGCTGCGGTGTGAACAGGAAAAACCGGCGCTTTTCAGGCTCTAGCTCCCAGCAGGAGCTGGAAAAGCGCCGGTGTGAAAGGGGCATTTGTGGTGATTTTGTGTCTCTTTGTGGTTGTTGGTCTGGGCCGGTCTCCTCTTTCAGTCATCTTTCCCCGGATATAACTGCTGGCACATATCTGTCCAAGTGTATTGCCCGGTGAAAGCAGCACCCATTATTCATCAGACAACTTTGTGGTATCCTAAAGAGCTGCTCAGTCACTTCAGCCTGATCTCCCATGGTTGTGTTATGTATAGTTGTATCAGTAGGAGCGGAGGAGCGGCCCACAGACCGAGCTCGCTGAACAGTGTTTATTTCTGCCGGGCTCCACCGTTTATTTTCATGAGGGTATTAATGTCTCTTTGGATATGCCTCTCCTGTTATTTTAGATGAGTCATTGGGGAGTATTAGAGTACATGTGAGAACAGTCTGTGCCTCTGCGAGGAGAGGCGAGACGCGTGCATGATGGAGAGGATTGTATGTGTGTGTATATGTGCAAACACACACACTCATATGATATTGTAGGCTTCTGTGTCCTGGTGAGCAGAGGAGTTTGTTTCTCTATCCGTCGTCAACGAAGGCTAACAGAACAAGATGAGAAACATTTGTTTACAGCTTCTCACAATGTTGAGCCTTTGAAACATTACATAATAGTACAGTACAAATAAAACAAGCTGAACAACAGTTAACAACAGTGTTGTTTGTGGAAAAACATAGAAAGAAGGTTTGTCTGTAGACTTACTGTCCTCTGTTTGTCCCTCTGGCTCTACTGCAGTGTCATGGTTGGGCTAAGATTGGACGGACGGACGGGGGGGTTCCAGGGGGGAGAGTAACCTCTTGATGGCCTTAAAGAGAGGCCTCGAGCTGGCCTTCTGCTGTTTTGTCTAAGAGCTGGACCAATACTCAAATAACCTTCACTTATCATGCTACATGTAGTTGTGTACTGACATAATAATTACATGAACAACTTCAACATTCTGAAGAGAACTTAGATGTTTTATAAGAACTGGATATCAGGCTTCACAATGGGGTGACGTCATGTATATATAACCATCTCTTCTAGGCTCTGTGAAGATTTGACAGATAAATAACCTTCAAGGGTTGAAAGAACATTATACAAAGGGAAATATTTGATGTTGCGTGCTTATACAAGAAAAATAATTTTAAGTCGTTTGGCCTTGAGAGTGCCATTGGAAGTGTCTTGTTTATTGTCTATTTCACTCTAGATGTGATCATAATTTATAACTTTAAGCCAGCGACTGAGACTGACAAAATGTCAAATGAGGTAATAAATCTACATAGGGTCCTTTTCTCATAGACTTCTATACAATCTGACTTCTTTGTGCAACCAGTAAGTCGCTCCGTACCGTTCCATTAGAACGATGCAGGTTTAACGCACTTTCACACAAGGCCAGGATACATTCCTTTTTCAATAAAGTCTATTGGAAAAAAGTGTGTTTTGGTCCGTGTTGGAATTGTTTTGCTGCACTACCGTGAGATGAATTTAGCAGCAAGGCTTTATCCAACTCTCTAAAGAGAAAATAAAACGAAAACCTAATTTAGCTCAAGGGTCATTATTGTGCAGTACACGGAAGAATAAAGGCGGTATGATGATATAAATATATAGAAAAAGACCCTCTGCACTCTCCTTTTCCCTCTTTTTGTTTTCCTCATGTTTTTGCAATTATTCTCTCCTCTTTAGCCCTCTGCAGCTCACACACACTGAATGGCTGACTGAACAGGTGCATGCTGGGACTGCAACAGGAGCTATAATGAACAGACCTCTGTGTCACAAACAATAACTGAACACACAAAGAAAATATTGTTGTTGTCTTCCTGGCTTGCAAAGAGCCGTCTGAAGAACACTGTCACTTGTTCTCAGCTTCTCTTTAGACTGCAGAGACCTATGAGATCTTAGATGTTTAATGAGAAAAAGATTGATGCCATTTTGTTACCGAGGGACATCAGAGCTTACAGTCTCTGTCGGGGACGACTGGAGGACGTTTCAGTTATTGTGATATACAGGAGGAGACTGTAATCCTTTTTGTCCTCTCCTTGATTTAACTGTAATTATAGAACATATTTTATCCTCGCTTCCATGTCTTGTTCTCCAGCTGCAGATAAACACAGAGATAATGTCTGAAGCGTTGCACCCTCTTTCCTCTCCCTGCTTTGCTTCGAGCCATCAGGTGCATCAGGACAGCTGCTCGGGCTGATTGGGCTCCGGAGCGATGGATGGAAAGGTAAATGCCAAATATGGATTGCCTGCGAGCCTCTGACCTTAACAAGAGCAGACTTAGAGTAAAAGCTGTTTGTCAGATTCTGCTACAACATTATCTGTGCTGCTGTTCAGCCTTCTGTTGGTTTATTGCAAACATAGTGATGATAAAGACAGCAAAGTATCCTGACAAAACATCATGATGAACGCCTGAAAGAAGTTCAACTGTTCATGCATCGAAGAGATCCTTGCTGCTTTCCCACAAAATATCCATCACACTCTCTGTTACAGAGCTACTCGGAGCAGCTTTACCCCTCCCCTCACTTTTTCCTCTGTCCTTGAAGCAGCCGAACCACCGTCATCTTTGTCCCAGGCTTCCAATTTTGTCCTCGGAGGAATTATGGGCTTGTCTGTCACTTTTCTCAATTG
Organism: Trematomus bernacchii; assembly: GCF_902827165.1. Taxonomy (NCBI): domain Eukaryota; kingdom Metazoa; phylum Chordata; class Actinopteri; order Perciformes; family Nototheniidae; genus Trematomus; species Trematomus bernacchii. The sequence goes on along the minus strand of NW_022987720.1, from coordinate 20,316,482 downwards.
CTTTCTCCTTTATCTCTACGCAGGAAGCAAGCAAGCTTCATTCTCTGGCAAAATCAGCAGGAATTCATTAGCTATACTGACACTATTTTAACCTGTTTTGTCATAAATCCAAAGCTTGTTTCATTTATAAAAATGTGCCACTGATTTGTGAGTGTTACAGTGAAAAGACATTTCATCAGCATGTCAATCCCCTTCTCCTGTCACTGTGTATCTCTACTGTGATGTCTATAAAGGAAAAGTGTTCAATTGGTAACATCATTTTTAAAAGGAAAATCCTGGGGCTCCATTGAGCTGCAGGCACAGCGTTGTTTGTTTCATGATTCGGGTACTTTATATTAAATGTACTTAAATACCATGTCTTTGTTGTATAAAAGCCAAAAGAGTTAAATGTGTGGTTTGACAGGACATTTAAAAAAAACAATTATATATTTTTAGGGCATTTAGGAGACAGGAGGGCTCTGATTAAAGACACTGTTGAGTTTTATTATGGAGAAAGTGAGATATAATGGTTTTGAAGCATGACGAATAGAGTTAACTTAAAGTAAAAAAACGATACTTCAATTGTGATATTTTGATTAAATATTTATCTTATGAATCTTGTTTTATGGAGGTGTAATAATATTAGAGGACCCCTTAACTTAAAGGTAGGGTAGGTAAGTTTGAGAAACCGGCTCGAGATCGCTAGAATTTGAAAATACACAACCGGAGAAAATCTGCCACTTCCTTATAGAGCCCCTCCTCCAACACACACGAACGCGCACATGACCAATGAGGGCACGAGATAAGTTTGTGCACAGATGGAAGGCTGACAGGCAGGTAGGCTATCCAGTTATTTTAGCCGGGCCGGCTAAAATGATTGGTCGTACTTTTTACAGTACTACGGCTTCCACAGATGAATTTTTTTTTATGGATTTTTTGTCAAAGCACTTAAGATATTCATTGCTATCGGGATGTTAAGAGCATTCCATGGAATATAACAAAAAGTGTATCTCGAGCTGGTTTCTCAAACTTACCTACCCCACCTTTAAACCATTGTATTGCAATCTCAGCTGAATCTTGTGATCATCAATAGATAGAGTTTGCTCGGTTGTTGTGGAGACGGTTAATTTGTAATCATGTGATTTACAAATCTAATTGACCAAACTTAATCCATTGAGGATTACCAAGACATGCCGTCAATATTTTCCTTTTTATTTTACACATTCTACTCCTTCTTGTCCGAGCCTCCAGTCATAATCTCACTCCTTCCCATAAGGAAAATAACGAAAACACTTAAAACAATTGCTCTAATCCAATGTTTTTTAATTTGGAAGTGTTTTAAATATTGTTTTAATAAAAATTCTAATTTTGGGGATTCACTGGTCTCCATTGAAGCATGTGAGTGTTTTCAAGATGTCAAGGTGACACGGGGTAGGTATAAAAATGATCGTTTTGTGGTTGAATTATTCCTTTAAACACAAAAACAATTACAGTAGGCACTGACTGTGGTTTGAATTGATGCATTTTAGTGTACTAGAGTATGCTGTGGGTATATGTAGGCTTTCAGAGTATTTCCAGATAATGTGACTGCTGGCTGGCTGCCCATCGGTCAAGAGTTTGGCTGCTGGCAGATTGTAATTTCCTTCCCTGCGTTTAAGGCTGACTGAAGGTCACTGAGGAACATTTCCTTTCCTGTCCTCTATTTGTCCTGTCACATGTCTGCAGTGCAGTCAGCCCTTATGCTGCACTTTTATTTCATTCAATGTGTTGGACAGATAAGAGAGCAGAACTCCGACACTTTTCTAAATGTAAGGTAATGGTTTAATCAGCAAATCATTGCTCCTGCATCAATACTCCCCCCCCTTAAAACTATAGACATCAGTGACACTTTTATTTCCTGCAAGATTTAGTCCCTCTTCAGTTTGTGGCAAGAGTTAATGAGCAGAGTAGATTAAACTCAAAGACCCCCGCAGTTTCTACCACAAGCAATAGAGAAGATGCTGCTTTTTGTTAATGTTAGGCTTCACAGAGCACTTTGCATCGCTGTGGACTCTCGTTTCAGATACTTGTATAATTAAAGTTCAACCACTACCTTTGCCGCTCACAGCTTCCTTTCTCTCTGTCCCACTTTTTCACACAAGTGATTTTTGGGAAGTTATACATAAAGTAAAACTAATTGATTTAGCATAAAATCCTCTCAGTATAGCTCATCAGGCTGCCTCTTTTCAGAAGTGTAACCCCTGTGGTCCCGTTTCTTAAAATGAGCTAACTGTATGACCAATCCACTTAGGCTATACTAATTTCAACAAAACAAATAAACCTGTCACATCCTGACACATCTTTCACTGAGGAGTGTTAAAAGCATGGATGCTGGGTAATTGCTCTATTTTGTAACTCAACAAATGTTCACCCACTTCACAAGTATAATGTTATTGGATTAGACAATTATTGCCTGCGACAGCATAATGATTAGGCCATTTTTTAAAGTAGCCTACATTTTGTCATATTTTCTGCATTTCTTGGTAGTTCACAAGGATCCAAGGTGTGGTGGTCTCTGTAGAGTATGTCATTCTGTCTTATTTCTTATAAGCATCTTTATGAAAGCGGATCCTATCAAAATAAAAATAATTAAGTACGTCATCATCACCCTGTGTCTATAGGATTTATGAACGCATATAGAAGCCCAGGGGAACATGACCCTCTCCATTTTTGTCTATATTTCTGTCTAAGTGGTTCAGAAATATCTAGAAGATGAAAGCCTCTGCACACTAACCAGAGCACTGAGGACGACCAGAGAGATCAAACCACGAGTGCCCTCAGACTAATCTGCGGTGTTTAGAGGCTCATGGTGTATTTCAAAGCTGTTGTCTGGCTCCCTCTGCTGCCCATCAGGAGTCAGAACGACTAATTACTGTGGGATCCTTAATCCTATTTATCTCGATATACTGTAGGGTTAAATAAAAGTGCACTGAGGATAAGAACTGAAGCTCTAATTTGTGTTTGTTCTCCAAACAGGCAGATTTCCAGGTTGAATTTATACTTTTTTCACAGATGTTACAAATCTCAGTCCTGCAAAATGAGAGACAGCTGTTCACTTGTCTTGTCAAAACAGTAACTAGTGTGCAGGGTTTTGCATTGCATTTTAAATGATTCTATACATACAAATACCAGATTTCTGATTATTCTTGTTATTTACAGAGCTGTCACAAGGGGCGATGCTCTCAGAGGAGCACTGTGAAGTAGGAAATATCTGAGTAATGAAATGCGTCCTAGAATACAGAATAATAGAACCCAAAGTTTGTATAAAACTTAGTTAAATAAATACACTTTGTATCGGTTTTCACAGTATGCTGTCCTTTTGGTAGTTTTCATGCATACATTAAAGATGATTTGAACAGTCCTAGGACAGAAAATTGAGATAATTGATTCATTGATCAAACCATTTCTTGAGCAACGTAGCAGAATGTCAAAGGTGTAGATATGGTTTACACAGGTCAGCACTGTTACCACAGCACTTCCTGTTTGCTCAGACATCTCTGCGTATATCAGAAAAATGCATGTGATTGTATATGTATTCAGACCTAATGTGTATAGGTCCTGTCCTGTGCATGTGTGTGTTTTGTACTTTGTGTTACAGCTGAGTGAACACCTGCATTTCCCATTAAGGATAAAATAAAAGGTTCATTTTCTTCTTCCCCACTGCTGACTGTGATTCATTGGTGTGCTTTGGCAGCATTTAATGAGAGAGTAACTCAATCCTCTTATCACACCGAGTGCTGAAAAAACAAATGACCAGCAGAGGAAGAAGGCAGTGAGTTAGGACTGATCATGTTCTCTTAAAGGTAAGATTATTCATTTATTGTCCTAAAAAAACACAAAAACACGGAGTAAAGTCTAAAAAACAACTGGTAAAAGTTGCTTTGGAGGCCCTATGAAGACATGTCAATGAAGTCTTGCTCAAGTTATGTCATTTGCTACATAAGCGCTTATTAGCATAGTTCAAACTGTTATTGGCCAACTATTGTGGGTAAACAGCACATTTTCCCCACAAAGAACAATATGTGAATGAAAATGATGATATATCTGCTTTCTCTGCTCTTGTTTCCCCTCGACTGTCTATAGTAAGTCTGACAATGTTATGTACGATGCTAAATCAGTGGAGTCTTTTATGTCATGATATTCGTATCCCTCGGCATGCATGAGATACTAAAGCCACACAACCCAAATGAGAGTAAATGCAATCTGGGATTAGTAGTAAATCACACACCATGTCCTATCTGTTTAAAAATAAGAGTACATAAAAAAAGAACATTTCAAATTCATCCTCCTTTTCCAGAGTCTAGTTATCTCCAAATTGCCTCTGTACTCAAGAGCTCTATCTACTTAAGATTCTTTTTTTCACCCTTCTTTAATTACGTGCAGCACATAACTGTCAGCTCAGGTTTGGCAGTCTGTCAGCTGTCTTCTAAATAAAATATGAAGCTTCTATTTCTGTCCTCTCCAAAAACACTGAGCTCAGGAAATGATCGCCGTGGTTTTACCTGGCCTGTTGTCATGGCAAAAATACATTTGTTATATCACTAGAGATTTGATTGGCCTGTGTTTACAGACATATAGAAATCATTTGAACTTGCCACACATAACATGAAGATGTTTCATGGCCTACTGTATATGCCCCTTTGGCCTTTTCATCTTATCCCATTCCCAAAATAAACTTGAGATTTTAAGCCTGATTGTATTATTAAGCCTTTAAGTTCAAAATCCTCAATATCTTCTTCACTCTGTCTCACAGTTTTCTATTGCATTGGGATAGGAATTAGCAGAACTACTTATATTTAAGATCCCTGGTCTATACCGGGGCGGGCAATAGGAGGAAAGAAGATGGATTGTTTGTATCAGATCCTTTTATAAAGTGATAGTTAACATTTATAAGTCGAATGACAACAAAAAGACAAGAGCGACTATATGAAGTGATGATAAACGACTACAAAGAGACCTTAAACAAACACAAAAACATCCAAAGCTACTACAAAGACACCACCAATTGTTGGGGGAACTTTACAAGGGTGTTGCCTTGATCTAGTAACATCGGGGGCTAAGCCAGCCCGACAATATATAATAAAAAAAAAATATATATATATCAATATAGTATCCAAAGATCACACAACATTAAATGTAAATAATGAATTAAAAGTATCTACACTAGACCAATGTACTACCAAACTAGAAGGTAATTGACATAGGTTACTATATAAAAAGTGTGCAAATATATTTAGTATCATATCCATGTGAACATGTTTTAAGTGGGGGGTGGACCTCCCCACTTGCATGGGGGCATGCTCCCCCGGGTAGATTTAAAAAAAGAAATGATTTTGGAGTTAAATGCATCAATCTTGTGCACAAAATTAAGAAACTAAATCTATGGATACATCTCGTAACACCCATATGAAAAAAAAAAAAATTAAATAATCAAAGAATCGTTAGAATATGGCCTCCAATAACCAATAACATAATGCACAATAGTCAATAACAAGTCATTTAAACTTTTATTTTATTTTACTGTTCATTTATATTTGTGAGCATGCATGTGTCCCAGTAGCCTGATATTTTATAATCTGTCCATGAGTGCAGACTTTATTTAGTTACACATAATAATCAACTGATATAACACTAGATCATTTAAGGAAATTTGACAGGTTTTCGACACACATTACACTGAATAAACAAAACTAACAAATTGGAGTTTGTATTGCTATGAACCAGGGCTTTAAATTCGAGACACCCAAATAGGGGCAGGCTCTGTTGCCACTTGATGCTCCTGGAAACACGAACCTCCTGCGCCGCGCACACAGACATTACGGTAGTGTCCTCAGGTGAGGTGCAGGTGATTGACAGAGAGATGTGACGCGCGAGGCACCATGTGCGAGAGGGAGGGGAAGGTATAGACGGGATTATTTCACGAGCCAACCGCCACAGGTATGGATGTGAGAGGTTGACAGGAATATTAAGGTAAATGATTATGAGTATTAATATCAGTAGCCTATTAGAGACGTTTAAAGTATGCACGTGACGGCAATCTGATCCTCGTGTCGGATTCTTCACTTTGAATGCTAAATGTCTCACTAACTGATTCGTTTTGCTGAAAAAGACAGAAGAGGTACATATTAAGTGTTAATATATGGATATTGCTTTGGCTGGAGACTGCACCCGTTATCTCTAAAAAACAATGGCTGTTTCATGTGTTTTGCATTTGTGTTTTTTTTTCACAAAAAGTATAAAAAATAAACATACAATTTTTTCATTTACTTTAATTAATCATGAAATAATTCCCAGTCCATGAAATATGTTATACTCAGGAGGATGTGTGTACATTTGATCTTCCAGTTTAAAAATTATTTTAGTTTTGTGAGATAATCATTGCATTGAAGTTTAATTGTGAGGCCATTGTAGTTAAACTGTACCTGATGTGACCATTTTGCCAGATTACATCTTGATTCTGTTAACAATTGTTAAAATCGATATGTACCTTTACTCCACCCATCAGGACATAAGTCTGGAGGCTCTCTGTGAGGTGAAGTAGCTTCAGAGTGTCATGCAGGCCAGTGGACCCAACATGCTCAACCTCCCCCAGCAGCCATGGGTCGACCACCCAGCCCCTGCCATCGCCTCCAGCCCGACCACCGCCATCCGCCAGAGGCTGAGTGGAGCCATGGCAACCAGCTGCAGCAGCCCGGAGAGTTGGGCCTCCAGACTGGGAGAGGAGACAGCGCTGGCCCGGGGCGTCTCCTCAGGGAAGGTGCTGGTCACAGGGGGAGGGGGATACTTTGGGTTCAGGCTGGGGAGAGATCTGGCCAGCCAGGGGGTTTCAGTGATCCTTCTGGACATGAACAGGCCTCCCTGTGACATCCCTGATGGGGCCACCTTCTATCAGGTATGTAGCAGTGAGGGACCTGAGATCCTGCTATCAAAGAGATGAAGATGTTTCTGTTTCTCTAATCTTCCATGCATTTTACCAAATAATCTTGCCCCGACAATTTAATTCAAGTCAATACTATGACAGGGTAATTATACAGGATACTACACCAACAACAGCAATGATTGTTTAAGTCATAAAGCTGTGGTTCCATGGTATTGTGCCCAATAACTGTCCCTTCACTTACTTTTTAAATGTTAGCCTGTCTATCGCCAATTCAGAACTAATTAAATTAAAAGGCATGCATGCCAATAACATTTGGGAAAGGTAAACATACATGGCACCTAAAGAATAGCTTCTTCTTTTAACCGACACGCCTCCTTACAGACTTGAAAATCATCTCTAGCCTTGAATGAGCCAGCGTCAGTGTGTCTCTGTGGTTAGTCTGCATTCTGTCCTGAAAAAAGACACAGGTGAGTGATCTGCCTCAGACCGCCAGCTGCTGGGTCACAGAGGGTGGAGACATGTTTCGGGTTTCACCTGAAGACCTCATGGCACACTTACCTTAATTACAACTGTCCTTCCATGGGATAGATATTAACTCACACATGCTCTGTGACAGCAATGCTCCTAACTTGTCAAACTGCTTTGTGGACACATGGGGCTGGCAGTCCTCCTGTCATACTGTCATGGAGCAAAACACAGAAACCCAAATAGCTCCTGATGGTTTGCCAGCACACTGCATGGTAGCCTGCTGCCAGCGGTGTGTGTGTGTGTGTGACTGTGTGTATTTGTGAATGAGAGGCTAAGACCTTACTGATAACACCGCATGGAACGGATGTAAAGTAATGGAACTAATGAAGATAGCTGTTTCCAAATGAAGCATCAAGCATTACATTTAGGGTCATTTTTCTTTCTTTTTGTTCTTAAAGGGTGACATCCGGGATTATTCTTCCCTCTATAAAATGTGTGAAGGGGTCGACTGTGTATTCCACACGGCTTCTTACGGCATGTCTGGACCAGAACAGGTGACTTTCCTTTCTTTTCGCCTTTTTTCACCCCTTAATCATTCAAAAAAAGTCAGAGGAAAAAAGACTAGGGAGGATGTTCATTCGTGGGCTTTGTTCACTTTTGAATGTAGTAATCTGTTTACATGCAGAATACGTTAAACATAAAACATTGATTGTTATACTAGCTAAACAAAGTTAACCAATTACTAGAAATAATTAGGATTTTGTTTTCTTTTCATTATTATTATTTGAATTTTAATTACCTGCAAATTCTCTTAATTACTATATTTTTATTTTGAGATTGAAATCAGAGGATTACAGAATAACACAAACAAATGTCAATTGACTCAAACACAAACACAATAGTAAAACCAGATAAACATGTGTTTTCCACTTACCGACACACACCCTGCAGCTGGAGAACCAGAAAAGCAGCATCCCCAGTTTTCGGGCGTGGCCTCTCCTTTAGGTGCTCTCGACAAACCGTCCCTCGAGTGCACATACCTACACACATGCCATACATTCACACATACGAGCACACATACCTACTACTTCTCAGTCATGCTCACATTACTTTAAGGCTGCCCTTGGTCACTGACTGCATCTGTTTTGTTCAACGAATGTTAATAATTACACTAATGCTCCTTCAAAGCCAAAACCCCCAGTGCTCCACCAATAAAGAAATTAAAGCAAATTGACTTCACTACAGTTAGTTTGTTTGTGTGTGTAAGAGAGAGCAAATAGTCACGATGTAAGAAGAAGTGTGTACATCAATGTATCATTCATATTCATTATAATTATCATTTTGTTTATCTGTCAGCTGAGAAAAGAACAGGTGGAGTCAGTCAATGTGGGCGGGACCAATAATGTCATAAACGGTAGGTATTCATGTATCAGTGATTCAATATAATATTTAAAGATACAAATTAAGAGGTAATTGACATTCTTAAAGGTAGGGTATGTCATTTTGGAGAAACCAGCTCGAGTGCGCTAGAATTTGAAAGTACACAACCGGAGAAAATCTGCCTCTTCCTTCAGACTTCCTTACAGAGCCCCTCCTCCAACACACACGAACGCACACATGACCAATGAGGGCACGAGATAAGTTTGTGCACAGATGGAAGGCTGACAGGCAGGTAGGCCATCCAGTTATTTTAGCCGGGCCGGCTCAGATGATTGGTCGTGCTTTTTACAGCGCCACGGCTTCCACAGATGACATTTTTTTATGTATTTATTGTCAAAGCATTTAATGTATTCATTGCTATCGGGATGTTAAGAGCATTCCATGGAATATAACAAAAAGTGTTTCTGAAATAAATGACATACCCCACCTTTAACTATGATGTGAAATGTACTTGGTCTGGTGAGTTTGAGTTTTGATAGCTGATTTAGCTGAAAAGTTATTAATCACACATTGTAAACAAATCATTTCTGCAGTAAATAGTGAGACATAATGTTATATTTTTCTACAAAATAAAGTTGTTAATCCGCAAATCCAAATAAATCCTCTCTGTAGTGTTTGGTGTGTGACCTGCCTCTCTCTCAGTGTGCAGGGAGAGGAGCATCCCCAGGCTGGTGTACACCAGCACCATCAATGTGGTGTTTGCTGGGAAACCAATTGAGGATGGGGACGAGGGCTCCGTGCAATGTGTACCCCCCGACGTGGTGCGTATAAAGAAAATCACTTATAACAATAACTTATCATATTGAATATTGCAGTGATGAAATCTAGCTGAGTACAATTACACAAATAGTGAGCAAAATGCATCTTTCATGTACCATTGTATTGTATTTTATCCAATTATATTATTGCATATACTTTTTTATTTGATTCACTTTTTATTTGATTTGATGAAATGTGTATTCTCCTACATTTCTTTGATATATTTCTTTGTGGGTTTATTAATACAACACAAAATCATTAAATATAAAGACAAGTTTTTTTAAATAGCATAACAATCAGTCCAAATCAATTTAAGTAATGCTTACACATAATTGCAGCTATAATTATAATCTCTAATCTTTTATATATATTTTAGTCTAAAATGGGCTCTTCTGCATGATAAATATTATAATTCTTGGTATTTTGATTACATTTGAATGCTGTTACTCTCACCGAACAAGAGCTTTGATTTGTTTTTAAACTGTGGTTTTGCTACTAGACCAACATATTTAAATGTCCCGTACATTTGCCAAACTACACTTTCAGCATTTTGTTTTTATCTCTGTTCCAGCACATTGACAACTACTCCAGAACCAAAACAATAGCAGAGCAGATGGTCCTCTCTGCCGACGGATGCCCCCTAAAAGGTCAGTGTGTGCAATGACAACATGGAAAATGTAAATCAGATCAGAGGAGATTGCAGCCACAGCTTTTTGAGTTTAGCTCTAAAATAATTGTGCAAAAGGAAACACACTAAAGCGCTCAGTGATTGCCATGGAAACGGTTTGTTCGATCCTATATGAACTCAGTGACACCAGTTCAAATTTAGAGCTGGACAAGACTGTCTAGTTTCCAGTGCGACAGTCTTGGACTACTTTCCAACATCTTTAATGCATAAAATGGGTTTTCGAGTTCCTTCATGTTATTTACATTCTCAGCTGTTAAGTGTCCCATTACCTCCTCCAGTGTAACCCGACATCCAACAGTGAGCATCGCCTTCATTAAATGAAGCTCAGATATGAATTAAATGTATAAGGGGATGGTATCTCATTGCTGTTTTATGACATACTGCAAGTTAAAGTTCCTGTATCTGCTCCAGCATGTACTGCACGTTTTCTCCCAATGCCTCTGCAGTGGTGAAAAGAAACAAAACACATTCACTCAAATTGACTTAAGTACAACGTTGATAGTTGATAGTTCATTTGAAAAACATAACCTTTTGATTAAATTAGAAAATAAGAGTTAAAAGCACTGACCTCAACACCTTCAAAAAACGTACAAAGACTCACCTCTTCAAACTGGCTTTTAATGTGTGATTTTTGTTTTATTGCTTGATTTTAATGTGATTTTTACTATATTTAATTGTTGTTAACTGTAAAGCGACTTTGAGCACCTGTAAAAGCGCTTACAAAATACATTTATTATTATTATTATTATTATTATTATTATTATTATTATTATTATTATTAAAAGAGTAAACAAGTTATTTTTTAAATGTTTGTCCAGTTTCCCATCCCCTTAACTCCTCAAATGTTTCCATTTAAAAGCAATGCCAAGATAGTTGCAATTATCCAATACTATGTAATGTGCTAGCCTAGTCCGACTTATTGATCCTTCATCTGACTAAGGTTAGGTTACTGTGCTCTGTTGGATATGTACAGTCTATGGTTTTAATAAATATATGGAGCTGTCCGTGGTGCTGAAGTAGCAGACACATTCCTAATCACTGCTTTGTGTCTGAGTCACAGTCTTTTCATAGTCTTTTCTTGCATCTATGGTATTCTTAAAACTAAATAGCTAGAGGAGTCGTGCGAGATAAATTACCAAAATATTTCTTCATGGAGAGGTTCACTAGTAGCATGTGACACAAACAAAACAAGTCTGTCACAGCGGAAAAGGAAAATAAAACAGCTTCGGTGAGGATTTCTTTGCTTAAATATGAGTGCACTGATAACAGGTTTTAAAGGTCACCTGTTATGCAAAATCCACGTTTTCATGTCTTTTATACATCAACATGTGTCCCCTCTGTGTAAAGAGATTCTGAAAGTTTCAGGAAAAAAGATTTGCTCACTTTTTGTCCTGATCCATTTATATAAAAACCTGTCTGAAAATGAGCTGATCAGATTTTGGCCACTTTATGATGTCATAAAGGTTTTTTGGTTTGTGTAACCATTAGCCAATAACCAACCAAGGTAACCCCCCCCCCCCCCCCACTTTATCACCTGAATCTCCTCCTAGAGCACCATTGTGTCTTTCAAATATCTCTCAGAGGGGCGTGGGGAGTGGCTTCAGAGACATGTTTTGTATATATCTGAGACTTATAATAAAGTAATGAAAAACAGTATAATAGGGGATCTTTAAAACACATTACATGCATGTTTTCAGTGAAGTTTTGAATGGTCCCTTGTGCAGGTGGAGGTCTGCTTCGGAGCTGCGTCCTGCGGCCCTGCGGCATCTACGGACCAGAGGAGAGGAGACACCTCCACAGAGTCATGGTGAGAGACACAGAATCAACTTGGCATATGTTAACAATGTATTTATTCATCTTATTTTGTAACTTGGAAAGATATACATTTTGTAGTATCTGTAGCCTCCCTTGCAGAATGCATTTCTGACTAAATAGTTTAATGTCAATTTACATGAAAAGCAATTTAATTTCAACTTTTCTCAGTGCCTAGTTTTATCGAAAGCCAATAAATCGCTGAAATGTAAGACAGTTTTTTAAAAACTTTTCTTTTCAAAAAACATTTTATGATGTACAGACATAACGATGCTTCACTTTTGCTTGAGCATGTTAAAGAATACAGAATGTGTGATGTAGAACCACCACACTAACCACAGAACGACGCCCCTCCTCCCTCTCTATCTCTCAGATGAATGTGGAGCGCCGGTTGTTCAGCTTCAGGTTTGGTGACCCCCGGGCCCGGATGAACTGGGTCCATGTGGATAACCTGGTGCTGGCCCACAAGCTGGCTGCCGAGGCTCTCACACTGAAGAGGAACGGAGTCGCTGTGAGTCAGGACGAACAGATACGACCCAGAGATCTATGATGTGATCAATCTGATGAAACTACACAGAATAAATCAGACCTAAAGATTATGTTTTAAACTACGACATGCAACAACGCTCCTAACCATACTTTTTAAGTGTCAGTTACAGATTTATGAATTAAATATCGTTTATTATTAACTGAAGTTATAGTTACTCTTTTTAGTCTAAACATCACAAACTAAGACCATAGACAGACAGGATGAGTGTGTGTATGTTCAAAATTAAAACTAGCTCCTATTATTAATTGTTTTCTGTGCTTTTGCAGAGTGGACAGGCCTATTTCATCAATGATGGAGTTTCATTAAATCTGTTTGAGTGGTTGAGACCTTTGGTAAGTTAAATAGTAATGCAGGTCATATACTGTATATTCCTATTGTCAAAAAATATCATGAAAACAACTAAACTAACATTGATTCAATTCTACCAACAAGTATTGTCTGTAAAGCCAAAGCTTGATTACGTTGTTCTTCTGTGTTCAGCGGGATCCATCTTTGTCCAAAAAAAAATCCAAAACACACGTGTGGCGTAATAATGGTTACTATAGTTCACTTTGACTAAATACCACAAAGGTGTTTTAATTGGCCGCTGAAATAGTCCGAAACATAATGCACTATTGACCACTGTTTGAGTGAAACCAAGCTGTTTCAACAAACGACTGAATCTTTAAAAAAAAGAAAATATCTGAAAAATGTTTTTGATATTTACATCCACGAATGGGCTTAAGTTCTATAGACAGGATATGGTGTATGGTATTGTTAGACACTTGTCGTCATTACTTAGTTATCTACAGATCTATAGATCTATTAGATATAAAATAACCTGCCTTATCCTTTATGCTGTCAGGGATATTTACAGTTTAAGTGGAATGTTTTTCTCTCTGTTACATGCTGCAGTTTGAGAGGCTGGGCCACAGCCAACCAACGATAAACCTTCCTGTTTCACTCGTCTATTCAGCAGGTAGCTCAGCATTATTGTTCTACCTTTTAGAGCATATGTATTCAAACATTTGGTGAGTTGTTACCAATACCAACGTGCATGTATATTTTTCTTCTTTTCAGCCATCCTTGTTGAGTATTTGCATCTAGCCCTGAGACCTGTGATAGAGGTGCCTCTGCTCTTCACCAGGAGCGAGGTAATCATGCTTCTTCCTGCCTCTTTGCTCAAAACTCAACACGTTTCAGTCTCAGACTCCATGCATTTTGAAAGCTTAGTCTGTTCTGCTCTTCAACAAGTTTTATGACATATTAAAATTGAACTCTGTAATTGATTCTTGGAAAAAATGGTGTTACCCTCAGATTCCTCAAATAATTCCTTTGGCTTGCTGATCGGAATACACTGAGCAGAGATCAGCATTGTTTCATATACTGTATATAGAGAGTATACACATGTAGCTACCTTAGTGAAAGTATGTTCTTGTGTGTTGGTTATTTGCTCTCTCATCTGTAGATCCATGCTTAAGTCTCTTCCACAACAGTGAAGACAGACTTCATCAGCCCCCTGAATTTTGAAAGCTTAGCCCTCAACAAGTTTTATGACATACTAAAATTGAACTCTGTAATTGATTATTGGAAAGAAAATGGTGTATAACTCCTCAGGCTTTCTGATTGGAATAAACTGAGCAGAGATAAGGACCGTATCTATAGCTACTTTAGTGAAAGTATGTACTTGTGTGTTGGTTGTCTGCTCTCTCATCTGTAGATCTATGCTTAAGTCTCTTCCACAACAGTGAAGACAGACTTCTGTAGGGCGGGTATTTTCCTATCAGCCCCCTTGCTCTTCCCTTCCTTCGTCTGATTTGTGCATTAATTATGTTAAACCAAAATGAGCCTTGAAAAATTGTCGGCCAGAAATGAAATCCCAAAGTTGTCCTAGTTACTAAAAGCATCTGAATACCATCCACTCCTCCATAGCACTACTTCAAAAACGGAATAATGATAGTGTATCAGGAAAAGGGCAGTGTGCAATCCTGCTGGGGGAGACCTTTCCGCTGCTTCTTAAGGAGCCTCCGTCCGCCGCCTGTACAGACTCATGAAAGTGTAATGAGACAGAAACTGAGCTGAGCCTGTGGGCCTGCAGCTCATTCTGTCAGACAGCTGCTGGCCCGGGGATTAATGATTGTTTCTGTGAATAAAACATAAACTGCTGAGGGTCAGAACAGGAAGGTCAGGATGAAGTCTTCAGGAAGTGACCTCAGCTGTTGCTATGGTGAGCGGAGTCGGCAGCTGGCATCAAATGATCCTGCCAACTCTCAGGTTAAGCCATCGCGTGATGTGCAGAGTTTTTCCTCTCGCACACACATTCCTGGTCTGCAAGGAAGATATTTTTATGTGCTTATTTCAAATTTTATAATTAATGTGTGGCCAATTTGTAAAAATGTATGCCATCAGCATAGTAAGGTAATACATGGGGAAGTGAATTGCCTAAAGCTTTAAAGTTGTCTCAAGTGAGGTAACGTTGAAGGCAGTAAAAAGGCAAGGTTACTGTACATGCATAGATAGATCTTTTGTGGAATTTGAGCAGTGTTTGAAGCAGTAAAGAGCGAGCTGGAAGATGACAGATTGGTAACAAGCTTTTCCTGTCTCACTGGTGTCTGTTTGAACTCCTTTTCACATGCTGACACCTTATACCCAATCAGTAAGGAGATGCAGTAACCGGAGGCATCAATCAGTCACAGGCTATCCGAATGTAAAACCAAGTTTGCCAAATAGAGGTTAATGTGAACCATTAGCCTGACAGTGTGACCTTTACCTTTCTCTCCTGTCCTGCGGCGTCTGGAGATGATTTCTGTCTTGATGAATTATTAATTCATGTAAATGTCTTCCACTGCAGGTAAGGAGCATAGCTGTGAGCCACACCTTCAAGATTGACAAAGCGCGTCGAGAGCTGGGATACTGTCCCAAGTCCTACAGCCTGGCGGACTCTGTGGAGCACTACCTGAAGTCCAGACAGCCTCGCTCCAGCTCAGCTTTCCTCAGCCTCTCCTGGACCCCCCAGCAGCCCCTGGTCCTCCTGCTGCTGATGGGCCTCAGCCTGCTGATACTGATGATATCCTGCATACTCTGTCAGAACTAAACCATTTGTATTGAAAACGTACTGGTTGGATCGCGGTCAATATAGTTTGTGAGAAAAAAACATCTTTGGAATGTCATATTATATAAAAATGTCTCCATCTTTTAGATTTTTTGTATATGGGTATCTGATTTCCAAACGATGAAACTACCAGGCTGCTTAAAAGTATTAGACCTGAGTTGTGTGAATGTTATTGATTTCTCTACAGTTTGAATTAACTATGCATCTAATTTTGTACTGCAAATATTACAATTTTGATTGATTTTATTTAAAGCATGTTTCCAGGTTCCATGATAACGATTTGTTGTGATTCACAAAGAGTTGAATATGTAATTTTGTACACTTTTGCGAAATAAAAGCATTAACTATGAATGCCTACGATACGAGCTTCACTTTATAAGTTCTCTCTTTTCTATACAATTTAAAGAAAAGCATAACTTTAAATTGAAAATGAATTCCCATGACACAAGTGTAATCTAACACTTCCTATAAAATGTAAGTACTGAACTTGTGGATGTGTACATATTCAGGCTGCCACAAGAGTGCGCACTTGCACTACCAACGATTTCCCCAGTCCTAAATAGTCATCTGTAATGGCAAAATTAGCCATAGTGGCAAATGTCTACCATATGTTTATTATACCAAATAATAAAGAAACAAGGCGTCTCTATTAATTGGAATTCAATGAAAAAATGTAAACATTTTGGCAGCGGTGGGAATCGAACCCACGCCAAGCTCCAACATTCTTTGGCCAATGAGAGTGCGAGCTCCTACATTCGTCCAACATTTGACCAATCACGGTGGAGAAATGTTGAAGCATAGAAGGGAATGCTAGCTAGTTAGTTTCGTTTTATGTAGATAGTGAAAACAACGGACTCTATCAAAGTTTACACGTCGTAATGAACATGGTGAGTCTTACTAGACTGTTGTATATGATATAACTATAAGTGTAGAATTCATCTAAACTGTTGTGTCGTGTTGTCATATAGATTAATTTAACTATTAATGTTACAAACACTCCGTTATCTGACCCACCCACATCGTCAGCATGCACAGTGTAAACAACAGACGCCATCAAAGTTTACGAGTGGTTATTAACATGGTGAGTCTGCCTACTACAGGGTTGTATGTGATATAACTACACGTGTAGAATTCAACTGAATCGTGTTGTCATATAGATTAATTAAACTATTAGCTACAAATACTCCAATATCTGACGCTCTGCTTCATTATGCGTTTGCTAACATAATATCTTGGGGTTGTCATGTGTTTCATTGGGAGCGGAACTGCTAAAATAACGTTATTTACTATGTTATAACATATTACTCAGTAGGCTACTAGTCCTTTATTTACGTAACTTGCCAAACCTTTCCATTTGATCAAATAATACAAGCCGTCTCTATGAATAAAATAATTCTGGCAGCGGTGGGATTCGAACCCACGCCATCGAAATGACTGGAGCCTAAATCCAGCGCCTTAGACCACTCGGCCACGCTACCATATTACAGCTCTAAAAAGCTATACCAGTAAAATAACAATATAATAATCAAATATGATGCATATATATATATATAAGTTAGTAGGATATTCGTATAGTAATTGCGAGAATAGTAAAAAGAGATTTGACAATGTACCTTCGTTTAAAAAACTGTTCTTCCTTACACCAGTTAACAGAAAAGCGAGCAAAAGATCTTTGGAAGTAATTTCAATTTAAAAGCCCTCTTCAGTTAGAAAGTTACTAACAGATGCAATGCATTGATCAAAAACAAAACGTTCTTAAAACGACGTCTCTAAACAACCAAAGTTAGGTATACAAGGAGCTTCAACCTAATCTCTATCAAAACGAGCCGACAACTTAAATCTGCAATGCAATATTAAATAACTTCCCTGTTATAAAGTAAAGTCCTACCAAAATCACTTTATACATCTTCTAACACTTCCCCTACTGGACATATAATCAGTAGGGGAGTACATTTGAGGGTATTTTGCTTAATATTTGTTATTTAATAACTAAACTGAAGTGCTACCAAAAACACTTCATACATTGATGTTTTCTTGTTGATTATACTACAACACTTAAAAATTAAAATGCTTTTGCATAATTTTGGTGATCTTTTCCTTGTGGTTAAAACTTCCTTTGATTTCAATAGCGGAACATAAGGGTACTATAATTTCATTAAAAAAAAAGACCTTTGCTTATTGCTTCGCTAATGCCGTTTAAAGATTTGTGCTTATATACTTATGGTCTTGCCAAGATCTGTCCCCTTAAGGCAAGTGAGGTATGCAATCCCCTTGTTTTGAGGTTTATTGGATTTGAAAGCAGTGTGCGGAAATCACAGTTATGCAAAACCTAATTATGAAAAAGAGACAAAGCCCCATTAATTGTTAGCTGGATGCTGGGGGATGGAAGTTCAGAAGAGCAGGTGCACTGAGAGAAAATGCTACACTGCTGTAGTGTTTTGATCGTTTCTACAACACACTGAGGGAAGACAGGTGGAAACCTCTCTGCACATACAAACTATGTAGTGATGCTATCTCTTATGCTACCGCACCTACCGCACCCACAATTCAGCACTCAGATGCACGCACTGATGATGCCAGAGTTGGTGTTTTAGACATTGTGACAGAGCACTTGTGTTAATGTTTTTAATAATAAGTTTCACAGTTTCTAAGAAGCATATTGCTAAATGCCATACTATACTGTATTTTAGTACAACAGGATTGTCCATTAAGCAACCTTTTCCACATGAGCATCACATCACAAGGACAATTAAAAGTACAATTACTTTAACACCATTTTGAACTGCAAAGGAAGACATGTCAAATACATTTTTCATCAAAATATAAATGATCTCTTGAAGCTCATTTCAGGCCAAAAGAGCCACAGTAAAAAATAAATAATATTTAATAAACATCTTTCTGTTGTTTATGGTTACCTGATCAACACAATTGGTTCTATATTAAGATCAGGAAATGTCCTAGTCAGAAGAAATATTCCGACAACTTGAGGCAAAGGTTTTTTACGTTTTCCTCTGTGTCAGATATGTACATCCAAAAAATAAGCACCTCAGTGTACAATTACTTTCACTCTCAGCTGACTAATCTGCTTTGCTTATTCAACAACAAAGAAAATAAATAGAAATTGAATGTTAGTTCAAAAAACAATAAATAAAAAGAAAACATTTGATTGAGAAATAAAAAGTGCAAAGCTGTTATGTGTCCTACTGGCATGGAGACAATCGTAAGAAGCTGTGCAGACACGGAACAGAAAGCACAAACTAGTCAAAACTGTTTTCCAGTGTCCACTTATATTTCTCTGTTGACATGCCGATGACCCTCTACGAATAAACTTTCGGCAACTTGCATAACCACCTCACATTAGCTGTTAAGCTAATATTATAAACTCCTGAGTCTTTAGTAAATACATAACTACAGTTTTTCATCCTATTACAACATTCCAACTTTTCTGTTTACATAAGTCGTAGGTCAACACCGAATACAACAATATTATACGTGAGCATTTCTCTCCCAAGCACCAAGTGATTACAGTGTCCTCATTACATAAACACTGAATACTGTTGGAGGTAATACAAGCTGATGGTACAAATTATTCAACTATAAATATATCTCCATACAATAATTCTTGCTTAGCTGCTTAAATAACACGTTTTATAACACTTCATTTGTTCGATAAGGACGCAATAAAAGGAACAGTGCTGACTTACAAAAGCAAGGTGTATCAAAATGTCATTATATAATCGGAGAGCACCTTGTCAAGGATATTGCATCCTCTGATATTTTGATAGCAAAGCAGCCTGCAGGTTTCTCCTTTGCCAAACACTTTGAAAAGACACAAACAGAATCATCTGGCAGAGCCCTGAGCGTCGTTGTCCTCGACTGGATGTATGTTGTCGCTGAGGTCCTCTTTGGTTCTTTGAATGCGGGTGAAGATCTCCTTGAAGAGAGCCTTGTACTCTGGCTGCTGACCGTCTGTCATATCAGACAGAAGAGATGAGCGGCGGCGGAAGGTTCGGCCGCTCGCACACGGAGTAATGGACGTCTGGACGGATTTATGGCTGGGCCCGTCCGCCCGCTGACACCGCCGCAGCAGCTCGTCATATTTCACCTGGACGACAAACACATATTTTCAGGGAAGTCCACACATTTTCTTTTCAATGCTATGTACAGACTTCTTTAAAAGTTAAAGGTCCCCTATTATACTGTTTTTCATCAATATATTATAGGTCTCAGATATATACAAAACATGTCTCTGAAGTGTTTGGCTCGAAACACCAAACAGATCATTGTAGCAGCATCCCATA
Organism: Trematomus bernacchii; assembly: GCF_902827165.1. NCBI lineage: Eukaryota > Metazoa > Chordata > Actinopteri > Perciformes > Nototheniidae > Trematomus > Trematomus bernacchii. The sequence goes on along the minus strand of NW_022987720.1, from coordinate 20,296,475 downwards.
ATCCCCTCTGTTTCAGCCCTGTTTCAAAAGTGCTGATTCTCTGTCTGTTACTTTAGATGAAAATAAGGAGCCACTCCCCACGCCCCTCTGAGAGATATTATAGGAGATTCAGGTGATAAGGTGGGCGGGGGTTACCTTTGTTGGTTATTAGGTAATGGTTACACAAGCCAAAAAAAAACATTATGACATCATAAAGTGGCCAAAATCTAATCAGCTCATTTACAAACAGGTTTTTTATATAAATGGATCAGGACAAAAAGAGAGTGAATCTGTATTCCTGAAACTTTCAGAATCTCTTTACACAGAGGGGACACATACATATGTATAAAAGACATGAAAAAGTGGATTTTGCATAATAGGTGACCTTTAAGAGAAGCATTGTTCGAACAAATATTGAGAAATTCAACAACAATAATACTTTTTCTTCTGAATATTTTTGATGCGTCTATTGTACCAGAGATGCTATGCATACGCCACCTGCAGTGCGCTGTATTGTGCATCCACCTCGTTGAGCAGAGAGATGCCCCTCTGTTTCACCGCCTCGGCTCGCCTTACACACAGCCGCTCGTGATCACGGCGAAGGTCAGCTGGGTTTGTCGTTTTCAGAACGCTGTCACTGTTAGACCTCTGCCTGAAGTTTCTCCTCTGCTCCTCGTCCTTTTCTACTTTCTCGTCCCTCTCATCCTGTCTTTCTTCGGAGGCAAAGAACATTGTGTCAGGAAGCAGCAGCTGGTACGGTCTTCTGGCACTGAGAGAGCGGAGGGGACAAGTAGGAATAAGTCAGGTATATCAGACTGACCCAAACATGTATATATGTTTAATTCATTTCTTATTTTAAAAGTTACTTAACTGTATATCATTTCAATTTTATCCTGTTGCTGTTTAAACAACTGAATTACCCCACGGGGATTAATACAGGTCCATCTTATCTTATCTTATATCAGAGAATTTACTTCTGTTTAAGGTTTTTGTTTGTTAATTTTTCCCCCTTAATTTCACTATCATGTCGTTGGCCTGTGGGAAGCATGGTATCAAATGTTGTATCCCCAAATCTCAATCATAAAGTTGCATTCAAAATAGTTTTACAAGCCTACCTGTTGGCACATTCAGCTCGCCAGAGGAGCCTCAGCTGCTCCACCTCAGTCTCCAGCTCCCTCTGCCTGGCTGGGCAGCCGGACAGCATGGCCAGCCGATCTTCCAGGTCTCTGTTCTCGCTGGAGGTCAACTCGCTCTCCCGCTCTGCAGCCTCCCTGCGGCTCCGCTCCGCAGATATCTGGCTCTGGAGGGTCTGAACGGAGCGCTGCAGAGATGCATGCTCCTCCTCCGGGTCCTGCCGTCTGTGTCTGTCATGGAAAGAGCCCTGCGGTGACCAGAGTCCTTCCACACGCAGATCATCGTGGGGTAGATGCCTGAGCAAAGATACGGAAGTGTTAATAAAAGCACATTCAGACATAAAACACTTAAAAACATTGAGACTGCATTACATGAAAAGATGCATTAGAGTGCTTTTTCGAAAAGAAAGCACTCTAATGTTGGATATACTCACAAGTCAATATACTATACTTAATTATAATATGCTGTTTCCTACACTACCTACTGCATTACTTTGACAATGAAACAGAAACTACGCCCTTGGGTGCTTCCATTTTCTGCAAACATGAAACCGAATGATGTCAACAGTTATTTTGTTAACCTTATAAATGACAACTCTGCACATCAAACAAGTGGCATGCCACGTAGAGAGCTAAAGCAACAGTTGTCTGTGTGTATTAGAATAATCCTGACAATGGGGGAGGGTTAATGTCCTCCTCATTAGATTATGTCTAAAGAAGGAGGTCTGGTCCGGCTCTGTGTGACCTGTAGGTGTCCAGTCAGCATCCAAGCAGCTGAGTCAGCAGCGCACTGAGGGTAAGAGATGATCAGACAACAGACTATTCAGATGCACTAAACCTTCACTTCTCATGTAAAGGTGCAAGAAAAAAACATCAAGCAGATATATCGGAGTAGTTTTCACTGTAATAAAGTTAACTGTCCAAATGCCCACAGTAACTACTCCAACTAGAGTTGTACTGAATGTCATTAACATTATCTTCACATTCAAACCTTCAATAGAGGTGTTTGAATGTCTGTCATCATATTTTAATCCACCTAAAAGAAGAGGGTAAACTTTTTTGACATTGTGGTTATATAAATATTATTATTGGTGTTGGTAGATTGACGCTAAACTTGCCTGTTAATACATGTATTTGCCTTCCTTTGTGTGCGGCAAGTGTGACAGCATTGAACAAATGTTGGTTTGGTCTTAACCCCAACAATAGGGATTGCCGCAGAGTATTTGAAAGATGAAAAAGGACATTTTGGAAATGATCAAATCTAACTTTTTTTAATTAATTGTAATTGTTATGACTGAAGCTTTTGGAAATAGGATTCCTACTTCGGCACCATCAAAATCTGATTCTACAAATATGAAAGTAATAATTATATGTTTGAAGCTTTTCTTTATCTGCATTTGTGCACAAACACCGCATTTAATGTAATGAATAAACATCCAACATATGTTGCTTTGGAATTTGAAGCTTCAAACTATTGGGTACATCACTAACTGTGACTTTATCCCACAACAGATCTACAAAGAATGTTCTCATTCGGTCTCATTCTGTGATATCTGCCATTAGCACTGTCTAGCAGAACATGTGTAACGAAACGCATCACCCCAGACATGAAATACCTGTCGTGGTGTAAGTCGTACAGCTCTTTGAGACAGGACACACTCTGTGCTCCCAGGCTGCGGCGCTGCTCTGCCTGCTCTCTCTTGACCCGCTCCACCTGAGCCGTCTTCAACTCCTCCACCTGAGTCTGCAGGCTCTCCATGTACGTCTGAATCCCCTCAACGGTCTCTGTTAGACTGGAGAGAGGCAGGAGAAAGGAGATCGTGGCACTGCACTTAACCAAATATATAAGTATAATTTAAAAGCCAAATTCACAGATAACTGATGTGGTACCTGTGGATCTTCCGCTGGGCCAGGCGGCTGTCCGTCACCAGCCTGCGGTTGTCATGCTCCAGATCCCGGGCAGCCACGTCCAGCTGCTCGTACACTCTGGCGTGCTGATCGTTCATCTGACGCAGCAGCTCCACCTGCTTGGTCAGGTGCTGGAGAACAAGAGAGGGAAAGGACAAAGACTTAGATTGATTTGTGTTTTTGAGGTTTGTAACAATTGTGTCTTCAATTCATATCATGTTTAAATCAATTTGTTTTCTTCTGCTTTGTATAAATGCAAACTGAATATTTGATGTTTGAGCTGTTGAAAAAACAAAATAAGACATAACAAAAAAAAGGCTACTTTGGGCCCCAGGCTTGTTGGTCAAGCTCTACGGATGTATTCATAGATTTGTTGATTCCAATTAGGAATATGATAATTTTCATTATTTATTATCTGTCCATTCATCTTTTGATTAATCATTTGCTCAATAACATGTGAGATTACAGTGAAAAATGTTGTTTCCAGTGTTTCAAATGTCTTTCAATGTCTTGGTTTGAAATTCCAAAAGCATGAAATCTCCTTATTAAGAGGCTGAAAACGTACATATTTGCAAAAAGAAAATTACTTAAACTGTTAATATATTTTAACAATTATGTGGCAGATTTCTGATGATTGACTTATCACATAGTATAACCCATAAAAAAAAAAGATGGAGGTAGCATATTTTACACGCTTTTATATTTGGTTTTATTTCCCAGGTCAATACATTTTATTACCAACCAGACAAAGGCTTCTTAGACGCAAAGAGCTGCCTGTTAAGAGGGAAATGTTTGAGCTTTTTTGCATGGTGGATAAGAATGCACTCATTATCTATGAAGATGTTCCTGCAATAGCCCTTTATCGTCTTTTAACTAAATGACTTTGATAGAAAACAATGCAACCATGCAGCAGCACAGCCCTGTATCACACTGCAAGAGGATGAAGGTCAGACAGACGTATGGCGATTATCATATCGACTTCAAAAAATCCTTAAGCCAACAGATCCAACTGCCATAAACAAATTAAGGCTCTTATCTTCTTTCACCTGCTGAATGCCATGTCCTCAAACTCAAATAGATAAGCACTGTCTGCATGTGCCAAAATGAAATGTCTGAGCACTGAAATGTAAGGTCCCATTGCGTTCATATATAATCTTAACCTGAAAACCTACAAATGAAGCACAATCTATACTCTGCTTTATTAAAATAGATTGAAATTACCAACAGAGACGTTGACAGATGAACACCAAAAAGTGATTTTGTAATTAGGATGTTGGTTATTTGAACAATGTAGACTTTTATCCCACTACATTATGACACATTGTATTTTTCGTGACTTTTGTAATACTTCCTTCATTTTTTATTTGATGCTGTCTTACTAAGTAAAAGGTGAAAGGTGGCAAATAAGCTGTTTGAAATGTTCATATAATTACGTAAACAGCATCCTGCCAAGAGGGCTTTACTAAGGGCTCAATAGGTCTGTTCAGAATTACATAAGCCTTTACTTCATCCGATTTAAAGTTGAGGGACATTCACCACGATCCCTCCCCTGCAGTGAAAGAGCTTTTAAAACCCTTGACATGGACTTTTCTCGATAAATCCCCCTTTGGAGGATATACTGTACATATACGCATATTTTTGCATGACATGGATATGCATTGCTCACATACTGTCCTTAGAGAGAGTTTAGTTCAGCTTGAGCTTCATGAAGTCTGATTAGTTCCTTCCTAACATGTATCACCTCTATCTCCAGCAGCTGCTCCTGGTTGGTGGAGTACATCTGCTGCAGGGCCTGCTCCAGCTCATGGTTCCTCTCCAGGAGAGTTTTCCCAAGCTCCGCTGCCAAGTGGAGATCTGTCAAAGCACGGGAGAACATGTAAACACAAGATACAGGACACTTTCAATGCCCAAACACAGGCAACAAATAGAACTAGACTTGTGTGACGGGTAAACACACACACACACATACACACCCACACCTCATTGTCTCACACTGTTAAGTATCTGGCATGGCCAATCACAGAGGAATCTAAGGCATGCCTTGGGATCTCCTTGTCAACATTTCTCCCACAAAATGATCTTAAATTCTGGCCCTTGTCCAGAGACATGTTGACTAGTCCCCTGAAGAGAAGGGAAGCATGTTTTATGTGGAACTCTCCAATAACAATGCGATGACACCAAACATGTTGCTGGCAATCAGCAGTGTATGCCCTGGGATTTTTTTACTCGATCTGTCATGTGGTTACAACAACAACCTTGAGCCCTACAATGAAGTCCTTAGAGTTGTTGGTGGAGAGGATGCTGCTGCAGAAACGCTTATCCTTCTGATATCTACAAACAATAAATCCGATTCAGCCCCACTGTGGAATGCAGCAGGAAACCTTTCCTTCCTGCTGCCATCTCCCTGTGTAACAAGCTGCCTCTGTATCTGCTTTCAGGTTGAGGACAGACTGCCTACTTGGTCCTTGATCTGGTCATTTATCATTTTGTTATAAAAGTGATTCATTTCAGCTGCAACAATCAACTACCTTTAGTGACAATTCATCTGACATAGGCCAAAACAAACATATTTACTTTTTATTACGTCGTGTATGCCAAATGGAAGCATCAAATCCCCCAATTAAGAATCTAAAACCAGTGGTTGTTAACAGTCTTTGCTTTGAAAAATTACTATTACAATATATTGACATACAACAAAATATATTTGTTGTCAATCGACCACTTTTAATACACTCAAAATAACCCATCTGCCTATATATATTTCTTTTAAATATTCAAATCACTGTATTGTAACATACCTGTGAATATGTCAATTAAAAAAACAAATCCATTATGTAATGCAAGCACAATCTAGTAAATAGGTAGCCATACATCACATATTAGAGAGTAAAGTTTTTTAATCAAGCATTAATAAAGTATCTTATGTCTATAGATCTTTAAACATATTTTAATCTAAACCCAACTTTGTAGACTTGTCAGTAGCACAAACAACATGCATGATGAGCAAAAGGTAACCAACAAAGGGCCTGTGACAGCCTCAGGGAACCAGCTTTCACCTCATGACCAGTGTGATGATTTAGTCACAAGAACAGACTATAGACTTCATCATCTGTGAGCCTTCTTGCTAGTCCCATCAGTTTAGAGAAATCTCATATGACCACCAATCAAGCAGAATAAAAGTTTGTATCTCTTATTACTTTTGTACCAGACAAGATGTGGCAATAAATCAGTCATATTATCCTGCTGTCTGTATACAACTGTCCATGCAGTAATTACATCAGCCCACAAAGTCAGACAGAGTTTAGGGTGCGACCGCAGAGCCGAGCAGCTCTTACCATGTTCCAGGTCCTGCGGGTCGTACCAAGCCTCTCCATTCTTGTCAAACTCTTCCTCCAAAATCACGTCACTGAGCATTGTTATAGCCGCGGGGCTGTTAGCGGCTCCAGCTGACAGAAACCTGACACACAGGTTCAGCGGCTTGAAGTTGTTCTCGGTCCACCCCTGTGAGCGGACAAAAGTAAAGTGACATCCTCCCGGCGTGTGTAAAGGCGTTCTGTCTGTTGTCTACAGCAACGTGGCAAATACGCCCCAGCATCCGGCAGGTGGCAGATAAACCACATAATTAATTTAATACATTTTCTAAAATTATAACCCAATATTAAAAATGACTTTCTATACAATTCATAATCTAAATTTGTAGAGAAAATACATTTAATTACTGTTTAACACGTTTAAAAATCGTTGTTCCTGTTTACGTTAACAGACATTTTCTAACGACGAATCACGAAGCAGCAAATTGGAGAACAACACTTATGGCCAATCACATGTTTAGTTGTCTAGAAGCCCCGCCTTGCTCCGTAGAGAGAAATGTGTCCGACGGACTGTTGACTATCGAGCTGTTCCTAATGTGACATTTAGGAAACATTTACTTACGGGAAGAAACATTGTTTAAATGAAAATGTGACACTTGGAAGAACAGGAAGCTTAGTACCGAACGATTTTTTTGCTGTGGAATTATTGACCAACCTACTATCTTTGCTATTAGCAGTAGGCTACTTTGTAGAAATGCTAAATAACAGCGTAACATAGTTGTTAAAAGCGACAACCTTTCTTTGCTCCAGCTGCTTAAACCTGCAGAGAACTTGGTTGTTACCATTTGAGCTGCCATGGCCATGGAGGGGAAACCTGCTTCCGGAAAAGCGAATGTACTTCGTCTCCTGATATATTTGGGGCTCAATCCTGCAGCTGTGGCTTATGCCATGACTACACTGGGGTCTGGCATGATAAACAACATATTCAGCTTCTACTATGTCAAACTCTTTCTCAATAAGTACAAGATATCAGAGGGAGCATTCCACCAATCACAAGTGAGTATTTCATTTTGACGTATTGCTGTTCTTTGTATGCAAATGTCTATCAATGTTATAATAGATCATAATAAATACAATAACACTGCTAGTAGTCAACAGTAATATGGTCCACACAAAGAATTAGGTCTGTTACCTAATTATTTTGATCACTGATAACTAATTGTTTAGTTAATGGGATATCTGGCAGAAGTAAAATATGCTTAACATTTCCCAGAGTGTGGGTTGATGTCTCCATATTGCTTATTTCTTTCAGCCAACTGTCCAAAACCTAAAGATACTCACTCAATTTACTGCTAAAAAGTTCACTCAATATTACAGTCAAGAACTCAACAAGGTGTTTCTGGCCTTACAAAAACACTGCTTTGACGTATGATTCAATTGATACAAACCACAATTTGCTTTAATTAGGAATGCAAGTACAAACAGGAACATTTCCTTGTCCCTTGGGGAAATTGCAAGATTAGCTTTCAGATGCACGTACACACATGACCGAAATGCTTACGAGATAGTCATGTGAAATGGAGAAAGCAGCAAATCCTCTCAATATGTTTCAATATGACTCCTATCTTCCCAGGTGGTGTACATGGTGTGGAATGCGATCAACGACCCTCTGTTTGGATACCTGCAAGATAACTCCAGGGTGCCGTGCTGCTCTCAGCGACGTCTCTCCATCCTGTACGGGGCTCCCCTCTACTCACTGGCTTTTCTTCTAGCCTGGTTCCCATGGCAGACGTACGCCCCCGGGGACTGGCTGAGCGGCGTGCACTTGACAGTGTCGCTGTGTGCTTTTGACGCCATGCTGACTTTTGTGCTGCTGGCACAATGTGCGTTGTTTGCAGAGATTTCGGGGCACCATCAGAGCCGAATAAGACTTGTGAAGTACAACCAGGTAAGGACTTTTAATACATACTGTAACACTTTTTTCATCAGTGAAAAAGTCCATGCTTCTCATACCTCTCTGATACCATCTTATACCTTTTATTTTCCAGGTGGCTTCTCTCATTGGTTCCTCAAGTGTCCTCTTCTGTGGTGTTCTTTCCAAAAACATGGAGGACTTTGCATCCTTCCAAGCCTTCTCAGTTCTGATCGCTATCCTGAGCTGTGGCTGCATGCTCTACACAGGCTTCAACAGCGAGAGCCGCTTCGACCAAGTATCAGATTCAGGGGGATCTGCTGACCAGACTTCCCATCAATCCGCAGTTTCCTTCTCCATGTTGAAATCTTTGACATGGCAAATTCTGAGCAACAGGGACTTCCAGATTTTTGTGTTCATGAACTTCTTTCAGGTGTTCGTGTTAGCTTTCTTTAATAACTTTACCATGATCTTTACTGAGCACCTGATCCCTCCAGATGTGCTTCCATCACTTGCCAAGAGCATCATGTACGGAGCGGGATTCATGTGTCCACAGGTACTGTCTTTGTTTGTGTCCTTTTGTCCTGTCGTCTCGAATGACAATGCTGACTATTAATTACAACTCCGTTAAAACAATTGGAATGCACGTAATGGATATTTTCAGGCAATACCAATAACATTCCTATGGCTGCTAAACTATCATTCAACATTTAATAAAAAAAGGAAACCTGTAGTTATGGCACATCAGAATGTAAAAAAGGCAAAGGTGTAGTTGGAAGATTTGATATTGCATTGCTCAGACTCAACAAAATATCACTGTCTCTATTGTTAACACGGCAAAAACAAACAAATATACTTCTTATTTGTTGTGATGTATACAAAAACTCCAAAACCAACTTTAAAGGTGCATACTGCCCCCTACTGTATCAGAGTGCGTAGATGCAGCACCTTTTAAAGTCAATGAATGCAATGTTTCTTTATTATATCAGCCAATTATTTTTGGCTCTAACTTAAACCATAAGAAAAATACCCAATAATGTAAATATCCCATTATCAGCCCAATATATATTGTGCAGCCCTTACTTTTTGGAAGTCCACATTTAAACTGAGCTCGGCTGCAGCACCAAATGCACCAACAAGAAAGTGTTTATTTACTACTTTAAAAATATAGTATGCTATGCCTTTATGTTTATGTGTTGTTCCTGACTCCTTGTCTCCTTCCCAGCTGTTAGTATTAAGCTGTCAGAGTCTGCTCCACAGCCTCGGCTACTACAGGATCATCCTCTACACCTTCTACATGCAATCTGGAATGTCGGCTATCATGCTCGCACTCGGTCCTCAGCACTATTACATCCTGGCATTTTTCCTCACTGTTAATATGTAAGAGGTTAAACTTACATCTTTCATTGTTTTGTTTTACATTATCACTACAACTTGATAGAATTTAACCTTCACTCTCTTCTTGTCTTTCGTGCAGGGTCATAATCCAAGCAGCCTTCAGTCTCTTTGGCTTACCTTTGGCTGACATCATTGACAAAGACATGCAGAAGTACAAGCGCAGGTAAAATACAGATGATTATCAGCAAACTTCCACTTTTCACATATGAATACACAGAATTTCATCTGACAAAAATACATTGTCTTGTTACCATTGCCAAGATGTTTTCTACTGAAGCCAAGTTATAATTAAACATGTTCCTGTTATTTGACTGGTGATATAATATTATAACGTGTTTTCCCTCATCAACAGTTCCCCTCTCTCCTCCATGGTGTTTGGGACGAACGCTCTGTTCACTAAGCCGGCTCAGTCTCTAGCCCCAATGATCGTGCTGACTATCCTCAACCAGTTTGGATATGAACAGCTGAAGGAAGCAGAAACGGGTTCAAATCCAAGGTATGGAGACGTTCTTGCTTCTCAGTTTATAGATCAGAACAAGTCTAAACTAAAACTGTTAAGATTTGATGTACAGTAGTTTTTATTCAGTAATATTTATTTGCTCTCCTTAACTTGAGAAAACCAACAATCTGTGAAAACTGATATTATAAGAGCTGTTAAAAAAGAAGAACTACCAACATTTCATTGTGATAACTTTTGGTTTAAGTGAAACGCTTGTACAGAAATCACATACCACTACTAAATGTAGTTTATTCTGAGATGTCCTTTTATTTCAGTTACATTGTTTCATAGATTAAGAGATATTTCGGATATGTTGGATATGGGCTGAAAAAGTTAGCACACAAATCTAATTAAAAACAGGCCTGTGTAAAAAATGCTCAAAGAAGATTTGACATTCACTTTATTTAAACACATTTAATAATAATAAACTGTATTTGTATAGCACCTTTCATGCACAAAGCAGCCCAAAGTGCTTTACAGAAAACACAACAACAATATTAAAATAATGTAAAAACATCTACAGTGATAATATGTTAAAATAAAACAATTTAAAAAAGAAAATTTAAAAATGCAAAATAAAAGCAAAACAGAATAAAAATACATTAAAACATGGACAATGATACTGGTGACAATTGAACGTTAATCCAAATGAAAAAGATAGGTTTTTAATTTGCTTTAGAAGAAACATCATCTCTGGAATACACTTTAAACAATCTGCCTAACGTGTTCAGGTTGTTACACTTTCAGTTTCATTATTATAACATTGTGCAACAAGTCAAATGGTGATGCGTTGTAAAATAATTTAAACATAGACTCCCTTTGTGTCTGTTTGCAGTGCCTGGGGGAGCCTCCGGAACGTCATGTTCTACTTGGTGTGTCTGGTGCCCCTGTGTGTCGCTGCGCTGCAAGTCCTTTCCTGGAGGCTGTTTTCCATCCGCAGCAGTCACACGGTGGACACAAAGTACCTCGATAATTAACTTCAATATCTAAGACGGTTGATCTTTCACCAGCTGGAATTTGGGGAACATCTTTTTTTGTGCTATGTGATAATGAGATTATATTTGAGAGAATTCAGGTTTTTACTGAACATGTACTAAATTCACCACTGTAAAGCATCAGTGGTGTAAAAGCACCTGTTTGCTGACAGGTGACACCAAGGAGATACACTGTAAATAATAATTATATTTGAAGAAGTGAAAATATAACCTTTCAAACACTTTCTGGATAACTTGACCAAACATTGTAGAATTGTAATGCTAATCAGAAAGTCATTAAAGGAAAAGAGAGACATACTGTACTGGCAGGGGAAATAAGAATTATATTTCTTCCTTTTAATGATAATAGTAATTGTCCAAATCTTTTTTTTACTTTATTCTAGCAATCCAAGACGTACACTGTTCCAAATACAAAATAAAAACACATGTCATGCAAATACTACAAACAAATATAACATAAGACATAACACATAAGTAGCTGCAGTGCAGTCGACACCATCTTCTTTGCTGTAAACATGGGCAATTTTTATTTCACTCGTTATTATAGTCCAACAAGAAACAATTGGAATTGGATTCCCGCACCAAAAGCAAAGCAAGGGTTTTTGTGCCTTCTAATTATCTTCACTATATAATCAGTACTTATACTCAGTAAAAAAAATGTGATGTAATCACAGCATGGCTCATACCTTTGAGCTTAAAGAGATAGAAGGCATGATGTGTTTTATGTTTATTTAGGATCCCCATTAGCTTTTGCTCTTGACAAAAGCTACTCTTCCTGGGGTGCGACACTTAAAACAATACAACAATAATACAACAATAATACAATAACAACATTCAAGACATAAGTCCTGACATCATTAACAACGTTAACAACATCACCAATATCATCAACAATCTCCAACATCATCAACAATCTCATCCACTTTCAATATCAGCCAAGGATGAGTGCACAAGACACCCACCAGTACAAGGCATGAGATACAATTAAATGAGGGTTCACAGTTCACAAGGGTACTTGGTCATTAGTAGATGGCCCTTCAATCTCTTCTTGAAAGAGGCTCTGGACTCTATTTCAGCAAGGTAGTTCGGCAATGAGTTCCATTCCTTGATTGCTCTATAAGTCACAGAAGATTTCATAAGATTTGTCCTGGGTTTAGGTGCCAGTAGATGGCCTGATGTAGCTTGTCTAGTCTTATGGTCATGCTCGTCTCTTGTGTAAACTATTTGATCATAAAAATACAATGGTTTTTTGCTAAATTGGATTTTTTTTTTAAAAGTGATAACACGAGATTGCAGACGTTTCTCAACCGGAAGCCATGATAGGTTTCTATGCATAACTCCAATATGAGTGCGCTTCGAACAGTGGAGAGCTAGTCTGGCAGCCTTGTTTTGAGCTATTTGTCATTTCTGTATATGTGTGATTGTTGTATAAGTTAAAGAGTGCATATCACAGCTTTGAATGTATAACATTGTGTATGTAAACATCCAACTTGACTTTATGAAGTAGTTTCTAATGTTAACTGGCAGAAACGTTTCTATGGGCATTTGCAGGAAATAAATATAAGGTATTGTACCGAATATGATGAAGCACAAACATATCAGATTTTAAAATGATTGCATATTAGAGGTTTTTGTAATTTAAACGTCTTTTTTTTTTTTAGCAAATACTAAACAATACAAAACGTTTGCCTTGTTAATGCAACATTGTCTATACTGACAATATTGCATTCCTTGTATTGCCAAGGACTGTATGCAAGTCATCGGCAATGTTCCCTTTATGTCATTACATTTTTGAATGAGCAATCTTGTAAAAACTTTTTTCCCAGAATGTTGAAACTAGTTTGTTTTTACCTTAATTGTTGAAAAAGGGAAATTACATTGTCTTCTTGCAGACTTGTTGCACAGTTCAGATTTTTACTTTCATTAGTGAACGATGTGGTAGTTGTTTCCTGAAAATGTGACACTTTCTATTCTCTGTTTCTGAAAATGCAATTCACTATTTATTTTTCTATCAAACAACTTGTATGGAAGAAATTAAATTGATGAACTAAAAAGATGTGCCTCATTTCTGAATTGGTTTGGGTTTTCTTTTGTTTCTTTTCACAAGGTAAACACTAGTGTGATTTTAAAAGGAATTACAATTGTTCTATCACTGCTGAAACTGAAAAACTGAGGATCTTCGTTGTGGTTGTTGTGTTTCCCTTCGTGAGAAAAGGCGAACAAGCACTCGACTAACTTACAGCCTTTGATTTGTTAATTTCCTGTGTCTCTTCACGGCATCCTGTGCCAGGTATCTAACGGCTGTGGAATTTCCTCTCAGTCTGGATGTTGGAGGTCATTTACATCAATGACACTTAGACGTTTTGATAGATGTCATCAGTTGAGCCGTTGAACTCGGTGCCTGGAGCCTGCAAAACAATTGAAGTCTATGAATTACAAACATGCTTTGACACAAGCTTTGCAGAAGGCTCATGCTTACTCAATTTTTCTGTTGACTAAACATACTGCAACAAGATTTACCTCAGCTTGAGAAGGTTTTTTGTTCTCAGCTTTAATGCCTTTCTCCAAATTCCTTTTGCTGTACATCTCTTGCAGGACATCCCGGAAGTGTGTTCTTTTAAAAGAATGTTTCTCTCCGGGAGTCTGAGAAGAAATATGTTATTAAACAGAGATATTTGGAGATTGCTTTTGTTTTGTGTTGTTAAGAAAAGCTGGTGAAAGGCTGCCTAGTCATACAGTATGTGGTAATGTAAGAGCCTTGACTGGACAGTAATTTACACAAGCCTTGGTTCCTGTTCCTCTTTTTGCCTCTGTTGGTTTTTCCCAGTTTAGTAAACATGTGAAACGAATATTAAAACAGAAATCAGATTTAAAAAAAATATTTACAACCTTATCTGTTTCCCCCCTCTTTCTGCAGACGCTCGTTTTGCAGCCACACTGGAACAGAGAGGAACAGGTACATTTCTCATGAACTCTGTAACATCTTAACAATACATAACATTACAAATAAATGTGTTTCAGTAACTTACCTTCTTTAGAATAAGTGTCACTATTGCCAAGCTGTAGATGGCCAAGAGGGCAAATGACAACCAAAGAAGAATGTGCCTCACTAGTGGACTAATGTATTCTGAGAACAACACAAAGGTTGTTAATCCCAATTCATCTACATCAACACATTCAAACATCTGTACCTTTAAAATCAGACACTTACCCGTCACCACAAGAGTGGTACCCAACGCTACATACGATGTGCCCTTTGCTGTGTATCCAGAAAATACTGCACAGTAGTAGATCCCGCTCTCATTTGTGTGAAGTGACTTGATGTTTAAAGAGGCTTTGTCCAGGCTGTACTTGTGAGGATTCTTACTCACGTTGAGAGGAAGATGGACGTTTTCCTTGAAAGCAAACCACTCAAACTGCAAGCCCTCCTTGGTTAAGCAATTTGAACTGAGGCATTTGAGAAAAACAGTCTGCCCTGTTTTCCGCCAGATCATCTTGTTTGGCTGGGATAAGCAGCCCTCCATACTCTCTAGATTAAAAAACAGACATTTAACAGATATAACATTCAGTATCTCCTATCCAGAAATGTTTCAGAGAAAGCAGCTATTGTTGAACAGAAGTAATGTTTGCATACATCTGGTAAAAATGAAATTCCTGAATAGATTATTGCCAAGGACTGATGTAAATAAAGCTGATAAATACAAAACAAAGACATCTTACCTGTTACTGGCAGGTATGAGAGCAAGAGCGAGAAACAAAACAAGCGGTCCATGTCTGTGACAGTCTGTGAATGATTTCATTATTCCTTGCCTCTCTTGCTGGGTGACAACATGGGAAGTAGGTATATTGCACTTCCTCAACACTTAGTTCCTATTTATCCCCCTGTCCTCTGCAGCTGAATGGTTACTATGGATTTGTATAAACATGCATTTCAGTGTGTAAAATCATGTCATGATAACTATGGCATCTGTAATATCAAGTGCAAATAGATTTAATGCTTAGGATTTAGATGTAAATCTATGGTCAGAAATATGCTAAAATATTTTTCTTGTCTGTATAAACAGGAAGACACATCAGACTGTCATTGCCTAATATGAACAACATTGTCTGAAGAAGTGTACTGTTACCTCTGTGCATATAAGCAATGCAGCAATCTAATAAAGGGAAATGTCTGATGTGTGGTTATAGTCTAGAGATGTTTTGAAATCAACATAAAACGTAGAGAAGGGTGAACCCACTGAGACTGTGTGCTGTTCACTAAAAACACTGTCAGCCTATGGTATCATTCAAAGTTACTGCCAATGGTCCTCAACAAAGTCGGCTTTAAGAGATTCGTTAATATTAGTAAATGGAGTCAGATCCAGCTTAAACCTTGTGTTGTGTTCGAAAGCTGTTACCGTTCATGGTGTTCGCGGGTCAAAATTGACCCATATAGATTCACAATATAGTTTGTTGGACAATGTTGTTCATGCCACACCCCCACAAGATGAAGTGTGTTTGTATGTGTGTATGTGTGTGTGTACGTGCTTGTGTGCATGCGTGCGTATGTGTGCGTGCATGTGTGTGTTCAGGTTCAAGTGTTAGTGTAGGCTACATATTCGTTGAGAAAGGTGGAGTTCCCGTGGGGGGAGGGGGGCCGAGGGATGGGAGACCAGGTGCATGTTGCAATTTTTTTTTATTGTTACAGTGGTGGATGAAGAGGGTGGGGCTGGGGTGTCTAAAGTAAAAGAGTAATCTTGATTGGGACAAATTTGAACCCGAGTCACCCACAACAATGCTGCTGGGTATCCCCAGAACCGAACACCAAATTATACACTTTTTTTTAAAACTTGAAACGTGTCACGGGAGACCCGAACACAACATAAGGGTTTTAAGAACCTTATCGTGCAGTTGTTTTGTTGATTACAACATAAAAAAAACAGTGCACTTGGGATTTTAAGGGGGCCTCAGGAGCCTATAGGAGACTTAATGACTGGGGAGCAGATCTTGCATTGTAAAGCTCTGATGTGTGTAGGGTATATACAGCAGCAGCAAAAATCCATGCAGAGTAACCAAACAGGGAACAATCAGAGCATTAGGAAATAATATGACAAAACATTGATATACTTTATCAGGATTGTGCATCATGAGAAATGCAAACAGCAGCAAAATACAAAAATACTACAGCTTAAAAGTATCAGCTACAAGTAAAAGTCCTGAATTCAAAAGTATATGCATAAAATAATAGTTTGGGTACCAAAAGTAGCAGTAATCCTCATGCAGAATGGCACAAATAAGCACCAGATATTTAAAATATATTGTATAATAATTACTGATGCATTAATGTGTTCATAAAGTCAATGATGCAGTCAATGATGCACAATCTTTTTTTATAAACTGGCTAGCTAAACCTATAATAAAATATAATAATGTATTAGTTGATTTATATTTTGTATTTATAATATGAATGTTTTGGAGTAAAAAGAACAACAATCGGCAACAACATGTAGAGTAAAACTGTAGTGTAGCAAAATGCGAAAATACTCAAGTAAAGTATAATTACCTCAATTTTTTATTTAGGTACAGTACTTTGACCAGGCGCCAGCGGGCACCGTGTTGGCTTCCCCTGATATATATTATAACACTGGATCATAATTAGTGATGCATAAATGTGTTTATTATTTTATTTTAGCAAATTGTAAAGAACGAGATACATTTAATTACTTTTTATAATGTCAGGTATCGTCATCCGTAATAGTACATTACATTTCATTAGTCTATTTAATTGTAGTTATTAATAAAATGAACCTTCGAAAATAACAAGTAACTAATCTTGTCAAATAAATAAAAAGTAGCCTACAATATAATTATGCTTCAAAATGGTAATGGAGTAGGAGTATGAAGTAGCATAAAATGACAATACTCAAGTAGTTTTGTACCTCATAATGTACTCAATTACAGTACTTGAGTACTTTTACTTAGTTCCTTTCCAACACTGCATTAAACTAGGCCAAGATTCAAGGCTTTTATTGTCATGTGTACATAACTACAGTGTAGATATATCAATGAAAATGTTAGGTCACAGGGTCCTCCAACAGCGCAACACCATAAAACAGATACAATAGTTCAAATAGTGCACTTTCTGTAGTGATAACCACAACTATAGCTGCTCCTCGCCTACACAGGGCTGAAGTTTGCACCCACTTTGCGTCCAGCTATCTGTAGGCGGGTCTTCTCGGGCTGTCAGTCATATTTTAGTCCAATCCAAATCTCTCTGCGGGTTCTTTTCACGCCCCCTTCCACGTCGACCTGCACACTCGCCATATTTTCAATCGTTTGAAGCCCTCAGCCCGGTTTGTTGCCACATTCTGGAGGAGAAGCTTTCACACAAAACCGCACTAAGTTAAAAAACCTACTTCAAAGGATAAAAGGCGACATCTGTGTTTGCTGGAGTCTGTTAATTCATTCTGCAACCATGAACATCTTCAGACTGACAGGGGACCTCTCTCATCTGGCTGCTATCATCATCCTGCTACTCAAAATATGGAAAAGCAGGTCGTGTGCAGGTAAGACATATATATTGTATAACAAATGCTACAATGTTTTTCCCTGATTTCCTTTGCCTTTCTTTGAATGACTGAAACAAGTAGCTTTCTCTCTTCTTGCCTTGTAAGCTCCAAGCTAGCTAACGTTAGCTACATGCATACGTTTACAACCCATTCATTTGAGTCTACGGCTAACATCGTTAGCAGTCAATGGGCTAAATTTATCTGGGCTTAGGTAGTCACTAAAGTGCCTGCTGTTTAGTAGATGAAGGATCAAAGTAATACAGCGTTTAACTTGTTTTTGGGGGGATATTTCTTCAATTTCACTAGTCTGTTTAGCTTTCTCTACTTATGTTGTCTAAACATCACACATCCATTACTCCTGCTCTGTTAATTTGAAGTTTGGTGCTCGATTCTTCTAGTCTGGCATCTGACGTGGCGTTCGAAAGGCGCTACGGAAGTGACTAACGTGCTAGTTTAGTTTGTGTTACTCTGTTATTTACACTTTTCTCTGGGTCTCTGTATATATTAATTGGTAAAAAAAAACATTTCTGGTGTGCAGTCCACAGCAGTGGAT
The DNA here is from genome assembly GCF_902827165.1 of Trematomus bernacchii. Lineage (NCBI taxonomy): Eukaryota > Metazoa > Chordata > Actinopteri > Perciformes > Nototheniidae > Trematomus > Trematomus bernacchii. The sequence continues at coordinate 20,278,239 of NW_022987720.1, read as the reverse complement.
CGTACCTTTTTAATTATGAGGAGACGTGTTGTGACTGGCCTCCTGCAAATTTGCTGGGTTGACTAAAGGTTCTAAGTTACTGGAGGTTATGTCAGGTGGTCACAACCATGGTCACAACTCAGAGTTTGTAGTGTTTATGTATAGTCTATGCAGGGTAAGATATCACGTAGTTGTATCTTCATATACGATTGTACTTAATAATACCAGGTGGGCGGTGGGGGTAGTAATCAAGTACATTTACTCAAGAACTGTAGCTGCACACATTGCTGTTCAGTCAGTGCTTTTCATCTTTTTAAAATCTATATAGAAGTTTATTTGTGATTTTTTTTTTTACAAAAATGTAAACTATCTGAACAAAATTAAAGCATTAGTTATGTTGTTGCAAGCTACATATATTAAATGCATTATAATTCCCTGCATCATAAATAATGATTTAATAATATCAGGGCCGGCTCTAGACAATTTGCAGCCCTAGGCGAGATTTTAGCTGGCGCCCCCAGCCAGAGAATCGTACAGTAGAAAAGATAAAGATCAATAAAGTATCCAAGGAATACACAATCAAGTAAAATGCTTCAATCTGGTGCCCTTTGAGCATAATTACTACTAGATCTAGGCGGTACAACTCTAAAACACCCACATGAAAAAGATTGGTTTACATTTTAATAATCAAATAAGTATATGAACATAACCAATCACCTACCATAGCCAATAACAAATAAATTATTTTATTTTTGTTGTTCATTCATATCTTATTTTACCTAGTTAACATTTATTTATGCATATTTTTTTATCTCTCCAGTTTTAAAGGATATTTTTGGTTACTGTCCTATAGTATACATTGGAATGATTTCAAACCTGTTCATCCCAATAATTATAAAGGAGTGCCTTGGAAATATGTGTTTACATCAATTGTGATCAAACCGTTTGAGACCCACTGAGATAACTTAGACTAAAGTGAACTATCTAAACACTCAGAGTCCTTTACCTGTTGTGCACCGACAGAAATGTTAAGGGAGTTTCATTTTCATGTTGTTTTATGTTTGTTTTGTCACTCATTATTTACCTGTCATTCCAGGCTTCCTGATTATCTACCTCTTGTGTGTCTCCCGTGCTCATCAGCACCAGCCCCGCCCCTGATTGTTTCCACCTGTGTCTTGTTGTCGTGTGTTTAAATTCCCCAGTCTCCCGGTGTTCATTGTCAGTTCGTCTTGTCTCATGCCTAGGTCAGATATATGCTCTCCTTGATACCAAGATGTTTTTGTTCCTCACTACATGAGCGATTTTCTTTTGTTCACTTTTTGTCATCTCATCCTAGAGATTTGATAGTGTTTATTTCTGTTCTTCTTTTGAAAATAAAGTATCTTACAAATACTTTACCTCTGTCTCCTGGGTCGTGCAATTGGGTCCTATACCTTGAGTTTCTGAGTTCGTAACATTACCTCACTGAGCTGTAGTTATCAGCCTCTCAGTCTGACTGGAGAGGACTCTCCCTCCACATTATTGTAGAAACATCTTCTTCTTATATCCGTTAGCAGCTAGCACCAGATTATAATAACAGCGCCGGTACCGGTGCGCTCTTCTCTCTCTCCCTCGCTCGCTCCCACGCTCACTCGCCCTTTGGCTGTGAGCTGCGGGCGCCTGATAAGCCAACATCCCCCATTTTCATCACTTACAGCGCCCATCGTACAGGGCAAATGAAAAGTTTTCCGGGGGGAAAAGGGTGTTACATTTTCTTAATTATGAATATTGTTACATCAAGGCCAAAAATTAGGATGAGCACCAACGGTAAAAAAAATGTGTTTCCCTCCCAGAGCTACCAGCGCAGCGCGCCCTAGGCGAACATCTATAACGCCAGTGCTACGGGCCGGCCCTGAATAATATCATATAATAATGGAACAACTAAAGAGCCCATTTCGCTGCATGCTGTATGCCACTCACACAGAGAGAAGAAGAAAAGAGACAGAGATCCTAAGCAAGGATAAAGCTGATATTGCTGACAACACATGATGTGAAAAGTGTAAGCAAATATTGAGAAAACACTTTGAGGAAACTCACTCGGATGCAAATAATAAAACAACTCTTCATAGTAAAGCCACCAGGTTTGAACCAAGGTCCTTTTTGTTTAAGGTGACAAACAGTGCAAACCAACGTACCACCCTGTGTGGATCTGCATGCATCTTACAGCACTTGAAGCTTATTTGCAACATAAAATATTATAATGTTGTGTAAGGGATTTTCAACTGTCTGTAATGGTCCTTGATACTACAAGATTGTTTTAAGAGTTATTGTTTGGCTGTGATCAGCTCAGAGAGTCAGAGATGCATACAAAGAGAAAAATGTACACACTTTTTTAGTATTTTCTCATAGTACACTGTGAGGGCTAATGTACCCTGCTGTGTAAGTTAAAGAACCCAAATCCATGTACCTGAGTTGCTCTCATACCTGCCAACCTGAGATTTCATTTGTTTCTGCATTTTCCAAAAGATAGCATTATTTAGTAATTAAGATTGACTGTAAATAAGGAACTCTATACAAGCACTTGCTTTAAATATGCCTATACAAACGTGTAAGGAAGGACTTGGGTTGCTACATTATATTTCCACTAGATGTCACCGTTCAACTAAGAAAAGCATTTTATGAATCATGTTTAATCCAAACTACTTGTCAAGTTGTTGCTGATGGCTATGCTAAACATAAAAGTTTAATCTGATTCATATTTATTTTGAAGGTATCTCTGGAAAAAGCCAAATCCTGTTTGCTATCGTGTTCACCGCGCGCTACCTGGATCTGCTCACCTCCTTCATCTCCCTCTATAACACCAGCATGAAGGTAAGGCAGTCACTTTTCAGCTCTGGCCAGCAGCTCTTCAAACATGTCACACATTTCTCCCCAGTACTTTCACTGACCAACTGTTCTTCATTGTTCACCAGGTGATCTACATCGGATGTGCGTATGCGACAGTCTACCTGATCTATGCGAAGTTCAGGGCCACCTACGATGGCAACCATGACAGTTTCAGAGTGGAGTTCCTGGTTGTTCCCGTCGGGGGTCTCGCTGTTCTCATCAACCACACCTTCTCTCCTCTGGAGGTGGGTTTAACCTCCTCTACTGTAGTCTTTGCGTGATAGGATGAATTGAAAAGGAACTGATGTCCTGCTGTAAATGCCTGTAAAAGTCTGAACTTACTGTAGTATGATTTGCATATAAAACAAATGGTATTCCTCTTGGGATTCACTGATTTTAACTTTTCATTGAGTAGGTCATTCTATAGCAGGCTAAAAGGCTTTGTTAAAGTTCTGAAAGGAGGTTTTAATAAATGTTGGAATTGTGTTCAATCAAAGCAAGTGTAATAAAGGATTCAAGGCTTTTATTGTCATACGTACATAGCTACAGTGTAGTTAAGACAATGGAATTCTTAGGTCACAGGCTCCTCCCACAGTGCAACACAATAAAACAGATAATAGCGCAAGTAAATAAAATAATATAAAATATAATAGAAATTGTGCAGAATAGTCGATATACAAGTAATTGGAATATTGATATATATAAGTTACAACCAGATGAATGTTTTGGATGTTCTTTTAAAAGTTCAGGTGACTTTTGAAACGGCTAAGTTGTTATTTTAAATATTGCATTGTTTCCCTAGCACAAAATGGGAATAAATAACAATTAAAAAAAATCCATAGACTATTGGAAAAAATCTGTAAGCATTTATTTTGGTATCAATGTTGAACTTCACAATGGTGGCATCCCTAATTCCTGACCATGTTTCTGTCATCAGATCTTGTGGACGTTCTCCATCTACCTGGAGTCGGTGGCTATCTTGCCTCAGCTCTTCATGATCAGCAAGACCGGCGAGGCGGAGACCATCACCACCCACTACCTGTTCTGCCTCGGCATGTATCGGACTCTCTATCTCTTCAACTGGGTCTGGCGTTTCTACTTCGAAGGCTTCTTTGACATGATCGCCATCGTGGCCGGATTGGTCCAGACTGTCCTCTACTGTGACTTCTTCTACCTTTATGTCACCAAAGGTGGGTTTTCTTGCTGGTTTCCGATTATGGCATTAGATGGATTAACTAAGGAAATAAGAGCGTGGTTATCAGGCAATATATCAGGAATACAAATATGTCTATATGTTTGTTAAAAGAGTTTAGATAATCATGTGTTGGATAATTATTACTCCACATTCCTCTGGCACTGACACGATCTCTTCCTAGTGTGACTGAGATGTGAGAGATCCACAGTCCTCGTTCCCTGAAAAACCTCATAATAAAATGCATTGGAAGCTAATATGAGGCATTCTGCATTTTCTAAATGAAATGGTCCTTTTACCACAAAATTCCCTCTTTGTATTGCTGTTCACCCTCAGTAGCTTAGCAAGGAAACACATTCCGACTAATACATAAAGGGGATTTTGTGCTAAAGAGACGCTTGATTTGTAAACATGCTCTTGATACGGCTTACTCCGACTGCTGAGACCTCACATTAGCATCGGTTTGCCTTCAGAATGAATTATTCTCACGATTTTATTCTCACAAGTATTTCTTACAGTCGCCTTGGAGACGAATATATAGAGTTAAGACCGCTCAAGACCTTTCGTTCACAATCTTATCAAAGTGCTTCCAAAACTGCAGCTATTCACACTAGTTTGTTTTGGAACAATACAATTCAGAAAACTTGGACAGTGTTTCAGTTACTTTAGCCATTTCTTTGTGTTTCAGTTACTTTAGCCATTTCTTTGTGTTTCAGTTACTTTAGCCATTTCTTTGTGTTTCAGTTACTTTAGCCATTTCTTTCCTTACAGTAGCTTCAAAACAGTAGTTTTCTGAGAGCCAACACCAGAATATCAATAAGGTTTATTAACTTAAATACGTTTTCACTTACAAGGAATGTGCCTTTGTGATGGTGCATACTCTACATAAAATAACTTCTGTAGAGGAATTAAAAACACAGGCAAAGTAAACCAGATTAAATGATAAATTGCAGTAAAACATTTTTAGAAAGGGGGGCTGTATAGAACCTTTTTCAAGATGTTCAAATATTCAAAGTGAAGAGATGATGTACAAGGTTCAAGGTTTTTGTCTGGGCTTGGAGAGGTCCGACACAATCCTTCCCGCCTGTCTCAGGTTGCTGAGGGACAGCAGATTGAACCAATCACTGTCTCACAGAGCGGTGATGTGCTGCAGTCTGCCCTTCACTGTGGCAGCAGCATACCAGATGGTGATGGAGAGGGTTAGGATGGACTTGATGGCAGTCTAGAAGTGCCCCATCATTGACTTTGTCAAGTTAAACTTTTTTAGCTGCCACAGGAAGTACATCCTCTACATTTGGGTTTTATCAAAGTGGGGGGTGGGCCTCCTTAGCTGGGCTCAGGGGAAACTTTAAGTATTCCACTAGTTTCTACGGAAATGTCCCGCCTGATCCCCAAAAAAGTATTTAGTTAGTACATTCAGATGGCCCAGAAATGTTATGTATAAACGAGTTTATGTAAAAAAAACGAAAGTTACAACACAGCGGTAAATTAGGGAGGACAGCTGTCTGTGTTTTATTATCTGTATGAATATTTGGTCTCACACAAGCCATTCTTTTATTTAAAATATGTTATAATATTTTTCTCAGTTCTTCAGATGGGTTGGACACGGTTACAGGGATGAGTTCACAAGGTTCTTTTTAGTTTCTAGTTTAATCATTTTGTGGTCAGCCTCGTGGAAATAGCTGCTTCAAAAGGGCTTTTGGATTACAACCACTTGTGGTCACTTCTGAACACAAATCGATGAACTCCCATTTGAAAGCTTCTTAGAAATGTAAACTTGATTAGCTATGGCAGCATGAACAACCACTGGCACTGATGGTTTCTTTCTCTCTCGTCCCCCAGTACTGAAAGGCAAGAAGCTGAGCCTGCCGGCATAAAACGTAAGGAAGGAGATGGAGACTCCCAGCAGACTCAGGGGGGTGTGGAGATGACATCATGTCATCTCATGACCTACAGCGAAAAATGCCTGAGACAAAGAGCCAACTATTTGGGGGGAAAACACTAGTCTTCTTGATGATTGCTGATAGGGTAAATGCCAACAAACAGCGGAGCTGAACAAAAATCATACCCAGTCAACGTTTGGATTTCTGTGTTCAGCATCTTGCCTTATACTTATTTTCATTGCTGTTCAATTAGGAGAAAAGGCTTTTTTTTTTTCTACATGTGAGGTGTATACGCTTGTTTTTTATTTTGTTTTATAATGTCACAAATAGGGTCGACTCTGAAAAGTACCTTGTTTGAATTGGTAATGAAATGCACAAATGTACAGTCTTATTAAAGAGTGAGATGAAGAGGTAATGTATCGGAGTGCCTGATGAGGATTATGTCCACTTTCTCACATCTTTTTCTTTTTTTACTTTTGGATTTTCTTTGTCTGCATATACTATAATACGTGTATCTTCTCATGGAAATATTTAAGAGGCCAACAGCAACAGTTTCGCCACAAACACAAACTTGCATTTTGTAAAAACATTGATTTCTAAAATTGCATAAAACTCTGTTTTAACAATTGTCTTTAAATCTGAAACATTTTGTAACCGGTTAACATTACATGATTTATAGTTTCAACTTAAGTTTAGGTAACCAATGAAATATAAAACTTAGTGCCAGCAGTCTTTGGGACAAACATGTCAGTATTTTTGAATGATGGCTATTTTGGAATTAAATCATTCGTGTGTTTATTGATCTTCTTTCTTCAGCTTCAAAATGCATCAATTGTTCTTCAGCTTTAATATAAATTAAACAATGCTACATCACATTTTGGATGTGGATAGAGCACACATTTAGTTTCTGCCAGCATTGCACCCAGAAACAAACTCTTGAACACCTTCCAACAGTGACTTGTCGTTTTTCTCAAGGTCGTAATCAATGAAGTCAAGAGCAAAGCAATAAGGAATATAGCTGAATAATGATAATTGACTGAGAATCTTTCAGCCCTTTGACTGGTTGTGACATTTCAATTGTTAACGGTCTGGAGAGTGAACAAATGAACAGATGTTGGTCTGTTGTCGAGTAGGGGGATCACTGTGTTCAATGGGTGCATTTCTATAAAAACGCCTCTTGTTTAACTTTTCAAATGAGTAATTCACAACTTTGTCTTCTGTTAATTTTTTTTTTGTGCATGATATCACCTCCATTAAAGATCTTCTGAGAATCACCTTCCAGTGTCGCTGTTTGACTTCTTAAAATCATTCAAGCTAAGATTATAAGCACACTTACACTATTGAGTTTTGGGCCAGTAGTAGTGCCCTTTAATGTAAGCACATCATACTATATATTTGAAAATGTGGCAGGTGTAAGGGTGAGAAATACTAAAATATGACGTTTCATAAAGTTCCTTGTAATACATCAGGATATTCTCTCATTAAGAAAAATGACATCCATAAATAAATTCAGAAACAATTGTTGTGTGCCGTACACCAGACTTTATTTTCAGCAGATCATCTATCGCCAATAATACATTGTTTTAAATCCATTAAAGGTGGGGTAGGTACGTTTGAGAAACCGGCTCGAGATACACTTTTTGTTATATTCCATGGAATGCTCTTAACATCCCGATAGCAATGAATATTTTAAGTGCTTTGACAAAAAATCCTTAAAAAAATGTCATCTGTGGAAGCTGTAGTACTGTAAAAAGCACGACCAATCATTTTAGCCGGCCCGGCTAAAATAACTGGATGGCCTACCTGCCTGTCAGTCTTCCATCTGTGCACAAACTTATCTCGTGCCCTCATTGGTCATGTGCTCGTTCGTGTGTGTTGGAGGAGGGGCTCTGTAAGGAAGTGGCAGATTTTCTCCGGCTGTGTATTTTCAAATTCTAGCGATCTCGAGCTGGTTTCTCCAAACTTACCTACCCCACCTTTAAGTTAAGTTAATTATTTATGTCTCCATGTAATTTCACTGTTGAGGAACCGGCAATCTAAGTTTTTCATACATTACATAACAACACCGTAGTTGTGTATCTGTTATGACAATAAACCTTTGAATCTTTGAATCTTGAATCATATTTTAAAGCCAAGAATTGTCAGAAGAAGAACACACTTGTTTATCATGATGTGCATTTATTCAAAGCTTCATCACAAATGTGCAACATCGAGCTCTTTTAAAGGTAACAGCAAACAAGTAACAGGCATGTGCATCAGATAGCTGCAGACATACATTACATACACAATCATTTCTAAAACTCAATAAATATTCTGTGTGTATTAGGACTAATAAAGCAATATTAGTTATTACATAGTTTGGCTGTGATATGTTATACTTATATAACATGTAAACATAGAGATAATGACACATAGTACAATGTACTAATAATCTTTAGGGTTTAGACTTACAGTAACCATCAGGGAGTCTTTGTGCTTACACAATCTGTTACATACAGTACATTCAAGGGTCTCAATCCAAACCACCAAGCTTCAGTAGTGCTCATTTATGGTGCCAGTTCACAAAGCAATTTTAAACCTTTCCACATACAGTTGACAATTGAGAGAGAACAATAATCAGGCTTTTACATTTCCTTCGTTTTTGAAGTTTCACCCTCACTCTCCTTCTCCTGGATATCATGTTGCTGATAGGAATAAAGGACAAGAGAGAATAAATACACCGTGGGAACAATTTCACAGATAATAATATAAATGTCAGGACACTTAAATGGGAATTTTAGAAGATAGGATTACGAAACTGAAATGATTGTATTGTATCACCACAACCACATTTAACAGAAGCGTTGCATAAAGCTTTGAATGAAATGCTCAACAGGTTGTGTAGGCTGCTGTATTTCATCTTTAAGACCAAACTTACCAAGAAAAAGGCCAATTATGGATGAAATGGTGATATAATAAAATGTTGTGTTTGTTCTTCTTTTGTTCAAAACACACCCCACACATCAGTACATTACCTTTGTCAGATTTGGGTTATAGCGGCTGGGGATGTTGGAGATGGTGAAATAAAGCGCATTAACGATGAATGAAACCATGACAGAGAAGAGGGCGATGCCAGAGAGCACAGCAAGCAGAGTCGTCCCTCCTACAAACAACAGGAACGCTGACAAAGAGAGAAATAAGTTGAGTTTGGTTAATAAAAAGTACTGTCAGATTAGTACAGTTATAGCTTGCATAAAAAAGTAATTGACATGATCAGACATACCTTCAAAGAAAACCAAACCAACTGCAGACATGATAATGGTCACAAGAGCAAAAGAGAGGAACATTCCCACGGGAATTGCAGACATGGCACCAAACAGCATCACCGTGAGAGCAAAGAAAGGGTGGCTGCTCAGGTACTGCCCGATCTTTGTTTTCATCAGATGTGCTACCTGGGAAAAAGATGAAAGCAAAATGCAGCTGTCATTTTCACTCAGCTGGAAATGAACACAGACCCCTGGGATTTGCTGACGGAAAAGCAAACATAAAGAATAAAGAACGTTCTTTTTGACAGATGTAGGTGTTAAGTGTTGTCTTACCTTGGGGTCATCATAAAAGCGGCTCAGCAGGGTGGCCCAACTCCCAAACAAGTACTGAAACACAGTCACTCTGCTTTTGCTGCTGCACTGATCCATCTCCATTCACCAGACTGAGGACTTGAGGAAAACTGAGTCCGCCTGACAGCCAGCTGGTGCAATGAGAAAAAAAAATCAAGGATCAGAGTAAACAACAGTGACTTTAATGAAATACAATACTTTAGTTAACTAACAGCTGTATAGCATAAAACCTTTAAATACTTGACATTTCTGAAAACTGAGAACAAAGTTAAGCGACTAACCTGAATAATGTAGTTAACCTGGTCCGGTTGTCAGCTCACAACTTATGAAACTGTGTCTTGAAGTTGTCTCCAACTCAGTATCAACACACCCTTTTATAATAACACCCCTTCTTCTTCTTCCTCCTCCTTCTTCCTCTTCCTGGATTTCTGCTGGAGGGACTCTAAAAGGCGTGTTGGTATTGCTGGTGCCATCTGCTGTTCACCTAAAATGTTACAGCATGAGACTGAGGGCAATACTTTTCAAAAGAACTGCTTCATAATTAATATTCCAACAGATAATGTGAGGATCTAGATATCATAAACATCTGGTTTTATTCTAATTAAAGTAGGCAAGATCAGTATTGGACCATACAATTGAACTTGATATCAACATTTGAAGTAAATACAAGAGCAATACTTAAAAATGAATGTGCAAGTATTTATTTATTGTAAACTTGGAAATGATATGTAATTGATTCAATAATATTGAAACTGATATTATTATTTAGATTATTGTTATTACTATTATGAGGTACAGCATCCAAACTATTTGACCTGAGTCCATTGATAATCATAAGTGGTCACTCTGAGAAACTGAAACACATAATTGAATGAATTGAAAGCTCACAAAGCCAAATGACTTATCAGAGATTTATTTCATGACAGAGGTGCGTAGGAGAAGTTTTACAAGTTTAAAAGTTGCAAGTAAGTTCTCACACACTGTTTGAGGAGCAAACACGTTGTATTATAATGATTGATATTATTAAGAATTGTTTTCTCATGTGGAAACGTCCTAGCATTATGGTGGCTCTAGATACAAATATATAGATACATTTATTAGTAATTGTATTATTATCCAAGCATCGTTACTGTGATGGATTCATCTGCTCTTTCCACAAGGGAGGGGTGTGTGAGGTTGTGCGCCATCTAGCATTGTGGTTGCAGGTTGCTGCCAACTAAATACTACTTTGCTCACCCCTCCCTTTACAAGACAGCGGTTACGAGCCACCAAGTGCAACACTGCAGTAATGCAATGCAGGACCTTCCCCTCAACCAGAGGCCAACCTCACCATAACTTTAGTAATGCAATGAAATTCAACTGGCAGGCACCAGCTGGGATTAAGACAGTTTCACAAGAGTGTTGGTAAAGTACGATGGCTTTCAGGTTACTTAAAAACCCCCTCCAGAAACAGTGTTCTGCCGTTAAAGCTTCTTTACAAACATGGTGGTGCAACAGAGTGGACCTGACATCTACAGTATGTACACACAAAGGCTCATTCTAAGGTAACAAAATCAACAGTTCTTAGTTCAGGTGATTGTGCACTAATAAAGGTTATGAATATTATATTCAATAAACTGTATTTATAAGTGCCTTTCAAGACACCCATAGGACACAGAATATGACCAGATAATACATGATGAAAGATAACAGTCTAAGAAATATGTATGTAGGCTAGGGCTGAACGATTAATCGATTTTGAATCGAAATCACGATTTGAAATGATGCGATTATCAATTTTTCTTGTGTGTCATCCACACCAATCAGAAGTGCTGTGCTCTACATGTACCAGCCATTGTTAACCAATCAGAAGTGGCCCATGATATAAGGTGATTGACAGATTGATCCAATCACCTGTCATATATTCTTGAAAGTGCCTGCCCTTTTCCAAATGGCTTCCAATGGAGCTTTCCTAGATGGTTTGGGTCAGGTTAGTGATGCTCCATCACATGTTTTACATCTATTACAGGGTGAATCTTAAACTGAAGCTTGACTTTAAAGCAACCCAACGGAAGTTTCATGTAAGTTTAGTTCTTTCACTCGTAGCTCGGGCTGCGGGGGTGCTAGAGACGGGAGCACGTTGATACGACCTTCCTAGCCGGAGATATGGCCGCATTTTACAATAAACTTCCGTTGGGTCGCTTAAAAACAAATATCGCAAATCGAATCGCAATATCTGTCAGAAAAATCGCAATTAGATTACTTCCCCAAATCGTGCAGCCCTAATGTAGGCTATATGTATAACAGTGGGAGCATTGCCCATCCTCATTGGTGTTTTACAGCGCGTACAACTACATATCTTCTGCTACTTCTCAGGGATATTAAACATTGTCATTAAAAGACCGCTGTCACTAATTATGATGCATGTCATGGCCAGCCTTCTCTGCTTCTGCCTAATTGTGCCATAAACCACCAATCGTCTTTATTGGACAGGTTATGAATCATCAAATGATTTGTTTGTGATTGTAGAGGAAACTATATATCTCTTTTCATTTCTCTCAGGTGACTATAATCTGGCTACTTTAGATGAAGCTAAGGTATAAAATACTTTTTTGACTTTTCATATGAGATAAGAAGCCACCCAGCACACTCTATTCTAAAAACAAACATAAGGGAAATTACAACAGTATTTCTCTAGAGATCCAGCAGAGGGGGTTCCCAGTTTACTTCACAGCTGTCAGACTGGAACAGCTCCTTAAAAATAATGACCACACTTTCTTCCCTTCTGCTCTGTACTGCCATTAGATGGCAACAGCCAGGCTCCTCTGTGGGACTGATCAGAATATTAAATGACTGAACTTTACCACCGCCGCTGACTACTTCTTCAATCAAAGATATGAGTTTCCACGGCCACCCACAAATTAAGTTACCCCCTCAGATAGCATTAAATAAATGCAGGCACATAACTGCAAGAGAAATTGCAGTGTGATCTGTTTTGAGCTACACCAAAGAGAGACACCCCCGGGACGTGTGATGACAACTCACTGTGCCGATTTGGACGCTTTATAGCTGGCGGCCATACAAATTAATCCCTCTCTTTTTGTATTGAGTACAGGGGAATGATTTGGTGAGAGAGAAACAGCTTCAACAGTACCTCTCCAGACTGCTAAACACAATGAACTCAGTAAACCAAGGCTTCTGTGTGCAATTACTGCATTTGTGCAGATAAAACAAGGACTTCCTACTAATTAACTATGTTTTCTGCTATGCCGTTTTTTTACTCTTTTATTTTTCTGACTCTTACACCTCTATACACCACTTATCTTTTCTATGCTCTGGAGTTCACAACAGCCTGGTTGCTGCCATGCTCAAACACACAACCGCCCACTGCTTCACTTGATAACACACCATAGTTGGCAGTGGGATGTTTAATAGTAGACCTCAGTTACTGGTGAAAGGCTTCATCTTCTGTCACAGCTGGGAAACATCTGGGAGAGAGTTCATTAGTTTTACATTAATGCTCTATGCAACTTACTAATTATATATATGTGGACCATTTTAAACTAGTGCATGTTGTATATGAGCAAACTATAAATGTATCTTAATGTTAATGGAATACATTCAATTATTGTTATATTAAAAAAATGTCACATATTATACTTTACACTTGATTTCCTGTTGGACAACATAAGATGGATTAAAGTTGTTCGATGGCTCCTGAGACAAATGACTCATCCCGTACCTCGACTTCAGGGTAGATGAACATCGAATGTTCCTAATGCCTCCCATACAGTATACCTGTGGTGCAAAGAAATATCCGAGCGTCTGAGAGCAAATTGACCATATGTCTACTGGCACGTGTCGAGACGTTCTACATATTGCAGCCATGATGTGATTGATGGGCTGTCAGTTAACTGCAATTTGCATCCGCTGATTGTAAAACTAATCACTGCTAGAGGAGGGGCATACAAAGGTCAGAAATCTCCTGTGAATCCATGTTAACTGATGCGTTTCCAACTGGTTTGGCCACGGACATTATATCATGTGTGCATTATTGACGTCAGTCCCTCACGTACACACTGCAGTCAATGTCTGCTGTGTTTTATGAGAAAATAAGAGGGACATGGTGTTGTTTCTCCCCCCTTGTCCCTCCTGATATCCACACTTCTCCACCACACTATCCGTGTCTTGCCATCTCCCCTCTCTTTGAAGTTACAGGAGAGCACGGCCAACAGCTGGCAACATTAGGAAAAAAAGGATTTGGAGTCTGCCCTGCATCAAATAGGACAGTCCTTGTTGTCATTGGTTGTCATTTTGCCCAATGAAGTGAAGGGGAGCTTTCAGTTCCTGTTCTCACTGGGGTGAGGAAGAGACTCAAAGGGAGCTCCCTGGAGGGTGCTAAAGGGCGCTGCGGAGGACGCGTCAGAGCCCTCCTATATCTAACTACAGCAGCATGACTTCACCCACAGCACAAACAGGAGGAATGTTAACTGTTGCACTGTTCACATTAGACATTATTACAAAGATACAGCTCGCAACTAGCTAACTTAGCTAACCAGAGAGAAAGGAAACAGGGACAGTCAGCCAAGAGGCCTATCAAATCATGTATCTGCTTCTCTAAAACAACTTTGATTTTGTTTATCTTCGTATAAAAATCGCAGTGTATCAATTCATCTGTTTTGGGAGTCACATGTGGCTTTTATTAGCACCGCTACCGCCATGTGATGCTCCCCCATTGTGGTGCTATGAGAGACTAGTTCTGCAGCACATTAAAAAGACCATCCCAGCCAGCCTGGACCTTCACCAGACTGCAGACATACAGAGCCAATAAATCCACAGATGATGATTGAAAAAAAAAAAAACCTACATGAGAAGGCTCTTTGTTGATTCCAGCTCTTTATTCACTTGAAAATCTCCCCGAATCTGATTTGCAAATGTAACACCTGTCACTTTTACTGGATTTTAACCAACAACTAGATTTCATTTTGAGAGGAAATCAACAATCCTGCCCAGGACAGGAGGGCTCTGGATAGCCCAACACATCATTGTTACCCATCTGGTGAGAAGAGGTGCCTGCGAAGAGGCAAAAGATAATAAAGGACAAAGGCCAGCCAAGCCACAGTCTCTTCCCCCTGCTGCCATTTGGCACCCAATACACAAGTATCGTTGTACCGCGGACTACCGAACAGCTGCTTTCCCAGAGCTGTAAACTCCTTCTCTGCACACCACCATACAAATATTTGAATTAGTATACTGTAACTGCATTTCGTTGTACAACTCTGTGTTGTAAAATGACAATAAATGATCCTTGTCACCTTGTATATCTGTTGTTTAATCCAAACATGAGGCTTCTTTTGTTAATTATCCACCTCATTGTAGTCAGTGATTGAATTTGCAATATTTATTCAGCATGTTTTTTCAAATTCAACTATAATAAATCAACACTGCCAAAGCATAAATCTAACTTTTAATAACAAAGCAGTGTGAACAATTTCAAAGTCAGGTCAGTGGGTTTTCATAACTGCACCTGAAAGAAAAATTAACCTGAGAAGCAAAATGTTGTTGTGTTGTTTCTACTGTACTCCCCATTACATATGCATGCGGCTTCAGTGCGTTGATGGATTGCCGTTGCCTCTATTTGCTCTTGCATTTTGATACACTGTTTGAGTAATGATTAATGAGGGAGACGGCTAAAAGCTGAAGCAGGGCTAGTGACAGCTCTAGAGAGAGGAACGAATAACAAGAAGGAGAAAGAGGTCATCATTAAAGAAAGGTGATGGTAGAATATCACCCCCTCATCCATTATTTGCTACTCCTTTGTCTGAGTCTGACCTGGAGGAGAGACCTTTTGACTAAATGAAGAGGAGAAAATGACTGGTGTTGCAACATAGGAGTTCCTCTGTCTCATTAAAACTGTGACCATCCTTTTGTATTTTCCAATACTCCCCCCTGAGTAAGGCATGCTGAGTCCAATGTCCAATGTGCCGCAGCTTTATGTCAGCTGCTCGACTCGCTTATTAAACCTGGCTTGATCATTTTGAACCAAGAGAAGGAACCATGCAGCCGCAGGAAAAAGAGCCTAGGATCCATCATACCTCATGGTAGAACATACTCTGATCAAACTGTTCAGTGGTCTTTCGCAAATCTTTTATGAAGTAAACATTAACAAATTAGTCAGGTGCATGTGCATAATATCTCACCCACACAATACTTGCCACTGTCAACTTCCCAGGTGACCCTTTTGTGTCTGTATTTTGGTTGGACTTGCAGATTGTTTGATGCTCCAACCACCCCGTATCAAGCACTACTTCAACATCAAGGCGCCGTGGTTAGCTTGATGAAAGCAGAGAGGGCTGCACATTAAACAGGCAGGTTTTCAGAGCCGGCAGCTAGGGAGAAGGACGAGGTGTGATGAAAGGGGGATTAGCATGGATTCATCAAATCTCCCTATCACAGGAAAGCCATGAGTGCTACATGAAGAGACTCCGCGATTATCAGGATAAGAGCTCAGCAGGTTTGTTTGTTGAAGTCGCGTTAAGTTGACAACAAAACACCAATGCGTTTATATCTTTCACAAATGGAAGGTTCAAACAGAAATGGACTTCATGTATGTAATGTTTTCCTTGACTGGAGTTAAAAGTTAAAAGTAAATCATGTAAAAAATAAGCTGATTGGACAGTAATTGATCTTTTTAGTCCTAAATCCAGTTGGTTAAATAATTTTGTGTTTAATGTTACCTTTTTAAGGAAGTAAAGCCATATACAACTTGAAGGGGCTTTAGTGGTGCATTTCTCATAAAGTATTCATGACTCAATCACAAAAAAAACAGTATCTATATGTATTTTCCATGTTTTAATGTATGCTTTTCACACAACATATTTTGCATCGGTCAGTCCTGAGAGAGAGATCACTCCTCAGATGTTTTTCTTGAGGTCCCCCCCCCCCCCCCAGTTAGTTGTGTTTATTTATTCAACTCTGCCGTCATCATCAACTATTTGGAGGTTCTGATATCTCCATTACAAATAAAGAAATTAGCATGTTCCGTGTTATTGTACCACGTTTTATTGAACAGCATATGTTTTGGCACTACAAAAATCAGCATTTCAGGAGTTTTTACTGCCTATTAGATACTTTTTGCGAGAGTCACTTTAGCCCACAGTGTCCCTCAGTACCAACCTCCTGTTAAAGTGCCTGCTTTGATGCGTCAACACTCCCAGTACACATTTGTTATTTCCCACCAGCTGCAGTCCCATAACGAGGCTCAGGTTCGACACACCTGTGACTGATTCTGCAAATCCAAATTCTTACTGATGTATTTCACCGTGTCAGTTGATTGCCTGTGCACGGTGAAAATCCATTTTCGGTAATTCGTGTGGGTTTTTCTTGCATGAAGGACTTGCACTTCATCAGTTGAGTATAATGACAGCGTGCTGCCGTCTCTCCTCCCTCATTCTCCTTTATCTTTAATCCATCTCTTCTGTCTTTCTATTTTTCCAATATCAAACACTTGGTCCGGCTATACAAAAGATGATAGCGGTTATTGCTCGATAAAGAAGATGAGTTGAGTATTTCAGAGAGAGACTGAGGCAATGACACAGATATCCTACATCAGCGGCAAAAGCAATAAAGATATAACCCGATCCAATAGAACAACTCAGCGATGAATTCAACCCTTTGTAAACAAAATATCAGAAACACCAATGGGCTGGAACACTTATACATTACAAAATACTATGGAGTTTAGTATAAAAGCACCACAAGTGCAGTCATTGCAGTATTTTAATTGGTTTCTGCTATATTTGCACCCCTTTAAAACATATTTTACATTAGCAGATTATGATTGAAACACTTAGCTCCTCATAGTGCCTCCTCAAGGTTAAGTGGATGTGTTGGCACCATTAAATGTTGAGGAAAAGCACAAAGTGTTTCATCTAGAACTGAAGGATTTTGTAATGCCACTGCAAGAGCAAATTCATTTGTCCCGGCGAATAAATGATAATCATAATAATCCTAGAACTTAATTTGAATTCATACATTTTCTTTGACATCTGCTGCCTTCTGCTCACAAAGTTAACACATTTTGAGTTAGCTCCATTAAGCAAATGTACTGTCATTACAGTAGAATTAAATCAAATAAATCACTGTAGTGTGAGAAGTTTGGTAGCATTTATAATCTAAATGTAATCTCTCTAAGAGCAAAGACTCAGACGTAGAGGTCTGTATTGGCCAGGTTCGCAGACTCTTGAGGTTGAGCAAGAGGTATCACTCAGACAAGAGCTGAAAACACATCTTTGCTAAAAGTCTGAAATCACATCGTTGCAGCTGGTGTTGCTGGGCAGCGCTCCAACCAGGTCTTACTTGATCTCAGACCATATATATGCTCACGTCTGACACAACTTTTCACAAAGTGGAATACATTGACTGTCAGTATCAATGATTATGGGGCATTAGAAGCATGAACAATGGACCCTGAAACTGAAGCAGCCAAATGGAATTCAGATATTACTAGTTGTAATTTAAAAAAAAATGTGACAACCCCTTATTATGAACCGTGCAGTTTTAAGTCAGAGGACACTTTATATGTTATGCTTTTGCAATATGTATAATTTGAACATGAGTGAGAGAAAGACAGGGGAACTATGTAAAATAGACAGAATGTCATTATTTTTAATTTTTCTCAATTTGTCGCCACTTACTGCTTGAATGTCAGTATACATTTAAAACACATGCTTTGATGTATGTTTCATTGAGCAGCACATTTTTCAATGTTATCTGCAGTATGTAAGTATGCTTCTCAATGAAAATCCATCATTAAAATAACAGTTTGACAGACATATATGATAAATAACCTTGACATATATTTACAATGGTCCTTGCCTTGCAGTGATGCTGAGATGGCTGGTTTGCCTTCGCTAACTGTACGGAGGCTCAGTCACTGGTACATTTTTATATATAAAGCCATGTTAGGGAAACTTCCATCCTACATCTGCTCCCTGATCTCACGGCGAATTGTAAGTGGCTACTGCCTGAGATCGCATGCTGTGGTTTTATTAAATGTGCCAACTGCTAGGACTGTCTTAGGGAAAATAGCATTTAGATGCGCAGCTCCACTGTCCTGGAATAGTCTGCAATTAAAATGGAAACTGAGCAATCTGGTGCCACTAAATGTTTTTAAAGCTCGGTTAGATGCTACTGAATCGGAAGCTGTTGGTACCTGTGCATGTGGATAGTTATGTAAATTGTAATCCCTGTAATGCTACTGTATGATGTCCGTTTGTTGCTCTGTTATGTTTTTAATGTTTCATGTGGAACCTACTTGAGCAGGTCTCCCTTGAAAAAGAGATCAATGATCTCAATGGGATACAACCTGGATAAATAAAGGTTTGAAATGAAATGTAATGTTCCCTTTTTTCACTCTTTTCTTCTGCTTATTTCACTCTTAAATGCACACACCAGCCTGTTCATTTAAATAAATATATAAATAAATAAAACTTTGCATGTGCACTCACTCAGAATCCACAACAGCCCAATCACAGCAGCAGACAGACTCATCCATCTTTATCACTGCAGCAACACCCGTAAGACTTGGCAGTGAGTGCGCACACGCACGTACACGCACGTACACGCACTCGCAAACGCACACGCACACGCACACGCACACGCACACGCACACGCACACGCACACACACACACACACACACCACACACACACACATACACATACACACACACACACACACACACACACACACACACACACACACACACACACACATACACGTGTGAAGACAAGTCCTTCCATCTTTCTGTCTTCATTCTCTAATTTTCTCCTTTTCTCTGCTCGTCTGCTGCATATGCTTCACATGAGAAAACGGTTCAGGGCTGACGGGACATTTATCAGACAGACCTTCTTTATATTACGGTATAGATGAGAAGTGTAAGTGACCTCAGCCTTTACAAGTGGTGATTTATTGTAAGAGGCCAGATGCCGGTTGTGTCACTGAAACAAACACATTGATCTATTTTGTTGCAGCAGGACGGTAACTGCATTGCTTATGCAGGGAACTGTCAGTCCACAGTGAGCAGTTTGTGCCAGAAGTGTTTTAGGTGTTATTTGGCTTGTTACAAGCTCTGCATATTGATCATTGGCTGACCGTGCCTGTGGATGTTACCATGTGGAGTTGGAAAGCTGATACACATGCGCTTCTTTAACTTCAACCAGAGGTGAATATAGGCGTATGCAATCTGTGTACTGTATGTGTTCTCATGTACACTATGCTATGTTTCCCACCTATCCCGACATTGACAGGGACAAAGTGTGGGCTTAGTCAGCGCAGCTGTCAAGACTTTAATTAGTCATGGTTCAGAACACATACTCTCGTTATACGCTGACGATTTACGATTGTTCATTTCTAACCCTATATCTACCATTCCTCAGATAATTGATCTGTTAACTTGATTCGGAACCTTTTCAGGGTGCAAATTAAACTTTTCCAAGAGTGAGTGCTTCCCTGTAAATGACCTGGCCCTCCAGATCCCCGATAGACTCAAATCTGATTTGGAAAGGTGGAATAATTTACATTTAACTATCGCTGGGAGGGTAAACTGTATCAAAATGAACGTGCTCCCTCGCTCCCTGTACCTCTTTCAATGTCTGCCAGTCTTCCTACCCAGGCTCAATCTTATACAACTTAAAGTTGTCCACCGTATCTATTACACCAATTCTAAACTCTCCAAAATATACCCTAATATCACGGATACCTATAACAGATGCCACACGTCACCAGCAAACATGACTCATATGTTTTGGTCTTGTCCTCGCCTACAAGGATACTGGACAAGCATTTTCAAACACCTCGCTGAGGCCTTGGACGTGGTATTGACACCATGTGCAGAAACTGCCATTTTTGGAGTACTACCTGACCACCGAATGATGAGGAGGAAAACTAAGGACAGTATAGCCTTTGCATCTCTATTAGCACGTAGAAGAATACTCCTTGAATGGAAATCCTTAATAGCACCTAAAGCATCTCTATGGCTTAAAGATCTAATGTTTAACCTGAACTTGGAGAAGATGAAATATAACCTGAGGGGCTCTTCAGAAATGTTTGAATCTGTCTGGGGCTCTGTGATGGCCTGCAGAGCTGAACTTAAGACACTAAGTTAGGAAGAAAGGGGGGACTATGAATGTATGTTTTTTTGTTTTTTATATACATGTACGTACGTGTATGTGTATGTGTATATGGGTGTATGTATATGTGTATGTAAATGTGTGGGTATGGGTGTAGGTATGTACATGTATATATATGTGTATGTGTATATGTGGGTATACATATGTGAGTATATGGGTACATGTATTATTGTTATTATTCTTTATTTCCTTATCTATTAATTTTTTTTAAATTATCTTTTACATTACTTTATTTTTACCTATATATGTATTTATTTACTTTACTAGCTAGGACCGGGAGGGGGGGGGGGGGGGTGAGGGCAAATATAGACCGTATAATATATGTAACTCATTGTGGCTGACTCAATAAAAAAAAAAGATAAAAAAAAAAAGACTTGAATTAGTCACACACACACACACACACACACACACACACACACACACACACACACACACACACACACACACACACACACACACACACACACACACACACACACACGGCTGACTCCCTCTTTTATCTCTGAACTTGTGATTAGCACTTAGATTGTTACAGCTCTACAGTTGGTGCTGTAGATCAACACAGCACCGTTTCTCACTTAATCTTCTTGAAATGTAACATAGCTGTCGACACACACACTCACACAACACACACTGTTGCCACGTAGCCAGCACTGCTGTTTGTGCTCAGCAGTGTGTTTTGGATGCTTAAAAGTCAGGTCACTGTGCTGATGTTGATTCTCAGTGATTTTCTATCGATTTTCATTCCCGTTATAAATTGGAGGCAAACACTCTGCCATGCAGCTCACATTGTTTTTGTGCTGTGCAAACTGTTGGATTTGGATCAGTTTTTCTAAATGTCAGCAGGAGAGAAATTCTGCCAGAGATGTTAGGTCATATTCATATTTTGTTCAGCTGTGGTTGGAATAATTTATCAAAAAGTGTGTTCTCTTAATTTTCAAGGAAGTTTTATTTATATAAGGAATACATTTGTAGTTAGGAAATATATTCCTTGTAAGAGAACTTCAAATCACAAATACATATTATAATTTATTATCACCTTATTAATTAAAACATAGTTATTTATATACACTTCAATTTACACTTGCTTTAGGTTTTTTGTCCAGTTCACATGCTGGGACTAATGTTTATTTGCAAAAGTACCATTTGAACATTGTCTTCTTTTTTGTACAATTAGTTAAAATTGACAACGTTTCTACCTGAGAATATCTCAGAAATCTGAACATTCTTGGGAAGTTGCTCAGAAATGAGAATCCCTTCAACCAATTTATTTCTCTTTCCTTTAAGTCAAAAGTGCTTTCTCACATGTAGAAAAAAGACACCGCCCAATCGAAGCACTATCTCAATCCATAGAGATACTGTTTTTTATTTCTTTAATCAATAAGATTGATAATAGTCAATACTTTTCTGCATATCTTCACACAGCACAGTAATACATACTCTTTATACAATCAATACATTCATTAGGAGGAACAACTGAATTATGCAAGCCTATAATTACTCCAGTACAATCAAAAAACACAGTTCAGAAAAACTGCCATGGAGGATCAAAGGTAAATACTCAAAACAGGTAATTGAGTAGAAAATCACAATCAGTAAAATACCAATAACATTGCCAGAAGCTTCAGTTTACATTCATGGATATATCCTTATAATGCTGTGCTGCATGTAATTCTATTCATCATGATTGAGTATAAATACACATCTTACATACATAATGGTCCTATGGCACAAACACTTTTTAAAGCTTCTTTCTGTTTAAGACGGACATTATGTACACACACACACACACACACACACACACACACACACACACACACACACACACACACACACACACACACACACACACACACACACACACACACACACACACACACACACACACACACACACACACACACACACACACACACACACACACACACACACACACACACACACACACACACACACACACACACACACACACACACACTGTAGAGCCTCACAGGTAAAGAGAGAGACAGAGAGGAAATGCAATTTCACCCTCTGATTGATTTATGTTTGGTTATATTTTTTATATCTGGATGAAGAAAACACAGATCTTGGGCATTACTTGTTTTCTCTTATGTAATAGGGATGATTACTTGGCATGGTCCCCCCTCACACACACACACCTCCCACCTGCTCCCCGAGCGCCTCACGTGGTAGACGAAGAGACACCCGCATGTGACCCTCTTTCAACACCCCCAAATAATCTGCTTTGGTTTCCCAGCATGCCTGTGTAACTCCCAGGAGGCCCCGGGAGGCGCTGGTTTTCCCACAAATGTCACATTAACATTGCTTGAAACAATGGTTAGGGTTGCACGAGAATGAATGTCATGACAACATTGATCTGGCATGAGTTCCTCAGTCTGAAGCCTAAATAATTTCTTGTTATCTAACTTTCTTAATGATCATTGTCGGATCATTATGCAGTATTGATTAAGGATCAAAGCATGCATTTTAAAGCCTAAATGAAATGCAACACACTGCTAAGGATGACTTTGATGGACCTGGAGTCAAAGAGCTCACTGACTGATTATCAGTTATCGACCATTTGGCCGTTCATCTCCATGAAATAACGCTTGACATACACCGCTTTCATCTCAAGGTCCCTACCCGCATGGATCCATTTTCTGATGAGGATTCATGGAGCGATGTACCACGTATGACTTCAAGGTTATCAGATAACGAGTAAAAAGGACACTTGTGAAATTAACTTTGAGCAAGAGCATTTGACATAAAGTGGGAGAAAAGAGGAATGAGCAGCGGGTCTGCAGAGTGAAGGAGGTGAGAGAGAGAGATGGCAGTTAAAGCTGCCTCATTCGCACAGTAATTTGGAATTAAATCAATTTGTAAAGAACAAAGAAATGAGAATTGAGAGTGGAGGAACCAGTCAAGAAGTGCATAGCTGAACTGAAAAGGAGGGAATTAGGAAGTTGGGCAACAGGTTCGCTACAAATGGAAAGAATATTGGACATTTCCAAGAATAAGAAATAGTGCCAACAGCACTTGGATAAAAAGTGTTTAAATCCTCTGAATTGAAATGGAAGATTATAAAAAAAAAGTTTAAACTGATCTTTGAATTTGTCCATGATATAATTGATCTGCTCAGATCTGTTACCAAAATTGACATTGCTACACATAGCGGGAGGTTTTGCCAAAATGTAACCTACTTGTGAGGTGCATGCAGGAGGGGTAGCAGGAGCAATTTGATTGGTATATCAGATATGACCATATACTGCTACCATGTTCAAATGAAATGGGAGGTAGAGATGTAAAGAAAGATTTTCATGTTTTCAAAAAGAAAAACGCATTTGTTGAACTTGGGTTTAAACGCACACTTTAAGCACCAAGAGAAACACTAAAAAAGTAAATGTATAGTTCTATGTTATTTGACATCATCCAGTAAGACGCTGAGTTGGAAATGTAAATACACTCAGTCATGGTAAAGATACAATAGTTACCTACTTATTTAACTAATATCATTAAACTGGCAATTTGTTAAAACAGGGTGAACACTCCTTGCTCTAAAGGACATGTCTCGTTAAGTCAGGATTATTCAACCTCTCAGCAATATAGCTGGTTAGTACTGTTATTATAACCTTCTTGAAAAGCAGCCAAAACGTTCAAGCTCTTGCCCTTATTTTCAGCTGCAGCTTGTTTTTTTGTGTTAATCGCAACCTGCAGTGACCGCCTAAAGTGTCTCCAACGTGAGTGTCGAACAAGAGTTTGAAGGGCATGGCTTTATCAGCTCTGACAGACGCACATAACATTCATCCGATTTAAAGCCATATCCATTAAAACAAAGCCTGATGTGTCTCATATCTTCAGGCAGATATGAACAGAAATCTGCCCCTTGGCTCAGCTCCTTTCTCGCTAGATAGATGAACGCTGCTAATGCTGCAAGGTGTCTGCAGAATGAATGCGCATTGATCTCAATGTGCTCTTTCTGTGGGCAATACAGAGCACAATGTGAGTGTAAGTGTGTTAGTGTCTTCATGTGTGTGTGAGTGTTAGTGTTTGTTAACATTTATGGTTTGTTACTGGGCAGGACTCTGGCAGCACTGAGACAGAGTTGATGTACGTGACTGTGCTTGGATGTGAAATGTTACTGAATTGCCATCAGCCAGCAGCAGAATGAGCAGAGCTAAAATGTGTCACTGTGGCCCTGAGACCAAATTCACTGCTGCACCATGGGGCAGAAAACCTTGGATGAGGAAAAACAAAAGTACAGATGTTTACGTCATCTCTATCTCTCTCTTTATCACTCAGTCTTTCAAAAAAGCTAAAGGGTTATACAGCTGTTACATTCATTATATTCATCCAGATAGTGGTTAACAGTAAGTCATCACGGACCATTAATAGTTAATAGAGGACTATCTACTCATAGCAGAAATTTCCTCTTCCTAATATTGGATATGTGATTACTAGTTTAATGACACTTTGCACAAGTCATATTTTTTGTCTTATTTTTATGTGAAGCCACAATAACAGTCTACCATTACCAAATAATACATATTTACCCAACAATAAGCAGAGAGACCTGAACCGCTAGGATAAACTTGGCACACACAAGATAAAAGTCAGGTAGGGCTGTTCATTTGATGGTAGCCCAAATTAACATGCCATTGAGACTCCTCTGCATATTAAACTGGAAATGACAGCGCTTTTTGAACATTGCTTGAGACACAGCCAGAACCGTTGATGACTCTGCCTGAGTGGTGTCACCCCTCGAGGTGAGATGTTCAGTGCCAGGACTCTGACTGGAAATCTCTGCTTTTTGGGAATGTCTCCCAACGGACAAAGACACAGCTCCTCATCGTTGGCAGCAGTGTGCAACAGAGACCGTCCATAAATAAATCAATGTCTTAGTATTTGAAGCTTCACAGATAATAGTTGCCAGTTTATTATTTTGCGCTGTGGCTCATTCAAGTCAGTGAGAGGTGGGGGTTGATATCCCTTGATCAGTCCGTAAGTCTAGAGTCAGTCATACAGTAGCTGTAATTTTTTGCATGGAGAAAATAATCATTAGTTATTTGATGCTGGTTGCTGCCTTTTGAATACTTTTTTGAACATAAGAGGCCATTTTCTGTTAAGTACGGATCTGCAGTTTCCATCTTGCTAGCCAACCGCTTTGTTATCGCTCAAAGCTAGCTAACTGAACCTATGTGCTCTCGGGTGTGTTGACATTTTCAAGCCTTGTCCCAAGGGAGCAGAGCTTGTCACCAAGGAGACAATGTCTGAATATGCTTCCCAACAACTGAGGGTTGGGGTAGCTACCGTGGCCGAGGACTCAAGAGGATATACAGATGGGCTTCCCGTTTTTGTCGTACTGGTACACCAACATCTTGATGCAGTGGGAGTTGGCTGGTGAGATCCAGGGGCTGCTTGTGATGGAAAAGTTGTGGCTGGCGTAGAAAGGCTTCTGCTGCTTCCGGCAGCGGACCAGGGCTCGCAGCACGTTGGCTGCCATTCCCCTGAAGCGCTTGCTGATGAAGCAGTAGAGGAAGAAGTTGACCCCGGTGTTGAGCAGTGCTAGCATGTTGGCCAGATCGGTGAGCACATGGAGCAATCTGCCTGCACTCTGCGAGGCTGGAGGAGAGGAGTAAAAGTGGTACAGGATCATGAGGGTACGTGGCGCCCACAAAACAGCAAAAATGGAGGTTATAGCCAGGAGAATGGCAGTGGTTTTGCCTGTAGAGTAGCCACGCAGACGAAAGCAGCTGCGGCGTCTGCGCAGCTTACGCACGATGACAGCGTTAAGGGAGAAGAAGACTGTGCAGGGGAGCAGGTAGACGGTGGCGCAGTGGGCCCACACCAGGACATGCTGGACCACGGTCCTCCCGTTTCCCTCCCCTCCTCCTCCTCCATCACCGTCGCCCACCCCGGACAGGCTGTGCCACAGCTCAGGCCACCAGTAGTAAGGCGCTGCGGAGAGCAAGCACCCAATATACACAGCGAAGATCACCCTCCGTGTGCGGGCTGGGTAGGAGACTGTATGGTAGCGCAGAGGGTGGCAAACAGCGATGTAACGGTCAATGGTGAGCGGCACGGTGATCCAGATGGAGGTGTGGATGGAGGAGAACTCCAGAACCTGCACTGCATTGTTTAGTGATGGAGGCAGCGCCGTGCCCAAAATAAAATCCTCCAAAATGAAGTCGACAAACACGATGAGGAGCAGGACCAGGATGTCGGCGGCTGCCAGAGCCAGGAGATAGTTGTAGGAGGACTTCTGACGACGCAGCACCAGCTGGGACAGGATGACCACTGTTAGGATGTTAGCTAGGTGGTGGAAGGATTAGGGAAGGTGATTGGAAGAAGATAGGTGGAGGAAATATAGAAATGAAGTGAAAGTATGATAAGATTGGAAATGTAGTGGACACAGGTTGGGGCAGGGAAGGAAAGAGAATAATTCAATGTTAGTGGACAGGCCATTGAAAAGAGGCAGCAAAAAACATGAAAGCAATTGAGATGCAGTGGACATACACTAAAGGTAACAGACAAATGAAACTGCACTAGCACACAATACAAACAATTTTCAGCACCATCAAAAGCTGCAAGCAAACAGTTTCATGCTGCTCAGTGCATAAAGAAAAATCTGTTATCTTCCCCAGTCAGTATGTACCACTTTCAACCAGCTCTCCTTTTGTGTAGTCTCCTCTGGTTATTGCTCTTTTCCACTTCATCTACACCTGCTGTGTCATTCCAGCAGCACCTGCCTCTGCCTTTGGCCACACTGTTATCACGAATAAATAATAAAACCACGACAAAAAAACCGGAGGGCAACGTGCAGCATCACAGTCTTGGCAATCTGCTGAGTTCACTACTGCCTGCCACCCTGCCGCCGGCAATTTAGTTTCTAAAACAAAGCACAAGGACACCCCGTCTGTCTGCCTCTTGCTTTTTAATCTCACTCCATATCCCCGACATATACCATCATACCTTCTCTTCCATCTTGCCAGATACAATTTTACCTGCCTATAATATTTATTATTTATTGCAACAGGAGAGCAGAATATCCAAGGACAGAGGACTACTACTCCTACATTTTTCACTGAAAAGAACATGTACCTGTATGTGATTTATCTCAAAGCTGCTTCTTCCAAAGTGTGACCTCTGTTTTCTGAATCAGACAGTAGCAGCAGAGCTTCAGTGTGGTGCCTGTATTAAATTGGCTCATTATACATCTTCTTTCTTTGTTGTCCTATTCAGTTCCCTGCTCTCCTTGCAAATTATCCCAGGTGATTTTCATCATGTGACAGTTGTGTTTAAAGGTTGTGAGCCTTTCACAAACCTGGAGGAGACAGTTAACAATATATTGGTTTGTAACACTGTAGTGTTTCTTGAATGTACAATAAAATCATGTAATTGAAAATAATAATAAAAGAAGCCCTCTGTTTTTATAACAAACAAAGGAACACCTACACTTGTTGTGTGTAACTTTGAGGTTCACCAAACCTAATACATTTATGAAACTTTCAGCAGGACGATTTTGCATTTGCATCATCATATGGGATGATATTCTTAGTTCCTGAATATCTGACCATTTTGGAAATAAATAGCTTTCATCTAATTACTAAAAACAATACTATGAGGATTGTTTTCAAATTGTTTTTTGTAAGTAAGAATATGATTTTAATTCTAAATAAGCCTTTAAGTATTTGGACATTTCTTTGTCATAAAGGAGACAGTATTGTGTCAGCACATTAAGAACATTTAACGCATGTGTGACATGAAGTGTAAAATTCAGAGGCCAAAATATTTTTCAATGTATCCAGAGATTCAGTTCACATGCTGTACTTTAGTAATATATCCATCCTCTACTGTTGCTAACAATCCACAACAAGCAACACTTGCTGATAAAACATGAAGACATCAGACAAAGATGCCTCTGACATTAAATTGCATTGCAGCATCACTGAGACATCAATGCACTTAGCAGCTGTCACCGTGTGTGTGTGTGTGTGTGTGTGTGTGTGTGTGTGTGTGTGTGTGTGTGTGTGTGTGTGTCCTGTGGTCCTGCCTCCCTCGACAGTAATAGATCTGGGATTGGATTAAATATGGCAGCTAGGAGTCTGGTACATCACACTTCGCAGCCTCAACCACGATCAACTGATTACAAATTACAAGGCGGCTCCAGATAATGACTAAAGATGTCCTTTCCAGACTGGAAGATTTGCAAAGGAAGACACACACACACACACACACATACACACACACACACACACACACACACACACACACCACACACACACACACACACACACACACACACACACACACACACACAACAGACAGACAGACACACACACACACACACACACACACACACACACACACACACACACAGACAGACAGACAGACAGACAGACAGACAGACAGACAGACAGACAGACAGACAGACAGACAGACAGACAGACAGACAGACAGACAGACAGACAGACAGACAGACAGACAGACAGACAGACCACACACACACACACACACACACACACACACACACACACACACACACACACACACACACACACACACACCACACACACACACACACACACACACACACACACACACACACACACACGCACACACACATTAACACATGTCTATCCATGCACGCACATACACACAGATCAATTACGTACAATCTATCAATAAACATAAATGACACGTCAAAGCAGTTTACAAGATTGGACAGGCCAATATAAGTGTACATGTAGGCTGCTGGATACACCCCCCCCCCCCCCCCCATCACAGTCACCCCGGATCTCACACCAGGCCGACCTGCACAGGCAAGTTAAATTGCTTTCATGTCGAATCTTGGTGTGTTTATTGATTCTTTTTTTGTAGCTATTGGTCCTACGCTATCGGTCTTGCTGCTGATGAGTTTGGCCCATATTACATTGTATTTTAGATTAACCTTGGAGAAAGATCTTCATAATAAGCATTATGAGATTTCTGTAATAACCCTGTTAACTGCATGTGCTTCAAGAATAAATTGTATTGGAGATATTTATCTTTAGCTCAGCTCTGGTCCCAGAATAAATCTGTATATATTTAGATGAACGGTCATAATGAATTTAATTATCTTGCTTTTTTGTACAGTATATGCTTACATTTGTATTACACATGTTTAAATAAAGGAATAAATATAACAAACCGTGGTAATTTCAAAGAACATATATTGATTACAATGATATTATTCAACCCAGTCTCACGGCATTTCGTTTGCCTGCACCACGTATTTTTGTCCGGTCGGGTCTTGGAAGACCGGAAGCTGTGGGGTTCATAAAAACATGTTCTTACTCAAAAAAAGAAATGGGGCTCAGAGCCTCAGATTACTGAAATCTGTATTTTTTCAAATCTTTTTTTCCTTCTAATTTGTTATTCTTTTCTAAATAACACACTGTTATTTACTCAACAATAACACACAATTATCCTTGTTTTTATTTATTTGTTTAATTCTATAATCTCTGGCTTTTTTGCCGTCCGTCAGGAAGTGAATTTCAAAATAAAGTAACAGGAAACAGACGTAGGCCTATATGGGACATTTCGAGCATCATTGCGATACACACCAAGCCCCCAGGAAGTGCGAAGTACCAAACGGCGGTACTACACTTCCGTATCAGTCACTGGGCCCGGAAATACTTTTTCCCATTGACTAACATTGGGAAAGAGACGTCTGTAAATCGTTGGATACTTTTTTTTAAACTAAATAAACTACCCAGTATGAACGTTTGTATAGCCCTTATTAAAAACATTCGGTTCTCAAGTTGTAAAATGTGCTAATAACGTTATTCTGAGAGTTATTTTCCTCTGCATTATGAACGTGGATCTAACCAACGGGACCGCGCCGCCCGGCACGTTCATGTGACGTGTTCAGTACTATGAGTTTTACCTTTACCCATGGATGCACAATAAGAACGGATTATATGATTACATGAATACTTTCGTGACGTTTCGCTCTCTCAAAAGTTGGGCCAATGGCTATTTTGCACATCCCTTTCAAGATTTCAAGATTTTCTAAGGTTTATTAACATATCATATACACAACTACGTTGAAGTTATGCAATGAATGAAAAACTTGGGTCGCAGGTTCCTCAACAGTGCATTACAAGACATCTATCAATATGTGTGTACCTCCACCATTAAACTGTCATATTCTGCACATTTCTTATACTATCTATATACATCTTATAAGAGTATAATTCATATGTATAATATCAGTTAAAATAAGTGCTTCAACATAGTTCACACTGCAGGAAAGCAATATATTAGACATTATGTACTTTGTCAGGCTTAATATTTATCTGTAGATACCCCCAAAGCTTTTTTCTTATTTAAAAGAAGACCTTAACCTAAAGTATTCTTTAATGTTTAATATCTGATTCGTAAAACATCACAGACAGAAAGGTATATCCGTCATTTAATGGTAAGCTATTGAAATTCTGATTCCATAGATGTGTCACCCAAAACCCCTGACTATTCTCTCAACTCAGTATTTACATTCTTATATTCAAAGAAAATCAGTAATAACTTTTAAAAACTACAAGTCCTTTTCTATCAGCTGTGCACCGTTATGGTGTAAATATAACCTATCTACCAATTGGATCAAATATAAAAGTCAGCCGAATTAGTATTGATACTGCAAGGAGACATATTATGTGAAGAGAAATTGTTTGAAGATGTTGTTTAATTGCTGATATATTTATGATCCACGTCACATATTCAGTTTCGGTGGCATTTCTTCCAGTTTGTCCAGAAGTCTTCTAATCAGGGAACTACGGCAGATGTGTAATATTTAATGCAGCCGAACCGTGTATTACAATGCCGTTATGTGATGACTTCCAAAGAGAAAAGCAAGCACACTCGGATTAAAGTATTATTTTTAATTTTTTTTTAATGTTTTTCGGATTTCATATCGCATAAACACAATATCCCAACGTGCATTGCGGCTAAACAATCCAATCACCAAGCTTCAACCATAGCTGAGGATCTTGGGTAATCAGTTCAGTGGGTGTGTATCTGTTTCTGGTTATTTTATTTTGAAATTCAGTTCCTGACGGACAGCAAAAAAGCCAGAGATTATGGAATTAAACAAATAAATAAAAACAAGGATAATTGTGTGTTATTGTTGAGTAAATAATAGTGTGTTATTTAGAAAAGAATAACAAATTAGAAGGAAAAAAAGATTTAAAAAATACAGATTTCAGTATTCTGAGGCTCTGAGCCCCATTTCTTTTCATCACAGACGGCAAAAACGATTTAAAATTAAAAACAATAATCGTGGCTTGATATTGAGTAAGAACATGTTTTTATGAACCACACGGCTTTCCGGTCTTCCAAGACCCGACCGGACAAAAAGACGTGGTGCAGACACGAAACACACTACCATTTTAAATGTCTTTTAAAATCGTTCCGTGTGACACGGAAAAAAGGGGAAAATCGTGTTGGTGAACACGAATCAAGAGATTAAATGTCGTGACTATAGCACGAAATGCCGTGAGACTGGGTTGTATTATTATAATTTTCCAACACTATGTACTTTACGTGTCAAGATCAAGCTGACAAGCATCCTTGAAGTATGGTTTTACCAAACTTTGGTAATAAAATAAAGTAAAAGAGAAAATAAACGTTTGCCAATGAAAAAAACCTAACAATTTGGGCTGCTGAGTTAAAAAAAACGACCTCTTCTTATCTCTGATTTAGGCTAACAGCTTAAAGCTACGTAAGGCGAATGCTATGGGCGCATCGATCCATGAGGGGCGCTTCAAATATGGGGCCAGCTAAAGTATTGCCTAGGGCAGCAAATAGGTCAGGACCGGCCCTGCATAACACAACCAAACCTCTAACCAAACAGTGGTGGTTGAGTTGCATTTTGGCTAACATACATGCTAGGTGTCAATGAGAGCAAGGCTACATTTATCAAAGATACAATATGAATGTTAGTTGCAGCTCTTCTGTGTCTTTTTGCTTTGGTGGTGTCCATAAAACTCATTGAGTATTGAGGAACAATCAAAGGTCTAATCTCTGTTTTGCTTCGCATCTGTTTAGCTGATTGATATTACCTTTTTTGTTTTGGCTTACTGCTTGTTCTTATTGACTCTTTGCACACGTTGTTTCATAAAGCTGCTACAGCTGTAAGTGTGTAATGTACACACACCTGCTGCCTCTCATCAAGTTTATTCAAATGATTTTATCAGTGTTTTTTGTTCCAGGAAAGGTTTGCTGTTAAGCTAAGCTGTTCATAAACTTCCCGTAGGTCCATTTTAAACCCTTCACAATGTACCCCACCATTAATATAATCACCTCCATTCATTTGCTGTACCTCTGCCCGCCAAATTCTCGCCTTTCTCTGTCCACATATTGTTAAACAGAGAGGGGTGAACTGAAATGGAAACAGTGAGGTGTTGACTGTCACTGGCTGGGTATTGTTCTGTTCGGGCTTCCCGTTGAGATGGGGCTTTCTACAGACAAAACAAAAGGGATCTGTAGCGAGCTTGACATTTCCATTTAGCTCTAGCCAGTCTGCATTGGGTTGCCCATTCATTACAATTGACTCCTGCTCTTTCTGTCGTCTCAGGGGCCAAGCAGGGGGAGAGACGAGTTGGAGAGCTGCACACTCTGAACAGATACTCGAGGACAACACATACACAGCATGAGTACAGATACATGCACATCTCATGCCTGGACATTCAGATGGAGACACATGCAAAATGAGTCCATCTTTGCTGGCAAACATAATTGTCTCAAACTGAGAGGGGAAAAAGAAAGAGCTAGGACGGAAAATGGGGCTGCTGTGTGTTTGTCTGACTACATTTGCTTATGAACTTTTGTGTGTGTGTGTGTGTGTTTGTTTGTGTTTAAACAGGTGAACCTTTCTGTATTTGTGTGTGGGAATTCTTTTGTGTCTGTGCTTCCCCCTGCTGCTCCCCTAATGTGACAAGGGACAGGGCCATTGACGTTGTTTAGCGGGAAAGAGAAGACAGAGAGTGCTCCCAGAGGTGTGTAACGAGGCTGACTCACCCCGCCACTAAAGCAACGTGTTGAGACGGGCAGTCGACAAACGACGCGTCTTAACCCTCTGAAACCAGTGGCAAGACCAGGGCAAGACACGAGGTGCCGCACACCAGTCCTTGAGCTTTCTCATGGGGCTCCTTTTACATACGCAGGATAATTTAAAATGTAAAAATATCCTAAAGAGCCAATGAAAGTGAGCATTGAAATTGGCTTTTTTTTTTTTGTCATTTGGAGGAAATTGAGGTTTGGCTTTGATGGCTTATCCGGAGGTTGATAAGACGAGATGAGTGTAGAAGAGAGGGATGAAGAAATAGATGGAAGGTGATGTAACATGTGGTGTGAAGAAGGTCACAGGGAGTTAAAAGAGAACAGGCCATTGAGAGGGAATTGAAGGAAAGGATTAGATAAAAAAAAACAGAATGAGACAGAGAGGGGTATAAAGGAGAGGGGTGAGGCAGTGGGAGGAAAGGAAGAGAGACGAGAGAAACATAGGAGGTGAAAATCAAAGCTTGCTTCAAAGGTCACATGCACTTTGTTCCTGATGACAACCATTTCCCTTTTGTCTTCTCTAAGTGTCAGACGGGACATAAAGCAGGGAGATTTTTTTTAATTCCCCGGAACAGAAACCAGGACCAAATCCCTGCTGCAAAGCCACACAAACATGCATTGAAGATAAAACAATGTTTTAGCTGACAGTTTTTAAACTGTTCAGAATTAGGTCCAAACTCCCTAATAGTGTCAAATCTGTTTTCGCGCTGTTAAATTGCAATAAAAAATCAGGCCTGTAATGCCATGACAATGTGATAATGTCGATCCAACACATTTTATTTGCGAGCTTGATGGGTATGATCTGAGGGTTAATGAGGAAAAGGAGGAAGCTCATGAGAAAAAGAAAGGTGCAAAGTAAGAAATATACAGCAACAATGAGAAAAATAAAAGGATAGGAAAAGAAAATAGATATTTAATGATTATTATTAAGGCATATTAGGAGAGAAATAGGCCCCTGGTTTGCTGCTAAGGATATTGATGCTGCTGCAGTGCTCTGCCTCTGCTAACCTCTAACAGCCATTCATTTCACAGACAGGCCACAGTGTGGAGGAGACGACTGTCTTTACACCGAGGCTGCTGCTGATGAGACACTGCAGACTGACAAACTCCGCTTCTCATGTCCAAAGGGCTCGTAAACAATGCTAACAATTATGATGTGCTTTTGGACCTTCTCCAAAAAAATGTAATGAGATTTCAGCTTTGAAAAAACATGTGAGAAAGAGGGCATATGATATGAGGTAAAGAAGAGCTGGGAAGAAGGGTAAATGGATGAGAGATGAAGAAAAAAGGAATATATTAAGATAATGTCGATCTAGCAGCGCCATAATTATCCTCAGATTGACAAATATTGTCTTCCAGAAAATGTCAGACAACACATGGAATTGGGTTCTCAGCAGTGGTGACAGCATTTTGTTAACAGCTGTTCAACAAAAAGTATTTCACTTCACTCGACAACATCTCTGCTTTATTGCCTGAAACAACACCTCCCTCCTTTCTTGCCTCCTCTGTCTGTCTGTCCCCCCCCCCCACCCCCCCCCCCCCCCCCCCCCCCCCCCCCCCTGGCTCGTCTCCCCCACCACAAACTGACACTTTCTCTGTCCTTCCCTTCCCCTCTTTTTTTTCTCAGACTGCAGACTGGAGACAAACCAGAGCTCAGAAACCTCTTTCCATTTGATGCACTGACTATTCGCTATCTTTCACACATGCTTTCCCATCCTTTCCTCTTCGTCCATTTCAACACTTGACTCTTCAGAGTGATAGTATCTCTTAACAAGCTCCAATCCCACCTTGCCCTCTCTGTGCACATTGACAGATCAATAGTCCAAACTGTATATCACAGGTCCTCACCTCATCATTAAGTAGCGGCTGACCCCTGACCTGCACTGTGTTGTGGAACAGAGGGTTGTTAACGCTGAACATCCCCAATCATTTCCCCTTTTGGGTGGAGGGATTAGTTGGAGTAGGTGGAGATTTTCCCTCACGTGTGCCACATCGCTGACTGTCGACAGCCACACATGGAGGGGCTTTAAGAAAGAGGGAAGGAACGCACCAACATACTGTTAAGTATGTGGGCTCCTGCGTGTTGCTGTGCGCTTGGGAAGGAGCGACACGTGCACATTTCTGTTGGCACAATGTGCACACATGTCGACACCATTCAACCATTTGTTGACACATATTCAACATACACTTATTATAAGGGTTTATTATGCATGACAACTGAGCCTCTTCATTTCACACGTATAAGCACTGGAAAAGCTAGCCAATGACATTTGAGAGTTGATATTCATTTGCATATTCTGGTTCCGACAAATCATAATAATAATAATAGTTTAAATGATATAGCGCTTTTCTATGTCCCTTCCAACTTAAATGACCAAATATTAATAATTTGTAACTCTCATTCACAATGACCTAACATAGCACATTTTCTGAGCACTTGAAAGCAACACAAATGATTTGCTTGCACACAGTGATTATCTGATATACTAATGTAATATAATGTAATTGAATTGAACAAATGTAATCTTTTTAGTTGCATTGTGCCCTGCTGCAAAGACATGTTACAAACATTGAACCATTGGAATATGTGCAAGTAATTTAAAGGCAGGCAAATTAAATAAATATTTAAGCATTAACAGTGACCTAAAATTTAAATTGCACATGGGCAGGTAAAGAGTCTATAAACGGCATCATAAAGAACTCCCTGCTTGAGAAATGCTCCACTCAAACACATTGCATAAAAGCAGCTGTATCAGGCCGGATATTCAGAGAAGCTTTAACACCCAGTTACGACACACAAAATCACTCACCATCTTCAACATACTCTACAGTAAGTGTCTCAGATGTGAGTGATTTGAGACACACTGTACTGTACAAAGAGCAGGCCTAAATTCTGTAATCCCTGCATGTCAGAAACTCCGCCGTGTCTCTGTTTGCTATGCCAGCACATGTCTCTTCTGTCTCAAGCAGTGTGGTGTGGTGAGCAGAGAGAGAGCGAGTTAGCAATTAATTAAAAATGTGGCAATTCGTCTCAGCGCTGTCGTCTCCTCCACTCGGGCTCAGAGGTGCTACTTCACTGCCTCTGCTGTTATTAATCTATTTTTTTTAACTCCGCTCTTCTTCTTCTTCTTCTTCTTCTTCTTGGTGTCCTTGTCCTCCCCATACTCCATTCTGTTCAACCTGAGATGTCGGTTGATCATTTCCCTAGGTCACACACTTCCCACCAATTAACTTAACGCAATCCCTTTTCGCATCACCTTCAATCTTCACGCTTTTCACCCTCACATTTGTGCTCTCGAAGTGACCCCCCTCTGTGTCTGCAGCTTAAAGGTCAAAGTCTGCAAGAATCTTACAGACATGAGGATGACCTTCTGAAGCCCTGTTGCTTTTAAATAACTAATGAAAACTGTCTGATAATCAAGGGTAACAGCTCCAAATGCTTTGAGAGTGTTAAATACTGTATGTGTGAGTCCTTAGGTCACACCACTACTCCTCCCACATGCTGCACTCATGAAACATTTATGATTCGGCTTGAGTGGAACGTCACCATGATTAAATAAGTCGATCTCGGCTGCTGCGAAATATCAGCCTGCTGCACTCAACTATTATTTCAGACGTAAGATTGCATTACACTCCCAGGCTAGTGTTATTTAGTGATTAGCAACCTAAATCGCATTTGTAAAGATGACTTCAGCTGCAGAAACAGATACAACTTTCGAGGCAAGAAAACAATTAAATGATGTGCAAGACTTAATTTGTCAACCAGGATAATTAATTAGACTAGATTTAATCACAACGACAGACTTTTACTTTTACAAGGCTGCAAATCTTGTGGAGCAACTGCAGTCTTGGCGTCCTAAAGCTTTTCATTATGCATTGCAGATTTGTTCTAAACCAGGACAAAATAACATCTCACTCCGAGTCGAGAGGAGAGGTGCAGAGCTTACGTTAATGTAATGTATTAGCACAAATAAGACAATAAAAGTCATTAGATGTATTTATCAGAATCAGGATGAATAGTAAAACACTGGATGCACCTGAAGCATTTTAGTGCTGAAGCAGGGTGGATGTTTCTAACCTCACTGAACCCCATACCTCTGATAGACATTCACACTTTTCCTCTTTTATCTGACCTCTGTTTCCTGCCTCTCTCTCTCTCTGAAACACACACACATTCAAATACACACATGTATGCACACACCTCTTTGCTTCCCTGTGTGAGAGCAGGTCAGCGCTCATAGATCACGCAGTGGGAGAGAGGCAGTAAATGAGTCCGACAGTGACCGTGAATGGACTAATCAGTCAATGGTAAGGACGCAACAAGGAAGTGTCATTAATGCAGGTCATCAAGATGAGCCATACGTAACACACACTTGTCCCCGAGGTCAAGCCTGAGTCATTACAGACACACTCTGTCATGCACCCATCGCCAGAACCACTGCAGCCTAACAGAAAAGGTGCTGTTTTAAAGGTTAATAATCAGATTGAATTACGCTTTGCACAATTTCTTTAAGTGGTGCTTGACTATTTCCACCTAAAAAAAGACACATGTACAAAACCAACACCAAACGGACAGGCAAAGCACAGACAAACACACACAAAATAAGTGTGCATGCACAAGTGATTGCCACAAGGTCAGGATGACAAATCAACAGTGTGTGCATGTGTCTGTGTGTGTGAGACTTTTTGCAGCTGTGCACAACTCAAACCGGCAGACAAGTACACATCATATCAAGATGCAAAGCGTGACTCTTGCATCCCGCTGGGGAGCAAATGAACACAGAATGAGACGTGCATGTGATTAGACACAGACATCAAACACACACTGTGCGCACATCTCTTACCCGGCAGGCCGAGGCAGAGCAGGACGCTGTAGTAGATGACAGGCAGTGGTCCGAGAGGGCACCCCTGGGCGAACTCAGAGGGATGCTGCTCTGGGCTCCAACTGCTGTCATTTGGGGAAAAAACAGGGAAGATGTGGCTGTGCTCCATGGCCTCTTCTTTTGTCCTCTTCCTCAGCTGAGCTCAGTGTCAAGAAGCCGGCTGGCCACACAAGCAAACCGCCTGGTCGCCGGGATGGGGAGAGAGGGTGCTCTGTCCTTGGGTGCCAATCAGCATGAGTGTGTGCACGCCTGGGTTGAGTGTGTGTGATGGTATAGGGGAGACAACAGACTGGGAGATGCCAGAGATGAAATGTGTTAGTAGGTGACGGAGAGAAAGGAGGCGAGAGAAGCAGAGAGGTGAGTATGAAGGTAGAAGTGGAGAGGGGAGGATGCTGCCTGAGTGTGTGAGTGAGGGGGAATGAGAGCGAGTCGAGAGAGCAGCAGGAGAAGGAGGAGGAGGAGGAAAGAGGGAGGGAGGGAGGGAGGGATGGAGGGAGGGAGGGAGGGAGAGCAAGGGTATGCTGAAGATTAGAAAGTGAAGGAGAGAGACGGAGGCTGGGAGCTGACGGAGGCTCATGGAGAGAAAGAGGGGTTCCTGTTTGAGGCCCAGGAAATACAAAGAGATAGTAAAACTGTTGCAGACAAGAAAAGATAAATGGACTGTGGAAAATGATAGTGTTTGTCATACTGCCAATATTGCACATCTCTTTATTTCTTTTTATATTCTGTAACCTCATGATTGTTGTTGATGTAATAATGTGTTCAATAATGAGTGGACAAGCAGTATCCAAACAATCCTATTTGCATTTCCTAAACGTTACAGTACACAGTATGTGATCTGTGGGTTTGACGTGGGAGTGGGAGTGGGGGTTGGGACCAAATCTAATTTGCCATGCAGTGTGAACGTGTCTGAATCTCTAGTTATAATGTGCTAATGAGCAGAAGGCTGACACTGAAAAAACACACAGTGCTTCTAAAGAAAGACCCTCTTCTGTGGTTTATCAGTCAGTCATTTCCAATAAATGCCTTGGTTGTTTATTGTGAAAAGTGGAATTTATCATTCTATATATGCACACCATCGTGAACATAACCATAAAGTTAATAAACATCGAATTAATGGACTGTGTTATCCCTCTAACGGTTTCTGCTGCATCATCGCTTTTACTGCCCTAATGAAGGCAACGTAGCAGACAAATACACAGTACAATGGAGAGGAGTTATGGGACCCTTTTGTATGAATTGCTTTTGAAGGTCTACAGAATAATAAAACAATTATGACACACTCCAAAGGGAAGTCTTACAAGTGTTTGTTTAGTCGGTTGAACAGTCAACAACATCAAATAATAGGATATGCCAGATTAAAGCCATTTAAGGTGTGTGTACTTGTCTTGTCAGGTCGCTGATTTATGTTTTCTGCTCTCAAGTGCTACTGTCATTACTGCGGAGGAAGAGTGAACACTTTAACATTTAAGGTTTTTTTTCGCCATGGGAAGTCGCCCCCCTCTGACAGATTAAATGTATTACTCACAGCACAAGTCTGATATTGCTTATGACAGACTTACTTTGGTCAAAAAATACGATACAGTATATTCTGCTTCATCCAACTTGAACAGTCTTAATGTGGAGTAGGCAGCTAATTATATCAGTAGGAAATTACTTGATGAGTATTATGTAGCTTACTAAACACTTACTTTAAATCAAACTCAATGATTCCTTGCATTGTACTGAGAAATGCATCTTTTAATAAAAACAGGAAACACGATAATGCTATATTGGAAACTTGTCCATCAAGTAATAACGTTATCATGCTAGCAAGAGCTTCAAAGTATATGGTAAATGACTTCCACCATCGATTTATATCCACACGTCATACTGCTACAGAGGTGTTTTTCTCAGCTCTCACATTCATGCCCTAAAAACCAATTCAGTCCTTTTGCCTTCATCTTTCTCCACATGAACCACTGTGCAATCATAGACATGACACGAAAAACATGTCAATTTTATATATTTTTCTTGATATGTAGTCAGACGTGCGGATACATATTGTCACTATCATTGCTATCAACAATTTGCAGACTCCTCTGGGCTTTTAGGAGTTGCCACATGTGCAGGAAGTGGACACCAGAGCAGCTTTGGCATGAGTATGGTGAAAAATCATGTCCATCATTGCTGTGTCTCTGCTCTCTCTGTGCCTCTTCAGCACAATCAAGGCCTACGCACACCACCGAGGAAACACAACCACACTCTGCTCTGCTGTCTGAGTGCGATACGGTTTATCATTTAAAAGGTAGAGCATGCAGGTAGTGACAAGGACCTGATGGCAGACAGGATTAAAGACACAAAGAAAAAGAGAAGAGAGAAGATTTTTTGAAAGAAAACTCACAAGTTAAAATACTGGCGATCACAAAAGAGAAGCAGAACAATCTGAAAACCTTTCCTTGAGATCCAATTATGGCATCACTTCGGATGGAGGTCACCGTATGAAAAGAAGAATGATTACAGGAGCAGTCCAACAATGGCTGGCCTTCTTCTGCTGAATGCCTCTTGAATGAGAGGATAGTGAAGAAAAAGTGAGGAAAGGTGAGAGGAGCGTAAAGGAGCAATCACATGCTCTTATTTCTTTTTTTCTACATGTCAACAAACGAGCTGCAGGGGATGCAGGGAGGGGAGCGCCGCGATTAAGTGTTAAATAAAATATGTCCAGCTGACATGAATTGATCACGGAGAAATATGGGACAGGGAAAGGTGATTCTTCAACAGTAGCTACTATAGCTGTGAAAGACCCCCACAGGGGCAGTGCCTGCCTATTCTGCAGTACTTAATACAACATCATCATTGGTCCTTGTCGCACAAACTCAATTACATGTAATCTTCTGGCGCTTTGAAATTGGCGTGAAGTGTTGTGTGTGGGTTGTTGTTTGCTGTTGGATTCAATACAGAACAACAGGTACTGTACATATGAGTACACATTTGAATGTGTAAGTCTAATGTGGTGACTGCAAACTAAACCAGGGCAGGTGATGGTTCTTATGTATTGTTGGTTATGAAGCGTGGTTATAGGCTACCTCCAGCTGACCTCATTACGTCCTGCAGTAATGTATGTAGGAGATTAGCAGAAGGAAAACTGTGCAGTGTATGAGCAACTGTGTGTGTGTGTGTGTGTGTGTGTGTGTGTGTGTGTGTGTGTGTGTGTGTGTGTGTGTGTGTGTGTGTGTGTGTGTGTGTGTGTGTGTGTGTGTGTGTGTGTGTGTGTGTGTGTGTGTGTGTGTGTGTGTGTGTGTGTGTGTGTGTGTGTGTGTGTGTTATATTGACCCATTACATCATCATTATACACGTTATCTGGGGACCCAACACTCACATCCTCAATGTATTCAACTATATCACAGGCGGACATGCACAAACATGCAAAACCAAAGTTGTGTTATTTCCTCAAATGCCACAAAGTTTATTTTGAGTGTTGATATTTTGGTTATGTTACTAAGCAGAACAAAGCAGATATACATATGGGGCTTTGAAACAGTTTAAACTTGTGGTTTAAACAGAATGTTGCTTGCACAAAAATGGCGAACCGGTGTAACAGTCAAAATGACAACATATAGGGATACAAAGAGACAAAGACAAAGGGTCTACAGCCATGCGAGTAGTTTTATGAGGATGTACCTGCTAATGCATACAATGGCAAAGCTAACATACTGATGTTTAGCAGGTATAATGCTCATTATATTTATTAGCTATACATTTTATTTCCTGAATTAAGCCTAAAATCTGAGAAAAAGCAATATTGTGACGTGAATCCTGAAAGTGAGACTTACTATG
This sequence comes from Trematomus bernacchii, assembly GCF_902827165.1. Lineage (NCBI taxonomy): Eukaryota > Metazoa > Chordata > Actinopteri > Perciformes > Nototheniidae > Trematomus > Trematomus bernacchii. The sequence continues at coordinate 20,235,760 of NW_022987720.1, read as the reverse complement.
AGACTGCAGACTGGTAGCAGCTTTATGTGCTTAAAGCTTATAGCTAACTTCGGCATGCTAACATGCTAACCAAGACAACGCTTACATGCTGATGCTCAAAAGGTATTATCTTTATCATGTTCTCTATCTTTAGGCCCAATACAGCTGAGGCTGGTGACTGGTTTGGTGTTTGGTCGTATTTATATGAGACGTAATGGCAGCATCAGATCAGGGGTTCCCCAGAGTCATAACGATTCATCATCTAGGCACAACTAATGTATGTTCATGGTAATGCATCCAATAATTGTTATGGATATTTACTACTTGATGTATCAGCCTAGAGTGCTCGCCAAACAAGGGACATTGCAATCTCTCGAGCCATGCTGTTAACATGGTAGTAAACAATGTATAGTAACAAATGATGAAAAGCATAGAAGGTAATGAGATGCAATGAGATTAACTGAGATACATGCAGGGAGTCCCGGAGATTACGTCACCAGCTTGTTATATGTATGAAGAAATTGTCAGGTGACATTAATTATAGATGCCTTCTGTGATGCCTGTTTGTTTAGCATACTTTGGAAATGAAGAATGGGTCAGCAAGGTCACACGTGAGCGCTGTGCCACTCTTTCTTTCCTGCTCCCCCTCTAATTTGAAGCCGACACTCAAAGAATAATGAGAGGATTGGAAGGAATGGGAGCAGGAGAGAGGGCGACGGTAAAAGAGGAAGATGTTGAATAAAACATAACTGGTAGAAAGAGATCGATGGATGATTGGTCGAGATATGCAGGGCTTTCCTCTCCCCTGCATGCAAAGAGTGCATGCTCTTACAGTCAACATACAATGTTGCACATGACATGTATGAACACGTGCAACAACAACTTTGGATTTCACCTCAGACCACAATCACTAGGGAAATCACCACTGTGTTAATCATTTACATGTAGCTGCAGCCCATGTCGGGGCAGGCTCTCCCTTCGCTCTTCCTACCCGTGGGGGAGTCTCCCTGGACCGGGCCGTCCAGCTCTGCCCCGGTCCAGCACCGGGGACCAGCTGGTCCGAGCAGGCTCCGATAAAACCTCTGTTATTATTAGACATGGGAAATGGAAACATTTAACACGGCTGCAGCTGAGACTAAAGCCCCACGGCCCTTTCTGCAAATGACATTGCTCTTACAAACAGTCCTATTGAAATAAAGCCACTGAGGAGGGACTCTGAGTTTAGAAAGCGTAGCCTTGACCAAGAATTGCTAATCAAAAAGTTGGACAATAAATATGCAAAAGCTAAAAAAATGGCCTTTCTGCTTTCAGTTTCTCAACAGGCATAGAGCCCCAATTTTGTCATCCAATGTTTGATTTTGTCTAGACTCGAGTGTGTTAGTTTGCAGTTAGGCTTCTCGTATTGATCACAGCAGATAGCATCCAATTTTGTTTGATCAGGGTGCACATCATAGGGATTCCTGATTCTGATCACACCGCTGAGGAAAAAAGCAGTGATAGTGCTAAATATTGTTCATGCATCTGTGCATATGCCTGGTAGTATCATTTAGCACTGGTTTTCCAGCCAATTACGCATATCTTTACCCACAAACCACAGATTAACAAGAACTAATACTGATATATGCCTGAGGAGGTACAATGTGCTATTTCACAAGGAAAAAAATAAATTGAGGTTAGTCAGAAAAATAAGCACATCGGTTAAGAAAAACTGCATCCAGCATCTTGGGCAAATAAATGCTCTTGTGCTGTTTTAACTTATTTTATCCGATCTGATCTTATCTTATCATTTTTTATTAGATTCTATTCTATCTTATTATCTGTTCCTTGTGCGATGCTGGCTCCCAATATATCTTATAACAGACTTTCTGGTTTGTTTCCTTTTTTTAAACTCTTAATGGTTTGGGACCGGTCTAAATTGCAGACTTGTGTTAAACTCTGTGATCTTCTCCTGCTAGGTCTTTACAAACACACAATTAAAGCATAAAGAAAACAGTTAGCCTAGCTTTTTTGAATACTATGTTTAAAAAATAATGCCCTACCAATTATACCCTGCAAAGATCAATATGAGATGTGGGCACTTTGAACATTTAAAATGACAGCTGCAAACATATAGCCTTTTGGTTTTGTTTCTTTGTATTATAGGTATTGTAATTCCTCTTCCTTTTTAATTAGTTGTAAGCGTTATGTATTTGTTTTATTTGAATGATCTCTGTTTTTTTTATTTCACTTTTATATTTGTTCATTTGAATTATTGTATTTATTATTTCTTCTTGTATAGTATTTTGAGCTACATCTCTTGTATAGAACTAATACAGAAAGTTTGTTATAATTATTATATTGTCATTAATAATAGTGATATTAAAATACATATTTAGTGTATTAAAACATACTTTTTAAACAAAACAACATAAAAAAGAATGTTGATATTGTTTTTTAATGATATTTTATGTTTTGTCACCTGAGATGTAACATATCTTTGAGATTCTTATTCTCATTATTCATTTATTTTTAATGATTCTTATTCTTATTATGACCATGATTATGATTATTTGTATTATTATTATTATTAGTTATAGTAGTATTTGTTTTATTATGATTATCATTAGTTGTAGTAGTAGTAGTCTTTTTGTATTATTTGTGTATTATTTTGTATTATTTCTTGTACTTACTGTACCAGTGAAAGTCGTCTTAAAATGGACATGATTATTTGTATTATTATTATTAGTTGTAGTACTATTATTATTATTATTATTATTATTATTATTATTATTATTATTATTATTATTATTATTATTATTATTATTTAAAGTAGTAGTAGTATTTTATTTGTTTTTATTATTATTATTATTATTAACTTACTGTACCAGTGAAAGTCGCCTGTCTCACAGCGCCCTCTGGTGGCTCCTCTTTGTCACTGCACTCCCCACGGTCATTGAACCAGTGAGCAGGCTCGGATGTGGTAATCATTTGTTATTTTGGATCGATAGGACCGATCCTTTTAAGGAGGGTGTGGTGTGTATCAGGACCGGAGAGGAACCAGACAGCCCCGGTACTTTGATCCAGTCCGGAGCGGTAGGTACCGAGTATCCCTGCTGCTGTTGTTGTGGTATTGTTGTTGTTTCGGACCGTTACGCAGACCCATATTGGACGGGCCCTGAAAACAGAGACGGTCATGTAAATATTTGCATGTTTTTGTTACATTTTAGCAGCTTGTAGAAAGAGTACCATGGTCCGTTAATGCAGCATACGAGATGCGAGATACATCTTCTAGTCTTCTTTGTGTTCATCATCACACAAGCTACATGCTATCAGAATGGCAGAGAGCTACGCAGATAGCAAGCAAAGGCTGTGTAACGTGATAAAAACGCACTCTGCCGTAAATGTAAACAGGGTTCCTAAAGGTTCTTTTTTTATATTATTGTTTACAATGTGTAATAATATAGCCTATAAAGCCCATCAATTTGACAGCAGTTCAAGTGATAATGGTGCTGCATAAAAAAAAATGCACAATCACGGATGTAAACAGAATGAGGTCATTTGTTAGCATTACTCATTATTCGTCAATGCATTATATAATAATATGATTTAGTCTCAATAACAACATTTCCTTAGGGTTTGAATTGACTTGAATTTCAATGTATGTTTTTTATATTGGTTGCTTTATGAACAACGTCATTCTACAAAACCAAGACACATTCACTTAATAGATAATCATACCATTAATTATATACTGTGATATAAGTGAAAACAAATAAATAAGAAATGAACTTGATAAATAAGCAAAGCTGTGACATTTGAGGGAATCCTAAAGATTATAGAATGCAAATCCCTTATGAAATCTTGAATCGGTTATAAGTATCCTCCATTGTATCATTATTAGTTGATTTGACTGAAAAATATTTAGCTCTGGTATTATTGTCCTTGCTGATGAATCCAGTCATCCCTTCAAATCTGTTATTAATGAATGATTGGAGCATATTTGTGAATATTATTCCAGCGCCAGAGTTGTGGGCATCATCTTCTAGTAAAACTTAAATGAACCCTGGGTATTTCTAAGTCTATAATGAGCATAAAACATCTTATATTCTCTTTTAATCACCATGTGCTTTTCGTCTGAAATCTGTTCTTCTTGTTTGTAGAAGAAGACGTTGATCCTGCAGCACCGACAACTCGACTCAGATCTCTCTTCGGTGACATCATGCGCTCCTCGACCACATCTGCCGCTCTGCTCTGCCTGCTGGCGGGGGCCATGGCTGCCGTTCAGGACCCCCACGCAGGTGAGAGGGCCAACCTGGAGCCAGATGTGTCGCAGAGTTTCGTAATGTTATAGTCTGAGCTCTAGAGAGAGGAGAGACAAGTGAAGAATTAAAAGGAGGTCAAGATGGCAGCATGCTGAATGTATGACATGTCATTATCTCAGCTTCTGACTTTTTCAAATACAACTTTGAGCCTCATTGGATGAGATGCTGTGTATTTGCTTTAGTTTAAGTCTATTGATTTCTAATTTCAACTTCTAAATGTATTTATCGCTACCTTGTTTTAATACACAATAACATTATGTTATTAAGTAGTAAAGGTTTGATCTCTTCTATGATTATTGTCTTGTTTATTGAATCATTAGGACAGCCACTTATTATTATCTTATCAGTTTATCTGCTGGTGATTCTCTCGATTCATAGGTTATTAGGTTAGTTTAATATCACAACGGTCCAAATCCCAGAGCAGGTAATCAAACAGAGAACATTGTCCGATAATCATATTTGGGCAGCAGGAAATGATTTCTAAACAGGAAGCAGGACATTCATTAATCTTAACAGATTTCAATTCTTTTTCTGTCTCTTTCATCTTAATGGAAGATTTAAAAAAACAAAACACATGTAAATATACTTGATGCCCATCGAAAGCTCCAGATACCAAGAAAACTGGTCACCAAGGTAAAAACATGTATTCTGTAATGCTATGAAATAGAAAGAGGCTGTCACATGTTTGTATTTTGGATTCAGCCAAATGGTTATATAGCCTAATACATCCATGTTTCAATGCTCCTATCTTTGATCTCTTGATTTGATTTGATTTATTTCGAATGTGTAAAACAATAATACAAAAAATAAATAATAATGATGAAATTAAACACGAGAATTATTATACTATACAAACTTAAGTGTCAAATTAATAAACAAAGAAATTACTGATTCTAAATTATATATAAACAAATTATCTACTTAATTACACATCCGAAAAGGGGTGGGAAGAAGTTTACACTTATTTAATCCCACCCCTTCTCCCATATATATATATATATATATATATATATATATATATATATATATATATATATATATAGCTTTACTCAGCCTCTTTTACTGGAAAATATCCTCAAAGTGTATTTCGGTCTGTTTGGAGGAACCAACTGAGACAATAACTGTTCCCTACAGTGTTTTTGGACAAGCAGCAGGCGAGCACAATGATTTCCCGTCAAAAGAGGAACGTCGGCGGCAGCCCGGATCAGCCCGGCAGCCTGGAGCAGGCTTGCATGGAGAAGGTGTGCAACTACGAGGAGGCCAGAAAGATCTTCCAGGACTCGTACCGAACGGTGAGTTTCAGGACTTCGCTGTTTACTTCCTCCTCATTTCTTTCTCATCAAACGACCTCAGCGTTTGCTCTTTGCTTTGTCTATATCAGGGGTGTCCAAACTTTTTTCACCGAGGGTCACATACAGAAAAATATACGAAGGGCTGGGCCACTCACTAGAGGTATATTGCCTCATAAGTTCAGTTATAAGTTCAAATCAATCAAATGTAGGTAAATGATGCTTGTGAGTGTTGGCAGCTCATCACTTAAAACAGAAGATTGATTATAATAAGGAGAAATAGGAAGGGTGTTGAAGCTTGTTATGGAAATAAGTCATTGGGCAACTTATCAACTAAGATATGTTAGAAAATGTTTCCAACTTTAATTTACTGAATGTATTTGAAAAGTAATCTTATTAACACATGAATACTACTGTGTAATATATTTTTACATTTATATTTAAGAAGTACAATATAAGACAAGCACACATTTCATTTGTGGGCCATACTCCATTATACTTTTTGAATTTGATGAGGGCCGATTCAAAATGCTCCCCTGGCCGTAGTTTGGACACCCCTGGTCTATATGTAAGTCTGCCTCTAGTGCACTGTGTAAGTGCTTTGTGTAGCTTCCACTGTGCACTTATCATGCGTATTCTCTCCTGCAGGACATCTTCTGGGCTGTCTACATTGGTAAGTGCTGTGTTAAAATGATTTTCCATCACCGCACAGTCATTAGCAGTACATTACATCTTCTCATAGGCATGCTGTCTTGTGTTTAGATGGAGACCAGTGTGCAGAGAGCCCCTGCAAGAATGGAGCCATGTGTTCGGACAGCGTGGGGGGCTACGACTGCGTCTGCAAGTCGGGTTTCACAGGAGTCCACTGCGAAGACGGTGAGGAGGATGTTGTGCCTGATTGTCGTTGCTAGTTCTCTTTTCAGTTAGTGTGTGAGTGCTGCAACCTTCCTCTTCTGTTTCCACGATGCAGACCAGACTGTGTGCACCCTGGAGAAGAACAAAGGCTGCTCCCAGTTCTGTAAACCAGGCTACACGTCCTACGAGTGCTCCTGCGCCCGCGGGTGGAAGCTCAACAAAGACAGGAACAAGTGTGACCCTGCAGGTACGTTTGTTACGTCTTCCTCCAGTGTCCAAGTGAGATTGAAATGCATTTATTTTCCGCTAGAGTATAAATATTTGTTCCGTTTCTCGTTATTTACTGTCATAATCACACCAGTGACAGTATCAGTAGTTGGCAATACAAATCTTAGATCACAAACTCTCTCCAATATTGCTCGGACAAGTATTTGTGAGAATAAAAATCATAAAATAAAAATGAAAACCTAAGACATGAAATAGTGCTGAAGCTCAAATAAAGGAATAATATATATAAACTATAAAGAGATCTCAGAGGGCACAGACCTCTGCCAAAGTCATGCAATTTTTTGCAGCGTAAACAAAAGTGAATAATAGTGTATCAATAAAAAAACAAAAAACATCTTGACATTATTTTTGACTGCAAAAAGGATATGGCTTCAGTTGTTAGATACATATCTCACATTCCTCTTTCAGGCAAATTCCCCTGTGGTAAGGTGAACAATCTGAACCTCTGGGATGACAGACTGTCCGTCAACACTCGCAGCAACTTTGAAGGACTCAGCTGTAGTTCCACAGAGTGCCCCTGGCAGGTACACACACACACACACACACACGCACACACACACACACACACACACACACACACACACACACACACACACACACACACACACACACACACACACACACACACACACACACACACACACACACACACACACACACACACACACACACACACACACACACACACACACACACACACACACACACACACACACACACACACACGAACGAACGATAGACCAGGGGCTCATTGTTGTGCGTCACTGTTTTGTTTGGCAGGCTCTTCTGGTCAGCTCAGAATCTGCAGGTTTCTGCAGCGGAGTCATTCTGAAGGAGAACATGGTCTTGACCACAGCTCATTGCGCCAAAAAGTACAGCTCCTTCCAGGTGGTTGTTGGTGAGTAGACAAACACATGCGCATTTAGTTTACCACTATTACTGCTTCTGGTGAACTACTACTGCGTAAAAGACAAACAATAATAATCATCATTAATGTCTTACCTGCCCCTCCTCAGGCAAGCGAAGCACCACCTATGAATCTGGAGAGCAGACGATGTATTTGAAAGAACTTCACCATCACCCACGCTATGTGGAGGGTCGCCCTGAAAATGACCTGACTGTTATTGAGCTACAAAGCCGCATCAACTTTAAGAAGGAGGTGACTGCTGCCTGTCTGCCAGAAAGAGACTTTGCAGAGAATGTCCTGTTGGCGGGAGAGTATCAGGCCATAGTCAGTGGCTGGAAAGAACCCAAAGAGGAAACTGCCTTCCAGGGCCCGCTCACCTTCAACCAGCTGGTGTACGGCAGACTGCCTAAGTGTCTGGAGACGTACCCCCAAATGATGACCAACAAACTGGGCTGCACCACTGCCCAGGCCAATGCTGACTGCACCATGAGCTCCGGCAGCCCCCTGCTCACCCTCTATAGGGACGTGTTCTTCCTCACGGGGGTGGTCAGCCTGCCGCCAGGGGCCGACTGCAACCAAGGCTTCATCTTCCAGAAAGTGTCGCGTCACCAAGGCTGGCTGCGGAAGATCATGGGTTCAAACTAGGTAGCGTAGTCAGGGAAACAGGGAGGTGACTAGTGATGAAAATATATGATAATGCAGGGGATTATATACTTTAAACAGGAAATCAGATTTAAGCAATTTAGTGCTTGAAGATCAACCTTTGTTTTGTCTTTTAATATTACATACCTCTTAAAGTAAAAACTATAGCAACCATATAGTCTACATCTAGGCTATTGCTTCCCTGTGTCGCTGCTGACGTCCTCATTTATCCACAAGGTGGCGCCTTGGTCAAATAAACAGAGAAGCACTTTCTCTAGCTTCTGTATCGTCTAAAGCAGCAAGAAAAGCAATGAATTATTCAGCATGTGTTTTGTGATGTGCAAATACCTTCTACTAATCTTTATGTAATGTTATTTTTAGCAACTGACATGCACCTTGCAACACTCAAAGTAATCACTGTTCTATGAATGTTATACATGTAATAAAACCCAAACAACACACCTGATGTCTGTCATTTCTTCAAGATACAGTATACAGTAGCAATTTCACAAATGTCCATATCTGAGCATTTGGGAATATCATTAGATTTCATAAGTCGTTGTTATAGGGCTCAAAAGACCTGCTATATTATGAGTTATTTAGTGCTTACCTCCTGATGTTTTTATGGTAAACACAAAAACACATTAACATGGACACATTAGCAGACTAAAAGATTAAAAAAACAACAGTGAAATCTAAAAATCTAAAATGAGTGAACTGTCACACTAAGTAAAACATAGCAATAGTGAAATGAAACCTAGAAACTTCAAAAGGTAGGTTATGTAAAGCATTGTTTGAACTATTGCCAATGGTTTCGTATTCATAATGTTCAGCATCTTTGTTAAGCATATTTGCTAATTAGCACCAAGCACAACATATTTAAGCTTCATGGGAAGATAATTGATTGTATAGCTATTTGTCTTGTAAGTTTTGGAAAATGTCAGAATGGTAACAAACTATTCTCAGGTGAATTTGAATGGTTACCAATTTCTTTGAGATTCCATTGTTGAGACATTTCCCTCAAAACACAAATATCCACTTCATTGTGACACTTCATAAACATTACAGGGATCATAAAATCAGTTTGATCCCTCGTCTGGGAACCATGAATGTCTAAGTTTCATGGCAATCAATTCAAAGGAATGGACAAACCGAATGACTTTGTTTAAATCTTGAAGTCAGTTAAATCCAAAGGCTCTTTTTCTGTTTATACATGTTGCAAACATTCATGCAAACAAGATGAAGGCACCAAATCTGCTGTTTCCATAGGGTTCATACATCTGTTTCATATATAGCTCTTACCATCTATCTTAACTAAACTTTTTTGTCCCATTTTAGCGTGCTGTTCCTGTCACATACCCCTGTGTTGTCTGGCAACATTTCCCCACAGACACTCGCCCTCTGCAGTCTTCTCACACACTCCCTGGTGAACAAGGCCAGGACCGTGTCATACAAGGAGAGAAAAGGAGAGGCAGAAGAATGGGCCAGAGAGAGAGAGAGAGAGAGAGAGAGAGAGAGAGAGAGAGAGAGAGAGAGAGAGAGAGAGAGAGAGAGAGAGAGAGAGAGAGAGAGAGAGAGAGAGAGAGAGAGAGAGAGAGAGAGAGAGAGAGAGAGAGAGAGAGAGAGACGCCACATAACAAAAAAACCTGGCCTGCCACTTCTGATCGGGCGCTTGAAAAGGCCAGCCCCTGAAAGCTGGGGCCCACGTTGGCTGTTGCCATGGTACTCACCTAGGAGATGGCTCCTTGCTCCCAAAAATGGATCTGCTCCTTTACTGGGCCGTCCAGCGGAGATTAATTTGAGTGGAGCTCTTTCCTTCCTGGTCTGGTTCTGCCAGCTCCATTTATGTGCTCAAGCTTTATATATACACAGACACACATAAACACACAGGGAGAAAGATAGCAAGTGCTCTGAGTGGTAAACTTAAGCAGATTTGAGGATCAGTTTAATGTGTCACTAAAATATCAAAGAGCAACTGCATTCGTTTGATAAATCCAACCAACAAATAGGGAGTCAAGGATGTGTCGTAAATGCTGAGGAAGAGATATTTGACAGGTTAAGAAAGTTGAGAGATGGAGAATGGCTCATAGATGAAGAGCAGAGACAGAGCCAGACCACTGGGATTTGTGATGTTGACAAAGAAGTAAGTCATTGTGTGGACGGATTGATGGACTTACAGTATATTAGACATGAATGAAAAAGCCCCGGAGAGAAACATTAGCGAGGCCATTACCAAAGGCGGAAAGTGAAAGCACTCAATGCACAACCTTTCACTCCACACAAATCAATTGATACTATTGCTGGACCAGATTGCTGCAAATAGATACATTTAACCACAATGTGTCTGGCATGTGGGTACATCTGGCTAGTGTCCTATTTAATCAATAATCCTTTACTCCCCCCAAAACCCCTCAAAATTGTTGCATGCTGTGACTACAAATCCTCCCCATCCTGTGTGTGAGTGTGTGTGTGTGTGTGTGTGTGTGTGTGTGTGTGTGTGTGTGTGTGTGTGTGTGTGTGTGTGTGTGTGTGTGTGTGTGTGTGTGTGTGTGTGTGTGTGTGTGTGTGTTGGTACTTATGCATAGCAAATACATGCTTATTTGTGTCTGTGTATGTTGGGGTAACATCAAATGGCAGACTTCTGGGGGGATTAACTGTCTGTGTGGTGTCTGATTCCACGCAGGGGGTGAGCGGTATGTCTGATTGTTGAAGGCAGATTGACGGAGTGACAGTCTCGTGCGATGTGTGTAATGAGCGCTCCAGTATCTGTGAAGGCACGTCTATGATCTTGTCCAATAATCCCCTCTTCCCCAAAATCCATGTCCCCAATCTTTTCTCCTTTCAGTGCTCCATTGACACAGGGCCGATGCAGTCCCCCCACCCACCCCATTGTCAGGCCCCGCCAGACAGAGCAGCTTCCACTTGGTTGGGTAATTGTGCAGGAGGGTGGAGGTAACGCAGGACCTCGAGAGGTTAGGGCCTGGACGTGGCTGAAGTGGCTGCAAGAGAAAGAGAGAGACAGGCTGTGGACTTTTATATAACTCAGCTATGGACAAATGTTCACCTCTTATTAGTTGTTTAACAAGACTAAGAGTCCACAGACATGCAAGCTCCTCTGTGAGGCGCTACTCGCTTCATGTTAATGTCAGCATGTTTAGAAGCCATTTGCATTGAAATAAAATCCAAAACAACATCAATTGTTCATCTTCTAATACACTTGCCGTTATAGGGTTAAGAAGGGTGTTGTGTACTTTTATCTGGTCTAACTTAAACAAACCGTTACTAATAAATACAAATATACCCAACACAGTTGCTAATTTAGAATATCATTGGAATAAACCCAGCTGGGTTGGCATAGCGAGAGAATTATCTGTCCCTCTCCTTCTGGCAACACAGCATGATGGCAGCAGAAGCAGAGAGTAGAGCGAGGCTGATGGGAAAGATATTAGTTTTGCAGTGGTGGGTGTTGTGATACTTAAAAAAAAAATATTGACATCAAGTTAACAATAAATATAAGATAATATCCTGAAAATAATTTTAGAGGGAAAGTCAGAGGATCACTCCGGTTAGTAAAACGTTATCCTCTGGAGACCATGAGTGTGTGTGCAATTATGCATTTAATAGTTTTTGTGATATTCAAACATAATTCTTAAAGGTGGGGTAGGTAAGTTTGAAAAACCGGCTCGAGATACACTTTTTGTTATATTCCATGGAATGCTCTTAACATCCCGATAGCAATGAATATCTTAAGTGCTTTGACAAAAAATCCATAGAAAGATGTCATGTGTGGAAGCCGTAGTACTGTAAAAAGCAGGACCAATCATTTTAGCCGGCCCGGCTAAAATAACTGGATGGCCTACCTGCCTGTCAGCCTTCCATCTGTGCACAATCTGGCTGTGTTGGAGGAGGGGCTCTATAAGGAAGTGGCAGATTTTTTCCGGTTGTGTATTTTCAAATTCTAGCACACTCGAGCTGGTTTCTCCAAAATTACCTACCCCACCTTTAAGTGGTGGACAGGTCAGCATTCCCTTGACATAACTTTAAAAAATGTCATCCTCTATTCACCTCTGTCCTTGAGTGTGGCTTTAAAAACAATATGTCCCTTTAAGCATGTCGACACGGTGACTGGATGACAGAGTAGGAAGGTAAATCCCGGAGCTGCCTTTATTCCACTGACCTCACTCTGACCTCCCAGGGGTTAAATCCTGTTTAGAGCCACTGAGAAACCTGAGGAGCTGACAGAGAGGTCTCTAACGCCCACTGAATGAGAACAAGTGTGCTACGGTCCATGTGTTGGTCTTTGAAGTGGATAGATAAGAGTGCTTCTGTGCATTTGTCTTTTTCTTCCACACATAGAGCATGCACATCTACATATAGGTTATTTTAAATTGGCCTCACAAGGTCACATTCAGATGACCTTTGATATCTACGCTCCTTCCGGGCTATGTTACTTCAAGAGGTCATGACCTCAGGTTTTCAGTATTTAGGGTGGCCAGTGATATGCAAAAGGAAGCGTTATGAACAGATTAGGTTAGGATTATCTCACTAAACACCTTGCCATACCTCAATGACCAAGTCAGCACAGCCCACTAGTATTTCTCAGTATTGATACACTAAATACTTTTCTCCAAAATGCTTCACATCCTCAACCTCTGTAAGATACATTGCAGTGAGCTTTAAATGGGATGAGTGTCTGGATACTAAGGGCTCTTTATAATTAGACTCTCTTCCTGCTAATTCTGGACACCTGCATCCTGTCATAGTTAATACTTCCTGTGAGGTCATAGGCTCTCACCCTGATGCCTGTCACTGGAAACAGATGCAGCATGCAGCCTGTGCGGCCACTCTGCCGTCACTTCTGTGTTTCATTGTGTCCGAGCCTAGCGAGGTCCTAATGGGATGAGGCAACCTCCGGGCAGAACAGGGGGTTATAATGGGTGAAGGAAAGAACAAAAACAGAGACAATACCATGAAACGAAACTGAAGGAAGGAGACAGACGTTTAAAAAAAAAAAATTGGCTTTACGTACATCATACTGTATGTTGTGCATAGGAAACATGGCAGACAGTGAGTGGCTGTGACGCTGTTGTTGTATTATGTAGTAGACACATGACACCTTAAGAGAATGTGCTCTACTCATTAAAAGACAATTACTCACCAGGCAGAGCCAAAGTTAGTCTGCTGCCTGTCTTTAAAGCTATGTTAGTCAGAGACCAAGCCCCACACATGATCATCAAACTGATACAAAGGTGACTTGTCACGCTCTATAAATACTGAAGCAGGAGTTCTCCTCTTGCTGCATTTATCTGATGATATCAACATAGACATGACAGGAAACGTGCAGTGAAGCGATCTGTTACAAGTGTTCTGCTCCACCACAGAGCTTGATAGACATGGATAATATTTACCAAAGTAATATTGAAATGGAAATACTGAATTAAAAAAACAAAGACATGTTTCAGCACACATCACATGTTTCCGCATGTTTCAGCTTGCAGGCTGAATAACTGTTAAGGTTGTGACACTAATGTTATGCTTAAGGAAGTCTTATTGAGACAAAGATCTCTTTTTCAAGAGAGATAAAACTAACGACACATAACCACACGACAGTTGATCACACACAGTCACGTTAATTACAATCACAGAAATCATCAATTATATAACAAGTAAAGCTAAAAGGGGCCCAGGAAATAATCGTTTAAGTAAGTAACATTTTCCCAGTTCAGTGTTGGTAATCAAACTTCAACAAAGTTCTGATCTAGTGTCATTATTATTAGATTTGAACTCTACTGAGAACAAAATCAATAGTAGTAGGATTGTGTTATATACTGTATGTGCATGGAATAGTTTGACAATTTGGGAAATATGCTTTTTCTGTTAGTTAGATGAGAAGATTGACACCAATCTCACATTTGTGCGGTAGAGCAGCTTAATTTAGCATGAAGACTGGAAACGGCCACCCTGCACCTCCAGCGCTCAATAATACATGTTACATCTGGTTTGTTTAATTTACAGATTTCTACTGAATTATGTAAAATCTTGAGTTTCAGCTGGCTGCCAGGCAACCCGATAGAGACCACAAGTTACTGTGCCCTGCCAATATATGCAAATTGATGTTTTTTATAAGGATTAATCAACAGGGGTATACCATTTTAATAAGTGGCATTTAGACTTGGTGGTAGGCTTATTTTGTGAACCTTTGGACTGAGCAAACTAGCTGTTTCCCTCTCCTTACAGTCTATTTGCTAAGCTAACTGATTTCTGGCTCCAGCTAAATATTTCCTCAACAGAAATGAGGACGGTATCAATCTACTTATCTTACCGGCAAGAAAGAAAAAAGCTCATTCCCCAAAATCTTGAATTGTTTTAAAGTCAGAAAAGCTCCACTTTCTTCAAATTCAGTAACAATTTTTACCTCTACTCACAAGGTGTTCTTCCTAATCTCTTTACTGGGATTACTTGTGTGATTGTGTAACGATCTCTCACTGCTGATAACACAGATGATATGAAAATTGATGGTATTGATGATGTATTTCCTGAGCCTGTCTGCTCATAAATGAGAGCCGTTAATCTCTTAAATGGTCCTGTGTGGAGTATAGAGACCCCTCCTCCTCTTCCCATGCTGTCACTCTCTCAGCCTGCACCTGTCAGATTAGTCTCACATCCTCAGCTGCCACTCCATATGATACGCCTCCTTACTGCCCAGAGCCAGCATGTCATCTCACTTTGCATGTATTTATGTGTGTGAAAGGGAAAGTGGGGGAAAAAGAGGCAATAAGGGGGCAAAGAGGGGGCAACCCTAATGAGAGTGAGGATTTCAGTTTTTGGTTTCCAGCGTCCCCCAAACATTACAGCAGCATGTAGCTTCTCACAATTAAAATGTACACAGTAAAGTACCAATAATCACTGGATTATTTGCAATCACACAAAATGAAATCAGAATGGACAAGGGGGGGGGGGGGGTTGCATCTACATTGTCTGATAATATTTTTGACTAGCATCATTATAGCCACCTGGTCAGAGGTGTCATGGCTGCCATCCTTTTCCAACACTAAATTGGTTGCATTTATGGACCTAAAACCTATTGAAAACTATGCTACAGATTACTTTCACTGGCTCACATCAGGCATTACCATGAAGGCAATATGGAAGCCCGGTTGGGGGTTGGGGTAGTGGGGGTTTCACCATTGAAAGCCTCCCTGGGAGATGGATTGGAGCAGCTGAGGCGACAAGCATGTGACTAGAGGGAGAGATAATAAGCACCACAGCAGTTTGTGGCTGTGTCAATCAGTCAGGGATAACCAGAGTGAACCCGAAAAAGGGGCTCAGTTACTTTCAAAATAAGAGTGTTGTTTAATAAAATGAAAAGGGGTAATGGATTTGTGAGTAGACTTAAACAGATTGTTGCCCAAATAGGAAAACAATACGGGTCGTTGTGAAAACCTCATCCTATAAGCCTGTTCCTCCTGCAGCTCAGCAGTAGGCATAGGCCCTCCTTTGATTGGGTATGTGGCTCAATCCCTGGCTCCTACTGACTTCTGTTGAGTAAGTAACACATGGTTAGACTGTCATCAGTGTGTCTGTAAATGAGAGGCACATTTAAATAGTATTGAATTCAAATGCTAAATACAGTTCTTTGCCTGTTCTTTTTGTTACCTTCCTGTTTTGAAAACATTCTTTCCATAAACATAATTTTAAGAATTAGTTCTGCAATTTAAAAATAGGGTCTGTTGAAAACCGTCTCTTAAAGGTCCCATGTCATGCTTTTCCGGTTATTACCCGTCCCCTTGTTATGTAGCTTTTTATGCATGTAAACGGTCTGCAAAGTCACAAACCCTCAAAGTACACCCTGAGTAAAACTCTAACACAGAAAATACCTGTCTATGCTGCCCCAGAACGCCTCGTTGGAGATCTTGCTGGGTACAGTGACGTGACCATACCCAAATGGACCCATTGGTCCAAATGGACCAATCCGTGGAGCTCCTCACACACCAGGATCCCTTGGCGTCACTATCAAATGCAGTGAACGTTGGTAATAGACGAGTTGGGATCGCGGAGAAATGCTCTCCGCAGACCCATTCTCACAGCGTTTATCAACCTTTTTCTTACTCAATATCAAGCCACACTTATTGTTTTTACTTCGGCTGTGAGTGTTTGTGTGTGCTCAGGATGAGTTCAGGCTGAGTTTCGCGCTGTCTCGCTGTCTCGCAGACCCCATGCAGCAACCAGGAAATGACACCAGTAAGCCAGCTCACACTGTCCGCTCCGCGAGCCTCAAAGGGCGCAGCAGGGAGCCCCGCAACCAGGCGCGTCGCCTGTCCTGGGCATCCGGGGCAATAATATAATACATTAACCGTGCTTTACCTGAACCTCATCATGACACTAGAGAGGACGGCAGGAGTGTAATTTCCCGTGTTCAGTGAATGCAACAGAGGCAAGACACCAGACCAATCACCAGAGAGTTGCATGGAAATAAACGTGTCTTATTGGCTGACAGCGGTACCTATCCTGTGACAATGTTTAAACTGTCAGTCGGACTCTGAGTTTTTGAAGATGGACATAAGAACATTTTTTCTTAAAAAAGACGGCAATTCTCAAGTGGTGGCTCACACAACAACCCCAGAGCCACCACTTGCGCCAGGTAAACAAGCTGTAAATGTCAGTAAACTTTCAAGTTATGCGAACATGTAAGCAAAGCATAAATTACAGCTACGTTATTGACGTTACTTTGAATCGTGCGGGTAAGCTAAACCGTTAGCAAGTAGCTATACTGTAGCTAGCCAGAGATATTCAATTAACACTTTGTCATACAATCTAAATGTTGTGTTTTTTAGCGTTACCTGGTGATTTCAAAGAAAGCTCTCTGGAAAATGTTGACTTACTGTCAGTGTTCGACATGAAGCTAGAAGCTACCTTACATTACACAGTCACAGGGGAGTGATTTGTAAAATATCCATAAAGAAAAAGTAAATCTGTTTACAGTTCTGTTTCATATGGGTGTTGAAAGATGTATCCATATCTCTTAATTTTGCTCTCAAAGTGCACCAGATTGATGCTTTTAACTTAAAAATAAAAAAATAAATCTTCCCGGGGGCACATGCCCCCAGACCCCCCTAGAGGAGGTTAGGTCCGCCCCCCACTTATAGAAAATAGCACTTTACCCCTGCTTACACCTATATGCCGTGAGCTGATTATCGAGCCTCCATTGTAACAGTCGCAGGTGTACTGGTGTGTGTGTGTGTGTGTGTGTGTGTGTGTGTGTGTGTGTGTGTGTGTGTGTGTGTGTGTGTGTGTGTGTGTGTGTGTGTGTGTGTGTGTGTGTGTGTGTGTGTGTGTGTGTGTGTGTGTTGCAGTAGAACATTCCACTGTAGCGCCCGGTACCTTAATGTACCTTAATGTACCTTAATGAACTGTGGACTAAGCCCTGAATGTTTCCAGGTCCAGGAAACGCCCCTGCCCACAACGTCCCGCCATTGCCGCCAACATGGCACCCAGACCCACGCAGCATTCTCATCTGTTTGTCATTACTGGTGTCATTTTCTGGTTGCTAACGCCATTGTAACACATAATCACTGATGTTCTGCTGTGGTGCTGGACTCATCAGAACAGAGTGGGCGAGCCGACCAATCAGAGCACAGTGGGCTCATAGGATGGGGGGGAGGCGGGAGCTCCAATAAGCCGTTTAGGACAGAGTGAATACACATACTATACAGAGATGCTGTATGAGATACCAATGTGATTTTGGAACATTGAACAATGTAAATCTATTCTAGTTGACCTTAACAATGGAATTATGATCAGTAGAAATGGCCATGTCATGGGACCTTTAAAGTGTTCCTATGCGATGATATGTTACTTTTATCATGGGTTCGTTTCTTGCTGTAAAGTACTACATAAATGAGATTCTTTTAGTATAATATATTCAAAATAAACTGGTTTGATTATTTAAAAATAACAGGCTGTGAACTTATTGAAATCATTTTATTCTGAAAGACACAACCGGAAATGGAGTTTCGATAGTTTACCTTGACACAGCCTGGTTTATTTTCTATGTTAACACAGTGAACGAGGGAAAAAACAGTATCGTAGAGACGTAGACTGGAGTTAAACAGGAGTAGCATGTAAACTTTGTGTATGGCCTGTGATAGTGACATTTACTCCATGGATTTTGGAGGTGTGTGTGTGTGTGTGTGTGTGTGTGTGTGTATGGGAACGCTGTCTACTGTGCGTTTAGAAAGCATTTATTAAGGTGGTCCCCCTGTCAGGCGCCAATTATTTATCGGGAAATATAACAGTTAAAAGGAGAGAGGACACAGAGCAGTCCTTGCCGGCTGCGGAGAGCTGTCACTTTATCTGTGTGTGTGTGCATGTGTGTGTGTGGAGAGGGATTACCAGTACGCGCGTGATGCTGAGCGCAGTTTTGGTGATGCATTCAGTCGGGGGACGTGCGTCGGGGAGCAGTGAGCGTCAATCCGGACATTCAGCGGCAGATTCCCCACAGTAGCAGGGGAAGGGGATCCAGCCGGTTCGGGGCCACCGTCTCTGCAAATCACAGGATTTCGACTCATTTTGTGTTTTATTTCTTTTTTTGATGAATGCTCTGTTGGTGCAGAGTCAATGATCAAGATGCGCACCGCTGAACAAAGGATTTAGGGGAAAACGATCAAAAATCTCGGTGACAGTTTAATCCTGACACCAGTTTGTTTTTCGTCTATGCCCATTTCTGCCTCTGAGAACAACAGACACGGGCTAAATAGTGGGGTTGATCTGCTTTTAAAGCTGAAGCAGGAGGAATCATCTGGGCTGACCGCGAACGAGTCCATGTGGATGGAGAGAGAATACGCAAACACAGCGAGCGGAGCTCATTCCGAAATGTGACATTTTTACCCTCCCAGTCTCCCATCAAACCTGACAACCGTGCATCTGCCTACGTTCCCGATCGGATTTGTTTACATCGATTAAGGTACGTGCTGTTCACCATAGGACATTGACTAATGAGAATGGGGGGTGTGCGAGTGATATCCTTGTGGAGATGCGTGTGCGTGATATATTCAGGGTTATTTTGTCTGAACCCACGGGGGATCTCGGTGTATTTGAATGCCGGTGTGTGTTGCAATAAGCCTGTTTCGGGGCTTATTACCACTGAGGTCGAAGTTGCATCACTGCCTGGGGAGAAAGGCGATGTCGATGCACCAAATGCATAGGTGTACAGGAAAGGACACGCAGTATTGTAGACATAAATGTAAATTCACGCAAAGGGCATGCTGCAGAAATGTACATTTACATAAAGGGCATGGAACATATGGTGCTGACCTCAAAGGGCAAAGCCATGTTAAGCTTTACTAAAGACATGGATGACTTTGACCTGTGTGATGTTTAAGGCCTGGCTGGCTGTGGTTCATCTTTCTCACGAGGATAAAAACGTTAGTCTATTTTGAGAGCTGTGCCTCCATTGTCACACCACAATGAATTGGGATATTTGGGAGTGTCAATCACTTGTGCATTCTTTATTTTAGAGGTTAGATGTCATTCTTTATATTTGGATCCCACACACCTCAGTAACAATGGTCTTACTGAGGCTCCCTCAAACAAACACACTCTTCTGGAACCCCCAGTGACCCTCACATGGGGCCAGTATTGTTAAGAGAGGGGGGTGTGCTGAAAGATGAGAAAAGAAAAAAGAGCATTCTCAAAATGTGTGTTTGCATTGGGCTGTTCCTTAGGTCAGCTAAAACCAAGGGTGTCCTCTTTATAGACGTGTCCCTCCCACAATGGCCTCATAAACAAACAGCTTGTTGTCTAACTGGGAAGAAATTGCACTTAAATGGCCACTTGAGTCCAATTAGACTAAGGAAGTTTGTTTGGAAATTGAAGTCAATGCATGGATTGACTCTGTTGGTCAATAGATAGATGATACATGAGCCTGGAGCACTGTCAGTGTTTCAGTATTTGTATACTCTGAAAGCTCCCAGGCCTATTTTGGAGCGTTCTGTTTACCATCATTAATCAATATTCAGTGGAGTGGAGCTTTTTATTTTCAGGCTCAGCTTACATAAGTTAGTTAGCGTCCTCATGGGAAAAGAGGATGCCACAGTATCTCCTCGGGGCTGACGCCATATGTACCTTGTTTGGAGGGTTGTGTGTGTGTGTGTGTGTGTGTGTGTGTGTGTGTGTGTGTGTGTGTGTGTGTGTGTGTGTGTGTGTGTGTGTGTGTGTGTGTGTGTGTGTGTGTGTGTGTAGCCTCTTCCCAGGACACAACTGAGTGTATGAGCTGGATTTTCATACATGGAAACCTCTCTGCTTCTCCTTTCATATGAGCATTTGTGTTCATGCATTCACCCCTCCTCCACACACACACACACACAAACACAGAGATACGCACGCACGCACATACTCACACACGCGCGCGCGCTCCAGGCACAAGGCTTGCTCCAATTCACCCTTTGCACATCCGCCTGTTCCTTGTTTCTCCTGCTCCTCTGATTACTATCTCGCTCTCTAACCAACTCGGATCTCTCTGGGCTCCTGTGATCAACCCCCCTAATTCACCCCATCACTTTAACTCAAATAGAACATGCCTATTACCGTCACATAAAAGCAGAACACATGATGCTGTGGGTTTGTGGCTCTTTTTCAGGGGGCCTTTTTAGGTATGGGATGCCTTCACATCAAACCATTGGTTGTTGATGTAGGAAGCAGAAAAGGGGGCAGAGGGAGGGGTGTAAGGCGCTGCCGCTGTTAATTGATAAGTCAATTTGCATATGGTCTTGCTGTGGGCCCAGTCACATGGTAATGAGCCCTAATTAGGATGGCCGGGAGTGTCTGAAGAGGCTGGGGGAAATACTTCCATTGCCAGTTTCTTCATGCGGATACCCAAGGGGCCAGTGCAGTCAATGGAATACCCCTTCTTCAGTCTCGCTATTCAACATGCCTTTCTCTTAGCCCTGCTGTCATCCAAAAGTATTTTTATTCCTAAAACTTCTCCTCCCTAACTCCTTTTCAATATTTTATTACACTCATACGTCATACTTTGACGTCTACAGTTTCGCCCCCCCCCTCCTTCTTCTTCTGCATACCCTTTTTTTCTGCCTTTTATCTGGGATTGGTGATGTTTCTCTGGAGGATGACAGATGTGGGGAGGAAACAAAGTCGGATCAGATAATGCGATGTCATACATGGTTAATGCATTTAATGTGTAGAATTACATCGGATGAGTCTCCGGTGTTAAGCTAAATGCAGTCCTTTATTTGTTCTAGAATAACATATCAAAGTTGCTGCTTGTGTGTTATCAAGTATTTATACACAGGAACCTTGCATTGCTCTGAAGCTGTGATGTCAGGTCAGTTTATTTACGCAAACTTGAACCATATATCTTTCTCAATATTCCAACGTTGGATGTATTTGGACTTTATTTTGACATTTCGAAAGATCCCACTCAATGTGAAGCTCCTAGCGAAGGCCATTTCTGGAAAGTCACAAGTTCAGCGATTACAAAAAACATGTGTCCTATCAGTGTACTCAAGGGAGCAACAGAAAGCCTATCTGTTATGGATGAGCATCCTAGCTAGAGGATACGTTTTACATGCTAACTTGGTGACGTCAGAAACACGCATTAAAGGTAGCAAGGGAGAGATTTGCCTGCTAACCATCTGGTCCAAGAGATGTGAAACAGTGAAGAAGAAAGACAAGCATAAGTTACATCAAGGATCTCAGATATAAAACAGGCATGTCTTTTTATAAGTAAATCTCATACAGTGAGTCAAAACATCCAGACGGCCTGGGTTCATTTAACCTGACTGATATCTGAGGCCTTATGTAATCCCAGCCGCTGATGTAAGATGTAAAATGTATGTGCTCTCGGAAAGGTCTGTCAGTGTGAGAGAAGAGGATGCAGAGTCTCTAATGGCGTCACTAGCAAGCAGATGCCAGCACAGGTCCTGGAAATGACCTGCTCACCTCAACAGCTGTGTTCCCAGCCACACTCTTACACACTCCTGCCGACTAAGCACACACACTCTCTTCATCTGTAGTCTGAATTAAACAAGAGTAGAAGAAAAACGTGAATTGAAGCAAGTCGTCAGAATGCAATAATCCTCCCAATTATCACCATGGTAATTAGAAAGCATCTGCTTGTGTGCTATGTCTGATAATTATAGGAGGTAATTGTACAGGATGGCTCACTAAACCCCCCCCCCATCCCCCCCATCCCTACCTATCCAGCCTGGAGCAGATTTGAAGGACTGCAGTGCTGCACACACTCACACGCCTGTATTCCTGTTGTGTGTGTAACAGGAACGCATGCTGCATACTTGTCACATTCTGCCTTGTGTGAGAATGGGGTGGCTTCACACACAGATGCATAATACATGCAACCTAGCAGAATGTTATATTTACATGCAAATTGAGCCAGCACACATAGGCATTATCCCAGTATGTGACACGTGCAGCACGAGTGCATGTAACCCCGCTACTTGCAGAGGAGTATCAAACTAAGATGGACCTCTGGGTGCCAGCAGGCTGCTTGGCACTGAGGAAGATGATGCCTGAGAAACAGCAGCCATGCAGCAGAGCTGGCAGGAGCTGGATCCTTCCCCAGTTACATAAGATACACAGCAAGAATATAGGCAAGGGTGAGGGAGGGAGGGAGGGAGGGAGGAGGAAGGGGCACAAGGAGGGAAGAAGGAGAAGCCAAAATGGAAGGAAGAGGGTGTGTTTTGCGATTAAATGGTGGGGGGGTGAAAGAAGAAGGAAAATGTGGAAAGAGCACATCTTTCACAGCACATCTTCAAATGTAGCAGAGAGATGAGACCGCGATGGCTGCTCCAGAGAAGAGGTGGCATTGAAATCCGGGCAGAATAGAAGATTTTAAATGGAGGGGAGGACAGAAATGGCTGCATGGAGAGGGACTGACAGAGAGAGAAACATGTCTAGAAAGATGGGAGGGAGGATGAGACGGCGGCCGCATCCTCTGTGCTTCACAAAGCGGAAGGCCGTTTCTCTCGCTCTCTTTCCACATGACTCATATAGTGTGTGTGGCATGTGTACTGTAGGTGTGTTATGTACTGTGTGTCATGCATGTTTGTAAGATGTGTTAGTGTGCGTGTGGCCCTCTGTGTGCATCCTTCAGCTCACCATGGTCTGCCAAGTCCCACTCAAAGAGCAACCAAGAGGGAGTGACTGGATGAGAGGGTGAGTGAATGAAAAAGTGGTGAGCAGGACACACTCTCCTGTCACTGTGTCTCCTGTCATTGGGAAGTGTAACAAAGAAGACAACAAGAGAAGTGCCACAACAACAGGCAGAGGAGGAGCAGTCTGCACGACTTGTTGAGGTTTATCTCTTTGTCTCCTTTCCCTTTTGTTGTATTCCTGTTATTTTGAGATAGGGCGCAACTATGGCAATCACGAGAAAAACAACATGACATTTATCAGGATGAGTGTGTCTGCTTTTGGGCTCTTGTGCTGTTCTGAAAGTAAGAGTAAAGGTTTGTGTGTTTGTGAAAGGCTCTGTGTGTTTTTGTGTGCGTGTGTTTTGGTGACTCATCCCTCTGAAAGCACTGATTGATGTTAATGTGGACCAATAATAACCAGCGGCAGTGAGCTGATGTAAAAAGGCGGAAAGGAGATGACTGGAAATAACAGGCTGAAACAACGGAAGGAAACGAAGGAGCGAATCATTTTTGTAATGAGGTGTGAGGTGGAATTTGCAGTGTTAATCCCTGAAGGATACATGAAAGCTCAAAACACATGAATATGCAAGAAACACAGATATATACACACATTCATCTCACTGTTATGCCCCCTGGAGTCTCACAGAAATGAATAATGATTCTTCCCAAGTTGTAAACAATCGCTGCCCTAAAAATATATGTTTAATTTGAATATTAGGACGGATGCATCAAAAGCATGTAAATAAAATGAGTTCCAGCGATGCAGGAAATTGGGATCGAAAATTGCCGTAGCCCATCTGTGAACATAAATTATCCAAGATATCTTTATGGTTTATTGCACTATTGTAATACACCACTTTGGTTAAAAGCGTCAGCTAAATGCTAAGTAATGTAATATAAAAGATAAGAGTTAACTCGCTTATAATGTTATTTAAAAACAAGAGAGGCCGATGGTCCAGCTCTTTTACTCGTTGCAGAAAAATGGCTGTGACAGTTATATAATCACAATATTATTACAGTTTGAGTTGGTTGAGCTTATTTCAAAGAATGTAATACAGGGCTGCAACACATTTTTATTGAAGTTATGGATTCGTATCCAGATACTTTTCACGATTTAGTCATTAATTGTCTGGTTTGTGTTACTTCAGAAAATCTATAATTGCCATTAGCATCAAGTGGTACCTTTTAAATGCTTTTTTTGTCTAACCAACTGTCAAAAACCTCAACATTTTTCAGACTTTTATCCCTTAAAGGTGGGGTAGATAATTTTGGAGAAACCAGCTCGAGTGCACGAGAATTTGAAAATACACAGCCGGAAAAAATCTGCCACTTCCTTACAGAGCCCCTCCTCCAACACACACGAACGCGCACACGACCAATGAGGGCACGAGATAAGTTTGTGCACAGATGGAAGGCTGACAGGCAGGTAGGCCATCCAGTTATTTTAGCCGGGCCGGCTTCGTGCTTTTTACAGTACTACTGCTTCCACAGATGACATTTTTTTTATGGATTTTTTGTCAAAGCACTTAAGATATTCATTGCTATCGGGATGTTAAGAGCATTCCATGTAATATAACAAAAAGTGTATCTCGAGCCGGTTTCTCAAACTTACCTACCCCACCTTTAAGACACACAATGCAATAAATCATTCCCTTTGAAAAGTTGGAGAACTAGAAATGTAATGCATTTGGTTTTAAATGACTTACAAATGATACATTTGTTCAAGTAAGTAGTTTATTTTGTTTCGCTTCATCTTTACATTCTTAACTGTTGGGCAGTTTAATCTATGACAATATATGCTCAACCTTGATTGGTAAAGAGACTTGTAGCTGTTTCTGTTAACAGTAGAAAACGGACAAATCATACAATCAAAAGCAGGTGGTCTTAGTATACTTGCTGCAAAGTCACCAGAATTCCTTTCACATTTGTCCCTATTTTCCTCATGATGAAATCAATCAGAGTGTCTAGGGGCCTGTTGCTTTCTCACTGTCTGGCCCATTTAGTTAACTACATGCTGGAAGGACTGTGTGACCTGTATCTCTGGCTGGTGTGTATTTAAATCTACCTATCCCCTGCCGTCTCGACTATGTAACTCTCCCTGACTTACTGCAAAGGAGAGAGAATATGACGCCTGGGATTTACAGTGTCCTTTATGTGGTATGTAAATATTGTGGTACAGTCTATTTGTGGACCCCAGGAGATTTTTAATGTCAAAACTAGACCTGAAATAAACAATCCAAAGTAGAGCTCCAAGCATAAATCAACTAGAACAGTGTGTGTGTTCTTTGTAAGAGCAGATTGTTTGACGTACTTATGTATGAGGCAACTTGGAAAGTATTTCTGAAGGCTTAGCGATGTAGTGGCGAGACAGTTGACAGTAACCTGGCAAAATGATGTGTGTGCGGCTCCAAGGGGGGCTTCAAACACTGCTCAACCTCTCAAAAAACACAGCTTGTCAGGTGAAACAGCAGCACTGATCATCCCAGCACAGACCTCGATGAAAATAGGGAATGTGTAGTTGTGTGGCTGCTTCTGTCTGACAGTTGTGATGAATAAAGGAATAAGTAGACTGAGACAGCATTGATTTCGCTCACCGAGTGCTGCTGTTTTTTACACCGGGACACAAAAAAAGTACTCAAGTGTTTTTTCTTGTGCTTGAGGCGCTGTGTATTCGTGTGCAGTTTATTATGCGCTGTCTCATGCCTTGCTGCATGCAAGAGATCCCTGATAGTGAGTAGAACTGCTTGTACACACCACTTCCCTCCTCTGTATCTTGTTTTCTGTTCATACAAATATGCATGATGCTGCAGCTTCCCTGTCAGTGCCTTGAGCTGGACAAATAATACATCTGCAACTCTCTTCAGAAGCACTGCAGGTGCTCGGACACAACCTCACTTCTCTGTGAAGGAACTGAAGGCATCTTATCTAGGCTTCATTTCTGACATGTCTATGTTGTTTATTTCAACAACAAAAGTTGAAAGCTTTCAAATGACAGGATTATCGGATACAACTCATGAAACAGGATGTGTGTGTGTTTCTGTGTGTGTGCCCGTGTGAGAGTGTGTGTGTGTACGTGTGTGTGTACGTGTGTGTGTGTGTGTGTGTGTGTGTGTGTGTGTGTGTGTTTCTGTGTGTGTGCCCGTGTGAGAGTGTGTGTGTGTACGTGTGTGTGTACGTGTGTGTGTGTGTGTGTGTGTGTGTGTGTGTGTGTGTGTGTGGTGTGTGTGTGTGTGTGTGTGTGTGTGTGTATAGGCTTCCACCCTGCATTAAGTCTATTGTTTACCTTCTTAAACCCAGCCGTGGCTGATTGTCTGCATTGTCACTCGCATGCAGATGATTACTGTGGGAATGACTGACTGCTCAGCTCTGTTACATTTATAACCAGAATGACTCATTGTCTTTCACTTTCCCCTCTTTTGTCTCCTCTCTCCTTCTTGGTCTCCCTCTATCTTCTGGTCTCTCAGAGATGGCGTTCCTCCCGGTCCTCCTCCTGCTTCTTCTGACTGTCGCCCAGCGTGCCATCGGTCAGGACTCGGAGGACTCTGAGGCTCTCCCAACAGGCTGCGGCTGGGGCCTTGTTCGTCCATACACCCTCCTCTGTGACCTGGACTCCATATGGGGTGTGGCGGTGGAGGCAGTGGCTGCTGGGGGGGTGCTGACGGCCTTCTTGCTAGCCCTGATCCTGCTGTGCCGCTTACACACCATCGGTGAAGCTGAGAAGCGCAGTGGCGTCGGGCCCATCCTCCTGCTGCTGCTCGGCATCCTGGGCTTGTTCGGCCTGAGCTTTGCTTACCTGATCGAGCAGGACGAGTCTTTATGTTTGCTCCAAAGGGCCCTGTGGGGTGTCCTGTTCGCCCTCTGCTTCTCCTGCTTGCTGGTGCAGGGCGTCCGCTTGCGCAGGATTGGCCTTGAGCGCCGGAGCCCTGGCGGCTGCGCCCTAACAGGCCTCGCTCTGGGTTTGACCGCCGTGCAGGGCATCATCGCCGCCGAGTGGCTACTTCTCACGGTGCTAAGGGAGGGACGACCTGCCTGTGAGTACCTGCCGATGGACTTCTCGTTAGCCTGCAGCTACGTGTTAGCCCTTCTTCTGGCCGCGCTCACTGCCGCCTGCCTGGCCCTGTGCGGGAAGACAAGTCAGTGGCGCTGCAATGCCATCTGGCTGGTGGTGACCTGCCTGCTGTCGCTGCTGCTGTGGGTGGCCTGGGTGGGCTTCTATCTGCACGGCATTGAATGGCTGGGTAGGTCCCCAGAGTGGAATGACCCGGCCCTGGCCATTGCTCTGGTTGCTCAGGGCTGGCTGCTGCTCATCTTCCACGCCATTCCTGAAGCCCACATCTGCCTGAGATCCCCTCCACAGCCCACTGCACCAGATTACTTTGACACCTCCCAGAACTCAACACGAATGAGAGAGACCAGCTTCGACGAAGACATCCCGCTCTCTCACAGGCAGTTTGTGGAGAACCAAGGCTACGGATACAGCGATGAGAACGCTGCAGGTACAGTACAATCTAATATCTGAGAGAGGACAGGTGTAATATGTGCAGACAGGCTGTAGGTTGAATGTAGGCCAAAATGAGTAATAGAACACCAGAACATTTCTGCTTGCGTGGCTAGAAAAGATACCGGAGGAAGAATTTGTGGTGCAGGGTTACACAGCAAGTGTCTCTTTTTTCAAGTGAGTCGCAGTAAGTTATCTCTATTCACCTCTCCCTCTGTTCCATGCCAGGCTTGAGGACTGGGGGTCCCGCAGTTCCACACAACAGCAACACGGGACCCAGGCCCAGCGCTCCTTTCCGCAGCAATGTCTACCAACCCACCGAGATGACCATGATCCTGAACGGGGGAGCGGTGAGTACATCCTCCCAGTCTCAGGTACACGCCGCTTACACGCCGCTCTCTCATTCGACCACGCCGACACGACTGCATGCACATTTGTGCGTTCCAGACCGTACTTCATTGCACAGGAATGAGGGAAAGGTGTGAGTATGTGTGTGTGCATTATCAGAATGTCGGATGCATGGCCATGCACCTGCGTTTGATGGATTTTGTGAGCACATGCATGGACGGTTTCGTCACAAATGGTCACTCATCTGACATTGAATTGTGTGTGGGTGAGTGTGAGAGAGGTTCCATTTGTGTGTCAACAAGCCACATTGCTGTTTGTCCACTGAGTGATGCGACTGTCAGCCGGCCTGTCACACTCTTCGGTATGCAGGATGAATGCGCGCTATGTCTGGCACAGATGAACTTATTTCTAGTCACGGTATAATAAATGAAGGACAACAGCAGAACACACCACTGATGGATAAAAATGCTGAAGCAACACTCTCTCTTGACTCAAAGATCATTTGAAGCCACTATTTCTAGAGATTGCAGATCTCATTTAAGCAACAAAAGGGAGCACAAAGACTTTTCCTCGAGATGCTTTGCATAAAATGTCATTTCGTTCATTCATTCCAAAGTCTATTTAACTATATAGCATGCTTTCTACTAAAAGGGAAGTGCTCTGCATAAGGCATAACATATATTTAATGAGAAATCCAGCTTTTAAAGTAGCAATTTAAAAATCTAATGGACATTTAAAAGATTGAAGCAGATAATAAAATAGAAGAGAGTGTAGGATCCACGGTGAATAAAAGTCTAATCGTGTTACATTGAGTTGGGTTAGATGACAAGATAAATACCTAGCTTGGCACAAAGCACGAAAGTAGCTTTAAACAGAAAACCCAGCTCTGTCCACAAGTAACAATAAACACCTAGCACACACAGTTTCTGGTCTTTGTGCTGAGCTAAGCTAAGCTAACCAGCTGTTTATATTCAGCATACTAACATTAAGAGAGGTATGGGTCTTCTTATCTATTAATTAGCCTAAACCGAGTTTGTAGGAAAGTATGTGTGGAAGCATGAATAAAATGTGCGTGCATGTGTGGGTTAAGATGCATTATGTGATTGTGAATACATTACAAATATTGTTTCATTTACAAACTGAATGTTTCCCTCCACAGGTGCCCTCTGCCCCTCCTACCTACACGGGGAGGCAGCTGTGGTGAGGGAGAGGATCCGAAAGAAGATGTTTGGTAGAAAATGAAGAGGAGGGTGGAGAGGGTGAGGAGGGAGGGGTCCTGGATGAGGGGCCCCGACTGGTTGAATTGGATTCCTACAGGGCCCTTTCCCTCTGTGTACAGACTTAAACACTGACTGCGTGCCATTTTACTGTTGTATGAGTGTGTGTGAGACTGAGAAATAGCAGGGTATGGAGGACAGAGCTAAAGCTCTTCCAGCACACAAATCTCCATAGAAGGGTTCAGAAACTTGAAATGTGGCAGCAAGTAGCAAAACGCACACGCTGACTTAGATTTGAAAATATCAACATGCAGTATTCTTTTTCTTTGATTTGCTCTACTGAGACTATACAGCACTGTAAGCATCCTTGAAAAACTGTGAAATCTAGCGCCTTTTCCTGCTCTCTCTCTCTCTCTCTCTTCCTGTCAGTCAGGATGTCTTTTCTGCTGCTCCTCAAAATGCTGGCGCTCACGTGGAAACATTTGGCCCTGTCCTCCATTCATCCACAGTGTAGGTTAAGACAGAGCACATGGGCAACTGTACAGCTCGAGCACCACCTGCTTTCAAATAATTTAGCCTCTGTGGGTGTGTATGTGGAGTGTATGAGAGGAACAAGAGTGTGTGTATTCCCTACATCTCAACTCCACCGCTCCGATAAACCTCCCCTCTCCAGGCTGTTATCCTTCAGTGAACACTTCTTCTTCCTCCTTCTCTATCTCCGTTTCCGGTCTCACTGCACTGTCTGTGAATACAACACGTAACTCTTCTAACCCTTGCCTCATCCTCCCACCTGCATGGACACTTTGCCAAATGTGAAACAAACTGTAAAGCCCGAACACAAGCTCACGGCTAAAGCAGCCCGAAGCACCTGAACAGAGGGGGCGCAAGCTGCTTCTGAACTGTGTTACATGGAGTAGCGTGGATTCTGATTGGGCGAGGAGGGCGTCAGTCATTGGTGGAGAGGCACTGCTTCCTGAATCTAGGTCAGACTGCTGTGTGCTGCTCTCCCACATCTCCGGTGGCCACTGGCGCTTTTGAACCAGCCAGGAGAAACTGTCACTTTATATTAGCAGGAAACGGAGCGAGGAAGTGAAGCGTTGCCCTGTACTTAATCTCCTCTATCTGTGTTTATGTGTGCGTATGTATGATTTTATGAGTGTCCGGGTTTGGCAGGGGGGAATTTCAAGAAGTCAAGGTTGCTTTCTGGTGCTAAATATCCCTCCACACAACATCCCAGTGTGGCACAAAACTACAGGAACAACACTGATGCAGATGTCAAAAATGTCAGTGATGGGGGATAAATGGAGCTGTGGCTGGTGTGTGGAGATATCCTAGAGCCTGAGAAAGATCAGATTTACAGTTCAAGGTAGAAAGAGAAAGATATCAAATATAAGAATAGGAAGAAGGGGGATGGGAGCGAGGAGGAAGGAGATAGCAAGGACGGTCCGAGGGGAGTTTATGCGACATCTGCAAGATCTGTGTGAGAAAATGGCTCCCTGGTCTGACTGTGTGTGTTTGTGCGGGCGACCATGCTGCTCTGCTCTATGTGGTTGTCTTCTTTATCTGGTGAAGCGTCTCCGTCTCCTCCTCCTCCTCCTCCTCCTGTCTCCCTGTGGTCGGCTATAGTTCGAGTGTAGCCCCGTGCCAAGAAGGACTCTGGTTTCACCGGAGTCTTCGTTTCACGCCCTTTCCTTCATCACGACACCGGCTCTCTCTCTTCACCAGAGACGCTGTGTACATAGTAGTGCTGCAAAGCTTTGCTTGCTTGTTTACTTTTTCTTTTCATTACATTATAACTGTAGCCTAAGTTTAGACACCAGTGTCATGTGACCCCTTGAGAACTGACTACTGCAAACCTTTTTTTATCTGAGGTATTTTTTTTAAAACTGGTTTGCTTAGTTGTTCATACATTTGGTTGTTGTTTCACTATATGCTTTGATTTCTCTCTTGCTGGTGTCTTTTTAAAAGCTAGCATTTTGGAAATATTTTGCCATAAAATAGATATGCTTTATTTTTTGTTTAATTAATGTTCATGGAAATGATGAGTTGTCATATAAAGGGATTTATGTCAGTTGTACCTCCTGCAATATTCTCAGTCAAGTCCTCTCTTCACTGTAACAGTTACAGGGATATAAACATACTTATTTTTTTTAGAAAAATGACTATGGCTGTGAATATTTTTGGCACTTCATGCAGTAAACAATGACTTATTCTGCAATATGAATATGTTGAGGATAATCAATAAAAAAAAGGGTGCTGAAAAATCTAATTTGGTGACCCTTGGTGTTACAGTAGATCAACCCTCGACTAGGAAAAGCCAAAGGGTACACCCCAGACTGCTGCTGTAGGCTAGGTCTTACCCACTGGCTATTCTAAAATGGGATTGGTCCCAGCAGGCCAGCTCCATGCCCAAAGAGAGCGTGTCCTGCTCCTTCAGGCTCTGTTCGGGCCCACCCTGCGTCTTAGCTCATGAAGAAGAACTATCCTCAGGGTTTTGGATGGTCAGCAGTAACAAGATAAAACTCTCAACATTAAGAGCGGAGGGGGGAGGTGTTAGTTCTTGTTGTTTTCACTCAATGTGGAGTACAAAAAAAACAAAAAAAAACAATAATACCATGTGACTTTGTAGATTTTGCACTTGTCGACTACCTATCTGTGCATGCTTATCACCATTTCTACATGTAAGACCTTTCTCAGACGTACTTTTGAATACTAACTCTATTTATGTAAAGGTCATGTGACAGCAATCATAATTTCAGTGTATATCAGATGACACATTTAATGTCTGTGCTTTCTTAAACACTAAAGAGAGCTGGCTCTTGAGAAGCAAAAAGATTAAAGTCAGGGGAAATGGTCCAAAATAGTATGATTCCCCCAAAAGGAACAAAATGCCATCTCTACTGGACCTAATAATAACTTCCTTGTTAGTTTGAAGTCTAGAGGGGGAAAAAAAGAGAATCTTCTGACTGG
Organism: Trematomus bernacchii; assembly: GCF_902827165.1. Classification (NCBI taxonomy): domain Eukaryota; kingdom Metazoa; phylum Chordata; class Actinopteri; order Perciformes; family Nototheniidae; genus Trematomus; species Trematomus bernacchii. Next base: position 20,203,299 of record NW_022987720.1, on the reverse strand, counting down.
TATCGTCTCTGTGTTTAAAATCAAATAGACTGTGGTGAAATTTGCACAAAACCTCTATATGTTAAGTTTGTCATCCCTGGGCAGCCCACTGAACACTCATCCTGGGTTTGACTTGTCCTTGCCTGTCCTCTCCTGATTTGTCTTGCCTTCAGACTGTTCCAGCGGGGCAGCTGACAGGGGTGATATTGGTTTTCACAGCTGTGACTGTGCGGTGACGCAGCATGCCTATGTATAGAACTTGATTCCTCTAATTAGAAAAAAAAAACAGTTAACTTGTTTCTGTAATTGAATCAGGAAAAAAATAAGTTCAATAAAAGTGTCATGTTTGTAGTTAACTTTTAACTGGCTGTTGTGTTTTTTTTTCTTTTCCAGGTGTTTATGTGTTGCCATATATGATAATTATGAACAGTGTGGAAAAAGAGCTCAAATGAGAGTGATACAGTAAACAAATCGTCACATATTTGTTTTTTCTAAAGAAATCCAAATGCATTTTTTTGCTAAAGATGTGTTATTTATGTTATTAAAAGAACAAGGTGGTCAATGAATTTGGCAGTGCTCCATGTTGGATAAACCATGTCATAAAAAAACATTGTATTTATTCATTTTTAAATCAAAACCCCCATACATAAATGAAACATCCAAACAAAAGTCCTTTAAAGATTTAAAAATAAATAAATGTCATCGTTTAATATTTAAGGGATAAGTCATGTATTTATGAAATACTTTTACTTTTACTAACAGTTAGAGCTTAAATGAGAAAGTTGAAACCACTGTCAACAATTCGAATGTTATCAAAATTCAATAATATAAGTAATAAAATATCACTGACTCTCAGTAGAACAGTAAGTAATAAACACATTTCCCTAAAACATGTCAAACATTTTCTTTGAAGCTGCCATAATAAATATGTTTCATATAAGCCAGTTGAAATGTGAGAGGAGAGCGAATCATCGCCTGAATCTGCAGCTCTCCTCGGCTTAAAAGTGAGGTCTAGCTCGTTGTTTAGCTGTCTGGGGCACAACTTTAATGTTTTTAGTTTATAATAATAGAGAAAAAGCAGGTATCGATTGTCAAAGCAGTCATATTTTTTTCTGTCATCCAACAACTGATTAGTTGAATAATCTTTGCAGCTCTAATCAGTGTATACATTTTAAGCCCACTCAGGAATACACTGTGTGTAACTACGTTTCATTCTACGCTTCCACCTAAAGCCAGAAATGGCAGCCCGGAGCCAGTTGTTTTCAGTTGTTTCCAGGCTCTGACAGTCTGGTGCCCGATCCCTCCTGCTGCTGTGTGATCCAGTTTCAGTCGGGCAAAGTGCTGCCAGACTCCTTGGAGCTGGCTGCACTATCAGATAACCCCAGAATGAAATGGACTGTTTTATCACTTTACCCAGAGGCAGCTGTCTCCCAGGCATCCACATACCTGCAGAGGGAGATACATGACCCTCCTCATGCCTCGGTGTGAGGCGGTGTGCATCAGTGACTGGGATGGTCAGGAAATCCGTCCATCAGGAGGTCACCGCCTCGCTGCTCTGCAGAGACACTGGAGGGGAAGCCACAAGTATCCTCTCAGGTGCATGATGGAAATATGCCAGGAGTGCACTTTGTTCACTCATCAGATTATAATGTCTCCTCCTGATGTGTGTCAAAAAATGCCTTTTAAGTTGCCATGAAGGAGATTTAAAAAATGCAGTTGAGCAGCAGTCTTTTTCATCCTGAATTTTTATTCTAATCGGATTTCATGAACTTTCCATGGCTCATATGTGACATTTAAGATGGCGTTTGAATGCTACCAGGGATAAAAAAGGTCTGCTAAAGGTGATGGCGTCATCAGTGGCAAAATGCTAAATGTTTAACCTTTAGCTACATCTAGAAAAACAAATAAACTAATTAAAACCAGAGGTGTTAGAGGTGTGTCAGGAGATAAAAAACAGGGCAATTATTGCTTGTGAAACAGTAAGGACTATCTGCTCTGTACGACAACTGTCAATCGCCCACCCTCTTTTTTTTATTCTCCGTTTCCCTGACAGGGTCATTTCCTTTCCTGATAAACAGGATAGAAAAGTGCTGCTCTAAACACTGACTCACCTTTCACTCTGGCCTCAATTCCTGGCTTGAATGGAAACGCTATAACTTCTTTTGTGCAGTTTTATGTATTGCAAATGAAAAAGGAAATGACAAGTCAAGGAAATGCTATGTGATTATCTTCCAGTGAGCTATCAGCTAGAGGTGCTGGGACACAATATGAAGTCTGTTACAAGAGACTTCTCTCCCGACCGTAATAATATGTGAACCGTACTACATGTGGTTAATCTGTTAAAACAACTTGTGAATGGAAGTGATCCATCGAAAAGGCAATGAAAGCAATCAACTAATTAGACACGAACCTCTGACCATAAATCTCTGCACAGTGTGTCCAATTGGTTACAGTCGTTTTTTAATGGCTTGTTTCAATGATCACTTCGCTCGGTTTGACGTCAGCCTAACAGAGGTTTATAGCTTTTAATCACCAGGAAAGCCTTGTTCACAGAGCTAATCATTTCAGTTAACAATGCCACCAGTCCACGTTGTTCATGTTTCTAGTTAAAGGGAGGTGCAGTCAGGGATTTTTCACCATGCATGGACACAGCCAGGAAATCGGTCACTGTTGAGGAGGCCATCTTCTCCGCACCGCGCAGGCTGGGGGTCAGCCACTCGATGCCATCAGGGGTCATCTGGGGGGTGGGGGTGTGGACCACGGTGCTCTGCGGGGTGGGGGAAACCACCTGGATGGACACATCTGAGTCGCCGGGCTGGGGGCTTCCCGGAAGATTTGTCATTGCAGAGCCAACTGGAGACAAAGAAGAAATGCATCCTTAAAGGTTCCATAAACACATGTAAAGACACCGTGGAGCAATGGCTACCTGTGTGTGGGGTATTTTGAGTTATTGTGCTTTGTTTACATTGACGTTGCGAGTGTGCAGCCCATAAGAAGAGTGCATGCGAGTCTCTCCAAGTTCCCAACTGGTCGCGCTAATGGCCGCCGCTCTGCACTGTGCTTATATCACGGCTTAATAGCATCATGAATGGTTTACACCACTATTTTTAGAAATCTAATTGTACTGTAAGCCTCTTTTCTTTATTAAGTACAATACTCTGGTGTGTGAAGGCATAACAAATATTAGTTACTGAAAAATGCAAAGGTAAAATGTAACTGGAACATTAATATAACTGTAATTTTATTATTATTAACATTAACCTGTTATGCAAAATCCACTTTTTCATGTCTTTTATAAATAAACATGTGTCCCCTCTGTGCAAAGAGATTCTGAACGTTTCAGGAAAAAAGATTCGCTCACTTTTTGTCCTGATCCATTAAAAACCTGTCTGAAAATGAGCTGATCAGATTTTAGCCACTTTATGATGTCATAAAGGTTTTTTGTCTTATGTAACCATTAGCCAATAACCAACAAGGTAACCCCCCCCCCCCTTATCACCTGAATCTCCTCCTACTGGATCATTGTGTTTTTTTTAACCAAATATCTCGCAGAGGGGCGTTGGGAGTGGCTCCTTATTTTCATCTATAGTAACAGACAGAGAATCAGCACTTTTGAAACAGGGCTGAAACAGAGAGGATTATGGGATGCTACAATGCATGATCTGTTTGGTATTTTGAGCAAAACACTTCAGAGACATGTTTTGTATATATCTGAGAGCTATAATATATTGATGAAAAATAGTTTAATAGGGGACCTTGAAATTATAACTTTTACCAAGAGGTAAAAAGGGGATTTCAGAGGCTGGCTAAATACTCTGCTAGCTAACAACTCTGTTAGCTAGGACTGATGGTACGTCAGGCTTCAAGTCAAGGACAGTCATTCAGTGATTCATGAGTTGTTGAGAGCTGCACCTGCCCAATGAGCCGTGACCTCCGACCTTGAGGTCTCACCATGTGTCTGCTCTCTGGGTTACTTTGCTCTTTCCCCCTTTTGTTTTCCTTTCTGTCTCTGACTAATTCTGATTACAGACTGTGAAATGTGAAATGACAGAAGAGGTATCGCTTGCTGGTCTCCTCGGGTCAAATGAGACGAGTGCAGCTGTTGCTATATCGACTTAAAGAACATCTATACAGTAAATAATTCTCTCACTCACTCACTCACCCCCCATGTACCACAGCCTCCATCCCAAACATGGGTCATATCATCTCAGTGCTGAGGGGTAGTGCTTGCATCATTACAAACAACAACAGGCAAAACCAGCAAACAAACTGCAACTTCAGCACCAAATTCCTCCGCTAGCTCACACATTTCTATTTCTTTCTCTCATCCATTTCAGATTCTGTTGAAGGGATCAGTTCTGTTCACGACGGTCTGGGCAGACTCTCTTTTCAACTCATACATTCTCTTACAAACACAAACATCCCCAGGCCCCCTGCAAAAATGTAAGGTCAGCAGCAGTGGTGCAGCAGGACATAGCTCAGTAAGCGGCAGCAGCACAGCGCAGCAGTGCAGAGAGCGCCTTTGTTGTGAGGAATGTGTCAGCGTGGAAGAAACCTGTGTTTATGGCGGTGTCATTGTTTGTGGGTGACAAAAACAGAGGTGCTGATAGCGACACATGGCGTTAGTGTGCAGGTTGGAGTGTCTGTTCATCATCCTCTAGGCTGTATGCACATTCATTTGAAGCACCCTTAATAAATATTTTTGGATGCACGAGTCATATAACAACTTTAGTGTGAACGTTGTTTCTGGTAGTGGCAAACTCTCAAAGTATTAACACCAGAGTACAGTCCCACTCGGTTTACATCACAATTCCTCATACAACTGGTCGTGTGATATCTTACAACTATTACCTTATATTGTTATTTTTTGTGCATTCCCATTCTCGAGCGTTGCAGTGAAGTGCAGAGTTTTGGCAGCAATACTACTTGGTCAGATAAACAAAAAGATCAGGGTTTGGGTTTAAACAAGTATGTTTGTAACATAACTTACCTATCGGAAATTAATTAAGTTTCTATGTCATGTAACAAAAGTAAGATAAAACAAGTTTACAACTCTACATGGAGTTTGTTGTTTTTCAATATGTGTGTTGGTTTGTATGGCCCACAACTTTGCTGTTTGAGCCACTCTGCTCCCTCTCATAGTGTAATTGCTCGGCTGGAGAAGTCCACTTGCTAACTAGTTTTCATGCACTTTCAGAACACATGGAGTTACATTGTTACAATAGATGGCATGTGTGGAAAACATGTTAGCAATGCTAATGCTAGCATTATATGCTTATACAGTATATTCATGTTTAAGAGGTATAACGTTGACCATGTTCATCCTTTAAGCGGAGTATGTTAACATTAGCTAATTAGCACAAACCACAAAGTACAGCTGAGGGAAATGTCATTCCTTTTGCCGGTGTTAGTCATAAATCAAACCTCATTGTGGTGCTTGAGGCAAAAACATTTAATCACATCCATCCAATAGTTGTTAAGATATTTCCAAGTGCTTGACCCACAATGCCATCCTTCGAGCTAAAATCAGCATCAAAACAGTATCTGTTAACCTCAAGAATCAGGAGGAGGACTTTCTGATGGCAATCATGTGTACAGTGTACCAAAGTGTGTGTTTGTGTGTGTGTGTGTATACAAGGTCAAAGATAAATCACTCTTCAGTCAAACTGGACATGGGCCTGCATTCTCAGCTGCTCTGCTTTGTCCTTCATGTGTGCATACCACACACACACACACACACACACACACACACACACACACACACACACACACACACACACACACACACACACACACACACACACACACACACACACACACACACACACACACACACACACACACCACACACACACACACACACACACACACACACACACACACACACACCACACACACACACCCACACACACACACACACACACACACACACACACACACACACACACACACACACACACACACACACACACACACACACACACACACACACCACATCTCTGTCTTCATCTTGATCCCTCTTTGCTCTGTCTGTATCTCCTCTAATTCTTCACATGTCCTGTATCCTCTATCTCTCCATCACTCACACACACCCTGCGCCCTGCAGACATTTGCTTTTCTCTACTTCACTTTCAATCTTCTCAGTCTTTCTGCGACTCACTCTCCCCGTCTCCTTCTTATTCTCTGCCCTCATTCTCTCTCTCTGTGTCACTGCTCTCCTTATCGCTCTGCTTTAACTTCAAAGTCTCGTTTGGATGAATACTGTATCTGCAGTTTATACGTGCGAGTGCTTGAGACTGTACTGTGCACCAGCTGATATACGTGTCTGTGTATACTGTGTATACTGTGTATACTGTGTATAGTGCTGTATGGGGTAATATCTATTGCTTTAAAGCCTGTCTGTGTGGATTCTGACGTGTTCTGGCATCCTGCCTGCCTATCAACAGCTGTTTGGCACCATGGGAAAATAAAAGATCAATAGTATTGTGTTGCCTGAGAGCCTGGCATTCAGTGATACCGTGTGAGTGTGTGTGTGTTTGTGTGTGTGTGTGTGTTCGCTCTTACCTCGGCTCTCTCGTTGGGCCCAGAACTGCGCGACAGTTTTGGCGATGTCACGGTTCTCTCTCAGTTCTTTCTGCCACTGGCGCAGCTCCTGCACATCTGGGCGTGACCTAATCTATAACAAACAAACAACAAATTGACATAAGCAAACTTTGCCAATAAGTTAATTAGGCTAATCAGTGTGAGTACAGTGTTTTCCATTAGAAGTGTTAGTTCGTTAATAAATCCTTCTGTTCCTGTATGGATGTTAAAGTGGCTCATTTACTGTAAATGTGAACACCACAACCTCCACCCTCCATCATGTTCAAAAATACACATGGTAATTATAACAACTACAAAACAAACGAGCAACTCTTAAATCATTTTGGTTTCTTTCAGTTCACACAAAACAAAGTAAAGGGTGAATGTAAATGATATAATTATATATTTGTGTTGTAAATCTGATATTGGGACGGCACTACTATGTACTTTGCTATTTTCAGGTCACATCTGTGCAGCAGACATGCTTATCCCTAACTTCATATCCTACTGTTCGCAAAAAATAGTAGGGGTGAAAAACGTAAACATGATATGCTCAGTCATCATTTCAGTTGTCAGCTTATGTCAGGAAACAGAATCAGAAACAACTTTAAATTCCTTTTCAAAAATCATCTTTTTAAAGAAGCTTTTATACAGACTTATGTCTTGTTTTCTACAATATGTATAATTGTCTTTTTATCTTGTGTTTTTTAATCTTTTGTATCTATACTTTTGTTTGCCTGATTTTCATAATTTGATTTGTAAAATGTTTTAATCCGAATTCTCCAATGGGAGTTCCCATGCTTTGGGGAAACCCCTGTAGTTATTGTGTTTGTTTGGACACTGCTGGCTTTCCTTAGAGATGACTAAACAGACTTACTGCGTTAGATGAAAAGAACATTTCTCAGAAGAGTTTGCTTTCCTTTCTTTATCTCCTCTACTTACAACCATTCCTCCCAGTAACTCTGCTTCTTCCCCTTGTCTTCCCTCTCCTCTTCAGTACGCAGGTGGACTTCTTCGTCTCCATATACTCAACGTGACACTATCTCTCAAACCAACACCTTATTTTCCTCTGATTCTCCAGCACATTTCAGTTATATCTCTCTCCTCTCCCCTCTGTTTTTCTCTCCCATCTTGTTGTCTGTATTACTCCTATCTTTCCATTTTGCTGCTTGAATGGCCACAATGTTGATGCTATTAGCAGTGGGTATGAAAGTGGGCCTGTTATATAAGCCTGTCGATGGGTTCAGGAATGGGTAAGACGAGTGGGCTCCAACAGTTCATTCACCGGGTGTCACAGTGCCGCAGCAGCCCCTCTGCTGATGGGAGCGAACCATAGAAATGGAAATGAAGGGTGAGGGTCAGGAGGGGTGGGGGTTGGAGTCTGTCGTGTTTGCTCACCATCGTTTGTGTGCGTCCATTTGTTTCTGTGTGGCCATTTCTACTCTGTCAGTCTTCATCTGTGCCCCGCAGAAACCTTGTACCACCATTTCTTCTTCTGTTGCCGTCAGCTACTGAACAATGGAACATTTTCACAGCGCGAGTCCCCAGGACATAAAGATTTTGCAATGTGCCACACAAACAAAGACAACATTTAAAGTCAACGTTCTTAGAAAGCTGACTTTTCAAATACATGCTTTCTACACGAGTTTGCCAGTTTCCTTGTGATGGCACGAGACAAAAAACTGAGTGCTTGAGCGTTTGAAGCCTATGCATGCATCAGTACAGCTGATTACACCAAATTAATTGATTTTCTAATGTATTCTTCCTGGTTTGAAGCATTAATTAATCTACCATAATACAGTATCGTGTTGCTATGATGATCAACGTCGCTGCACACGACACTGATGCTTGTATGCATGATGGTTTGGGATCAGAGTGATTTGAACAAATTGTAAAGCATTGCAAGCCTGCCTGCATAACCACATAAAAACACACGTGTTGATGACACAAAAGCAAAAAACACTAAAAATAGGGACTCCATCTTCTCCTATCTCCCAAAGCCAGCAGCCCACACTCAACACATAACCATAAAACTGCGTTGAACCACACAGTGTCACAAACGGTGAACCCCATGCCCTTTTTCTCACACACTTCAATACCGCTGCACAGCCTTTCAAGCTGCATTCCCTTTTTGTGCAAATGTGCCTGTGAGAGCGAGCTCCTCTCCCAGTCTCACACTCTGCAGCAGCACAATGGCTTCTGTTCAGAGGAACTGGCTGCGGTCACATCACCAGACACACTGACAGGCTGCATAAAGACGGACACAGCCACCACAGCCATCTACATCTTCACCTCACCCCCCATCCACCCACCGATCCATCATCTTTTTGTTTGACGATGATGATGGTTTACCCAGCGGAGGAACCTGTGAATGATTCATGCTTCAGGCAAAGGAAGTGGTTGCACTGTAAATCAACCGTTTGTAAGAACAAGACCTAAACAACGTTATGTATTACGGATGATAGTGGACATTACAGGAATAGGAATTGGCCTTTCGTGTTATGATCAGCCCATCACATTCAGGGGCAGCGGGCCCCTACAGCCCTTCGGTAGGAGGGGGAGGTAAGGACAAACAGAACAAACGGCTACTAGAATGACATATTTTCTGTGTCACTGCACGTGGCCAAGCACTGACTTAACACTGGACCTCAATTCAAACCATTCATCTATCACTGCTCTGGGATCATTCAGCTGGAATCGAAGACCTAGTTCTGGCTGTGTGTGTTTGTGCGCGTGTGTGTGTGTTCTGCTCTATTAGTTGATGTCATGTGGAATAAATTCAATACTCAGTGTCCTACTTTTAGACAATATCTGGGCTTACTAGCTCTAGAAGACAATTTGGGACCTTAACAAAATATGTATTGAAGTGTACTTAATAAATGATAATAACATTGGCCAATAGTCCTCTCATAAACCCCCCCACTTCAGACACTACATTAGGGTTCCTGCGACTTTAACCAGAAACAATGCTTCTTCAACAACTCAAAAACCAATGACCGTGACAATCAAACTACTGAAGATTTTACAGCAGTAGTTCAACATTTTGGCAATGTATCCTTATTTGGTTCGTTTTTTTGGAGAGTAAGATGAAAAGATTGGTAACACTCATCTCTAGTGTACGTTAATGTGAATTGTCACGATTACACTTTGTTATTTGGACAGAGCCAGCTTGCCATTTCTCTCCATTTCCTGTAATCAGCTTTGTATTTACCGGAGAGTGGCATCGATCTTCTCGTCTACCTCTCTGCCAGAAATCAAACAAGCATATTTTATTAAATGTTGTACTATTCCGTTAACATTTTTAAACAATCAAATAATTTAGTAACAAACCTGAAATCAAATCATGTACTGAAACAAAAAACACTTTAACCAGAATGTAGTATTCTTGGTGAGGTTAGACAGGGCTGTGGGCAGGATATGATTATGATAAAAGCTTGCCTCTCTACCTGACCACACAGCATTAATACTGACAGCCTAATTGTAATGCCTATTTATTACACAGCAGCCACATTAGACCAGACCTGAGAGAGCCTGAGAGTGATCAACCGAGTGTGTGTGTGCGCGTGTGTGTGTGTGTGTGTGTGTGTGTGAGTGAGAGACGTGTTTGAGTGTGTGTGCATATGTGTGCAGTAGCAGGCAAGGATGAATGGATTAGTGTTGAGCTAATGCACACAGTGTGAAGAAGATTATGTAATATGTTTAGATCCAGCAGCTCTTCATAGATGTACATGTGAGAAACAAGAGACAGTCGTATTGTCTAGGTCAGACACGTGATTTAGTGGTGTGTGTGTGCGTGTGTGTGTGTGCATGTGCACTATCTCTATCGCTGCTCTTCTTCACTCCCAAATCTGTTTTTATAAAATAGATTCATAACGGACTGATGCAATTACTAATTTCACATATACCCCCTCCCCTGCTTTGTGGGCCTCGGTCTTACTGTCTATCTTTCTCACAAACACACACTCCCATGAATACACATGCACACTCCCACACACACGCACACTCCCATGAATACACACGCACACTCCCACACACACACACACTCCCATTAATACACACGCACACTCCCATGGATTCACACGCAGACTCCCACACACATGCACACTCCCATGAATACACACGCACACTCCCATGGATTCACACGCACACACACCCTCTGCAGTCAGCCTTGCGTCAGGCAGGTTATATAACGGCAGAGAGTGTAAGAGTGGGGGGAAATAAGAGGGTGTGTGGAGGGGATGGGGTGGAGAAGGGTATTTTAATGGAAGTAGAGATGTGCTAATCATAACATTAGATATCTTTATGTTACAATATTTTGTGTAATATTTAAAAAAACACACAGAAAACTTATTAATGATTGAGTCATGTTTTTTAGTGTTGTTCTACAGCAAAATCTCATAATCCTATTACACTCCTATTAAAACCTCAAAATATCTCAAGACCTTACAAATTAGGAGAGATTATGATGAAATATAGCCTGTATTGTTCACTTAAAATCCAATCTGTGAGACAATATTTTGATATGATCAGAAGATTAGGGTTGGCACTAGCAGACACACACAAAAGGTGTTCGAAACAAAGGAACTAATAACTTTTACACCGGTGTTTCACAGATGACTTTTTGTGCTGATGTCCTCTGCTCTGCTGCCCACTGAGCTGTAAACTGCTGTTTTCTCAAGCCAAGGTAACAGCAGCAATGTAACACTACAACGCTTGTCAGGACTTCGCCCCAGTGCCTACCCAAAATATCTCCACCCTGTGTACTTTGAATAAGTCATGATCTGAAGGAGCAAACCCTCATTTCAGACCCTGAATGTGCTGCGTTCACAGCCTCCCTGCGCTTCCCAGAGGCTCCATCTCTCTGCCTACTTTTAGCCGCCACAGATTTAGCTAAAGCTGCATTTCCCTCATCCATACCCCATTCCTAATCCACTCTGAAACATCATCTTGCCTCTCTTCTCTCTTTTGTTGTCCATCTGAAAATGTTCCTAATATAGCCTGAGCTTCATCCTTTTGGATATATCCTCCCATTCTCTCACTTTTTCTCTCCTCCTGGCTGTGTCTCTCCCTCTAAATCCCTTGGGTGCTGAGCTGCAGTGTTATCAGCGGCCCCACTGAACCTCTCTTTGGTTTAGGGTAAACACAGTGAGCAGGGAAAGGGGGCCGGTGCACTGCTGCCACCTAATGTGAGCAGAGACCAGTACGATTTATTTAGCTTTTTTTCTGTTACAGAAACAGAAGAGGAAGTGTTGCCCCCTACTGGTGTGCAAGTACCCAAACATGGACGCATGCACACACACATTCAATACATCTTTCGTGCGCATACCCTCAAACACACCATGCAAAACTGTTCAGATCACTCAAACAGAATGTAATAATATGTGACAGCACAGCTGGCATCTTTTCCTCTCAATGGTTTGTGCAGAAACGTTAAAGCTCAATCCTCCAACAAGCACGAAGGGTAGAACATGAAAAATAAGCTTCTGTAGAGATAGAGAAACATGACCCCTGCTTTCATCCCTACAGCACACAATACTTGGTTTATTTGTGTACGAGTGTGAAGAAATTGCTGCCGTTTGCCTCTGGTAGTTTCTGTTTGTGTCTATTTATATCACAGCACAGAGTACTCAGACCACGACACCCACACAGGAAGGAAATAAATCCCAGCATCGCTGATGACATAATCAAGCTGCTGAATGAAATTGCAATCCCTGTGCAAGCGGAGCCTTTCAGCAGGATGGGATTATACAACAAGAACGCACTGTTGGCCAATGCACATGCAGTATAGTGCCTATTGTTTGTCAGGAGAACAGACCCACACACTTACACAGGCAAGCAGCAGACTTGCTGTGGTGTATGGAGTTATTGCAGGCTTCAAGCTTTCTACTTCTAAATTAAAATGTCCCTTGTTTTTAAAAGTTTATTTTATTAATTAGAGTTGGTAAGCGAAAACAGGAACCACTGAGGTTAAGTATAAATATGTCAAGTTATGGGATATTTTTCCCAGTCTTTTGAGTGCATTGCTATATCAAGTTATTTTATAGTGTACCTTGTATCCCCTCCAGAAAGCCTGGATGAGCAGAGCAGCCTGATCCTCGCTCAGCAGGAGAAACAGAGGGACAGGAGGCCTGGGACTGAAGATAAAACAATTGAAAATCATTAGAACATATAGCATGTATCATTGTTGAATGAGCATGTTTGTCTTACCTTATATATAGTGTTCACATAATTATTTATCTTGAAATTATTGTTTGCTTTATACTTTAGCCATATATCAAACTGGTAACAATGGAACAAAAAAAAAGGCCAAAGAATGTCTATAATTTCTTGAAAAAACAATACATTTGGAGGTTACAACTGTAGTGTATGTGTGCGTGTGTGTGTGTGTGTGGTTTGGAAGACACTCACTTTGTTTTAATCCAGTCCTTCACAAAGGGGATGTCGTGGAAGTTCACTGGAACCTGTTCTCGCCTGCGGGGGTTTTGACTGAGGAGAGGCAAAGGACCACAAAACAAACATGAAACCCAATCAAAATGATGAAATACATGAGTGAAAATAATATAAACATTGAGGGTGTGTGTATGTTGTCTCTTACTTGTAGAGCCACTCAGTCAGGAAGTCACACGGGTTAAATGCTGTTCTTTCCCTCTGCAACACAAAAGAAAGTGATAGATGCCATGCACCATGCAGAAGTAGTATTTAAGACTACTTTGTTTTTAATTAGCAAATAAAATACCAACTACAGCTGTAAAATAAATGTGGTGAAGTAAAAACTGCAATATTGCCAACTGATTGGCAGTGGAAAGTTTAAAGAATAAACTAGCAGAACATTTAAACATTTAAAATACAGGTTCCTAAAAACTGCACAGTGCTTGAGGAAATGATGTCCATTTTACCATATCTATTCTAAGAGACAATGCAATCAAACATATTCATCATTTGTTGCCCAAGTTTTAATTAAACTAATTTGTGGTAAAATATTTATCAAAGATAAACACAGACCTCCAGACAGCCATGCTTCCGTGCTTCTGTCAGCAAAGCTTCCAGTCCAGGCAATAACACCGGAAACACTCTCCGCTCCAAAAAGTGTGTGACAGGACCTGACACACACACACATTTATACAAAACTAAATGTCTGTTGCACTCTGCAGGGAAAAGCTGGATCAGTTACAGTGTTTTTCTCCCTGTGCAGTCTGGTTTTAATCCCTCTTTCATAACTTCTCCTTTACCTCCTTTTACCTTACGGTTTTATTGGGGTGTTCTTTCTTGTTTTTTATTCTTGTATGTATATCTTTGTAACTGTTTTGAAAAATGCTAAACAAAACAAGTTTGATTTGATCGTCATCTTACTTTTATGTAGTTGTGGAGGCATCATAGCTTCAGCTGCAGGGGGAGGGGGACGCTTCATTTTTGAAAGACAAGGTTTTCCTAACACAGAGTAGCCAGGAAGAGCAGGGTGGCAAAGCAGAGAGTCAAAGTCTCTGAGAGGGTCATCGTCCACACACACCTATTGAAACCAATTCAGTTCAGAGGATGCCAGTGTGACAGGATGTAAACTAGTCAGCCACAGAGATGAAGAAACTAAAGGGCGAGCTGACCTTGGCTGTGGGGAGTCCACAGAAGACCGGGGAGGGTTTACTGGTGCTGTACTGGGAGAGGTTTGTCCCTGAGCTGCTTTCTGTCCACACAGCACTGGGAGGACTGGGAAGCTCGGCTTCAAACTCTACAAAAACACAAAACATATGCCATCATTTAACACCATTTACATAAAAAAAAAGAAGCTTTGATTCTCCCCCCTTACTCCTGGTTCAATTTGACCAGTCTGTTTTTCAGATTGCACCTATCACCTCATTTTTTTCTAACACCCTTTTAAGCTGTGAACAATGTCTCAGACTACTGGTTTGCATGAATAACTGCAGTAAATATACAAAGAAGAAACACTTCAAATGTGTTGCAAAATGAACATGGTTGTCGATTTGTTGGTGTGTATCTGATGGATAAAAATAATCTAGGGATAGGTCTAATCATTTCCTATGACTAGGAACATCGAAGGTGTCACAAAGTTGACTAAACCACTAAAAAAGACAAGTGGTGATCAGCAAATATGTTCAACTGCCTGCTGTGGAGAATAGCATGAGGTCTGGAAGCAACAACATGTAAAACACAATATTTATGATTGATGAAAGGAGTAAATCGGTCAGATTTGACCAGAACACGACAGGAGGTTTGAACAAATAAAACATGGTTGGCTTACCTTCACACACTTGTTGCCAAAGTGATTTTTTGGAACAGATAATATTTGCCATTATTCCGCCTGTTAGCTCCAATTGTTGCTATGGACACGCTAGGTTGCTAAGGAAGTCGTCATGCTGATGATATCCGTTGTAAAAAAAACAAGAAGAGCAGAATAGTAGGGCTGGAAGATAATGTTCAACAAACAGGTGCTCAAAGCTGTAAAAAAAACATAGTAATAACTAAAGCAATACCTGTAAACAGTTCCTGGTATACACGATAAACACACGATGTCTCACCGAACATAGATTAAAATGCGTCAACCTTTAGTCTCTAAATTAACTAGTGTTTTCAATACCTACGGCATATTGACACTTCTCGTGCAAAAGGTGTAATACGTTAGGCTGACGTAGTTGCAAAATGTAGGTTAAAATTTACCGGAACGCTGCAATTCATGGAAAACAATGTGTGCATTTTAAATACGTTGTTCCGGTGTTCGCCGCTAGAGGGCAGCATACATATAGAAATTGATTGACAAAAGGCTTTACCTTTCGAAGAAACAAAATATTAGTTTTACATTTGGTTTAATATAAACTAATAATAATAAATTAGTTTTTAATGACCTGTATCCTTCACTAGTTAATTGTCTGATGTCAGCGTTTTGTGTAAATTCTCTCAGTTATGTCTGTGAGTGATATTGCTTAACCATACATGTATAGTTATTAACCCTCTTGTGCCTGTAAGAAACACCTGGAAAAACTCCTTGAATTCATAGATTACACATTCATTTCAAATAATCAAGATGCCAGTTAATTAAGTATTTTACCATTTTAAATTAGTAGATCTTTGGCATCACAGCGCAACTCATCAAACACCATAAGCTAATAATAGTTAAAACTGTAATTGTTATTTTAAGGGATTTTTGTTTCATACCACTTTGTCATTTTGTATTTAGTTGTTTCTTTGAGTTTAGCCATATTATATTACTGATGGGCCATCATTTTGTGCTATTATAGAAACAGTTCAGTCCTAAATGATGTCACATCTTTAACTATCAGCTTTAAACAAACACATTTACCAAAAAAAAGAATATTGCAATGCAAAACACGTATTTCACGATGATCAAAATGCATGATATATCCTTTGCTGGAAGAGCATAGCAATATTAGTCATTAGTCATTATTATATTACTCAGAGAAGTTCTTCAAAATTAAAATCTTTATTGGAATATATTCCAAAGCAGTCAAGTCATCTCATGACTGAACAAAAATAGCCATTTATCTTTAAAAAAAAAAAAAAGTCCCAAGATGCTTCCAAAATGCACTGAACAGCTTTTGACAAAATATACATCGCAGTAACTCACATCTTGCCGTCACTAATTGACTTGTTAATAAATAATATTGTGAACATAACATTTTTTTATACATAACATTTTAGACTTCCCCATATTTGGAACCAAAATTAATGAATACATACACCCTCAATTAAAAAAACAAATTCTGAAGACCTGTGCCACAAACATTTCTCTGACAAGTCATTGCAGTGCATCCTTCGACATCCAACCCCCCCCCAAAAAACTAAACAAAATAAAGGAAAACAACACGATGAGTAACAGTAGAAATAATGGTAGTAATACATGATAATTATGAAAGGATGATTTTTTTATAAAGCAACACTGATAAAAGCAGATATTATAAAGGACCGACTATCAACAATAAAATATACAGAATACATTCCTTCAGGGTTTCAGAATAGAGGAGCCCATGTGAGGAGGACGTTTAAAACTGAGCTAGAGGGAGACACAGTCGCCTCTTTAGAGAATCAGGAAAGAAAAATCACACTCTTGTCTACAGGAGTAATTAAATCATTTAGCGTTCGACAGCAAGATGTTTAAAGCTAAATTACAGTCTTTAGTTAGCTTTTGACATCTGTCATTAGTATTTTGAGATCCAGGCACAGGACCCAACGCCTTCATACCTCATGTAAATCCAGGATGCATTTACTTTGCAAGTTAGGAGAATGGTTTGGGAAGAGTCACATGCAAGTGTTAATCCTGGAGTCCATCCATAACCATACACATATCTTGTCTAAATTACAAAGTGAGGATCCTCCTAAAACAGCTCAAAGCTCAGGTCAGTGGTTATAGTGTTGATTGCTTCTGTTGGAGTGAAGTTAAAGGATGATTTGCATCAAGCATTCACTTGAGGAGACATTCAGAGCCTGTCCATAGGCAACATGTTCAGTTCCCAAAGAAAAAAGGTTATGTGGATGCATGGGGCCTTGAATGTAGTGAACTTTATATATCCACTGTGAGTGGTGTGCAGTTTTGAAGGCTGCCCAAACAGCTCAGGTAAAGTCATTTCAGAGACTTGACAGCAACAAAAGGAGTGACATGCCTGTTCAGTATCACAGGCAAAAGTGGCTATGATCCGGAAAATAGTAGAGTCACAGGAAATCAGAGTTAAATATAGATGATTAAGTACAGAAACCAAAATCAGACTGAGATGCGGCAGATGAGGAAATGGTGGAGATGTGTCTATAATTCCATAAACCCCATTCTAAGCGTCCAACTCCCTGTAGGAGTGGAAGGTGCCAAGAGAGGGATGGATGTGTCCACTCCGTGGAGCCGGTCGCCCCTAACGGGCTGATTCAGCGCAAGAGGCATTTTGACAAAAAGAGGACTGGGAGTTTTAGCTTCTTCTGAGGTTCTCTTCTTCTTCTGAAATCACTCAGTCCACATACAGACTATCCTGCGATTCTTTAGTATTGTAAAACACATGTTCATGATTCAGCCAGGAAACATTCCTTACAATCCACAACTTCATTGTCTTCATGTCTTTCATATAAAAACGTCCACAGAGTTCTGCCGAGTCCCGTCCCTGTTGTTTAAAAAGAAGTTGGCGAGAGCTATGTACAGATATTGTGATATGTCATTTATGAGTGTGGATGGTAGTGGCTGGTTCACTGAGGCCGAGGTTCTCCATGTACTCTGAAGCGGTACATGCAGGTGTATTCTGGGTGACCCCAGTTAGACAGCACGCGCACCTCTATGATCTGAAAGGACCCGTCATTCTGCTCCTGAAAGAGAGGGGGGGGGGGATATTCAGAACATCCTAGTAGACAATGATTTCATTTTGATGAATAATAGGAGGTGTGTCTTAAGTTACCATAACAGGAAAGGTTTGCAGTGACTCTCCATCTTCCTCATACACGTATTGCCCCAGCAGCTTCCCTTCTTCCTGGTACTCATCATCAAGACCCTGTAGACAAACAGACATCAGTCAAAATAGGAATGTATCAGCGTGTCTAGTTGTAAGGCTTTATGTTATGTTTCTTACAAAGACAGTGAAGTTGCGTGGCGCGCTGGTGATGTTTCCGGTCGGAGACAGGGCCTTAGGGATGTGCTCCACACAGAAGGATGTGGGCAGGATCCTGAGGGACAGCCGAATCACCAGATAACCCTGAGAGCCTTTGAACGCCCAGCAGTTACCGGGGTACACATCGGGCTGAGGAGAGGAAGTGAGAGTAGAAATGCTGAAATAGGTTTCATCATAACGGCAACAAGGACTTGAGAATGAGTGTTTCTACTAAGCAATTTTATTTCCAACAATTACATTACAACAACAGAAAATTCCTATAATTCATCAACCAAAGAGGAACCACTCTATGATCGCAAACATTTCATTACAGGATTAAATGATAGGAACTTGTAAAAGGGTTTTGCTCGCTGCAATTATTCTTTCTCTAGATAGTGGTCATTAGAATACCCCTACTGTGTGCTTTGAGTGTATCTTATGTGAGACAAAAGCCAATATGATGCTTAAGCAGTCTGTGTAAGTCAAAGCAAAACTCTTTCCTTGCTAAAAGCAGGAAGGAGAAATGACAGCATAAAAGGCTTTAAGGAAAGCTTTCAAAGTTCACAAGTTGCCATTGTTTTAAGACAACAGTGAAAAACTGCGAACATAACCTTTAACTTACTTAGTGAAATAAACATTACTCTCATGGATATATCCTGGTGGCACTCACCTGGATGACGACCCGTGGAGACTGGGAGAAGTACCAGAGAGGCAGGCCGAACAGACTCATGAGGGCCGTCTTGGTCTCATACGTCTCAGAGCAGCGAGTGCTGAGGATGCTGCCACCTGAAAACACACAGGAGACAGGAGGAAGTGTCAATTTGAATGTAGTACTTTATTGTGTAGTTATACATATTGGAAGTTGATAGTCCATCATACTGCACACTCAGCTTGGGTGTATGGTTCCAACTGCCACAGCATCTTTATCCTTAAAGCCATCTGTCAACATGTCCTTACATGTACAGTTCTCCTTTATTATGGGCTTCAACCCCTGGCTTTTACTTCTCATAAGGAGAGAGACTCATACAACAAACTAACTGTTAGTAGCTTAACGGGAAAGCATACGCCCACACATCACGTTGCCCTGCCTGAAATAAAGAGCTCCTTTTTAGAATACTCATTGCCCTTTCAAAGTGTGTACAATATCAGCATGCTGTTATATTATCAATATGTCACTTGCAAAAAATTGTCTCAAAACGAAAACAATATTTCTTATGGCAATTATTTATTGTTTATCGTGAGAGGCCAACCTAAATCTGTTAACGTACAGTGGTTTTGAATCCCAAGCCCAAGCCGCACTATCGTAGAGACAGACCGGAAATGCAACAGGTGGTAGTGATTATATGGAGTATATCTGAATACTTACTGTGCCTCTCATGTAGGTCAACAGACTGCTCAGTAACACACCTGACAATAGAGCCTGAGCTTTTGCTGTTAATACTCTGTTGTCCTCCAGCCTGACTAATGCATGCACCCTCATTATGTAAGAGACATGCATTAGCGCACCATGCTGAGTGATGGAGCAGCTAGCTTGCTGATCCCTTCTACCCATTAGTAAAGCTGCATTCACAACAGCTCAGACAGTAAGGTTAAAAAACAGATTCTCCCATCTAAATGACGGTAGGTGCAAATGAGCTTCAGGAAAAAAATCACAGAGTGAATTAGAAAAGTTCAAACAGATTCAACGTTTAGAGAAACGCAGCCCAATGAGACACTGATTGATAATCACGTTGTGAGAGAGTACAGTAAACATCTCCGTCTCTCCCTGCTGAAAACAACTTCAGTCTAAGAAACTTGTATTTTACTGAAGTGTAACTACTAGCCAACGTCTTCTCTTGTCGTAGCCGTGAAAAATATGCATTTGCGTTTCATTGTGGTTGGAAATGTCAAGGTCACACAAAAAAAAGTTCAGTTGAGAAAAAAAGTATACTTGTCCTACATTGGGGTGTTCAAAGTTCAAAACATGACATCACACAAATGAGCCATTTATTGACACCCGCACACACCCCTGTACAAGAACCATTTTGTTGATGCAGCCTAACTTGACTTTGACAGACAGGCTGATAGTGAAGTCAGTCTTGCTTCTTACCTCCAGACTCCAGGGCATAGTCCACCTGGCCTGTTCGGTCCTGGGAGTAGAGCCTCAAAGCGTTTTGGACAATCAGCGCCACTTGCTGGAGAATAGACCACAACACAAGACTTACAAATTAAAGAAGAGCCTCAAACACATGGCCAATAACATTTTTTAAAGAGCTTCCCCTGCAATAATGATGTTTCCAGTTTATGTTCATTACCTCTTTCGTCAGTCCCTCAGCAGCAGCAGTGTGCTGGACGCTCCCGCTCACGGTCTGAACGATGGTCTTGGCTTGGGACTCAGCCTCTCCCAGGGTTTGAGCCTGGCTAAGTTCCAGCTGCAGGGACACGTCTTTCAGGATGCTGTGCTCCAGTGAGGAGAGGGAGGCCTGCAGGTCGGGTGTGCTGACGTAGCGCTGAGACAACCAGAGGATCAGAGACTCAGGCACCTCTCCCTGCTCCGCTCCTGACCCACCACTGCCGAAGAACAGAGCCTGCAGCTCCTTACGCACCTGGGAGGATACTTGGGAGGATACCTGGGAGGACACCTGGGCTGATATCTGGGGGGAAAGATACACAGAGAACCAATAATTAAAACAAATGGATGCCAGGAACTAAATATTCAGGAAACTGCATCACAGTGAGGGCAGAATATAGCCCAAACAGGAGTTAATAGTTGTGTTGCGTACCGTCTCTTGCAGTGTTTCCAGCTGCTCACACTTGCCCTTGCATCCCACAACGCCCAGCAGATCCTGTCTGATTTTGCCCAGCTCCAGCTCAAGTCTCTTCACCTCCGCTAGCAGAGCATCATGTTCCTCCTGCTTCACGCCCACACTAAGAAGAAGACACAGCATCTACATGTGAGCTGCCATAATCTTGAAGAATTTGCTCACAAAATGTGAATAGCGCATACTAAGAAACACAGTTCTTCTGGTGTCTGTACCTGACAGGAACCGTGTCTGCTGCTGAAGGGACAACCTCCTCCTCCTTTTCCTGCTTCTCGTGCTCATACTGCTGCTGCCTCTGTTGCACCTCCTACGATAAATATCAAGAAGAATAACTGAAGAAAGCCGAAAAAACATAAACTACAATGACAGTTCGAATTTTCTAGGAAGAACATTATATTTTCAATACCGCCGCACTGTTCCTTTGTAAACAGACCTAAAACAACCATATCTTAGCTTATGCTTTAATAATAGTTGTGTTTGTCCAATAACTTGCATATAGACTCTTATTGCACTATTTCACTTTGTAAACTATTTTTCTTTTTGTATTTACTTGCACTATATTTTTCTGTTTATCTGTGTTATTGGGTTGCACTGTTGGAGGAGCCTGTGATCTAAGATTTTCATCGTCATAACAACACTGTAGCTATGTTCGTATGACAAATAAAAACCTTGAACCTTGAACCTTGTAGGTTAATATTTAAACTTCAGGCTTTGTATGAATGCCTGCAGTGTATTCTTTGTTACTGTTTGCCATTAGACCTCTATTCTTTAATGAAATATGGATTATTTAATTTAATCATGGTTAATAAGATGTTTCTTGCTTGCCTTTACTATTTATTTTAAGCTGTATATAAAGGTTTATATTCAGTTTGAATAATTGTGTTATAAATAAGCTATCTTGCAGACACATAGTTAAGAGGTTTTCAGTAGAAGAGCAGTGTTTCTGCTAACTTACCTCAGTCTTGGCAGTCAGAGCATTGAGCCACAACTCTAAATCAGCCAGCCGTGTTGCCTGACCCTCTTGGTGCTTCTGCTGCTGCTCAGCACTCTGCATGGAGAAGGTATCAAGAGAAAGAAAAGTGAGATACAAGTGAGCTTTTAGAGCAAAACATTGCACAACTCAGGACTTATCCTAATCTCTTCACCTGGGCTCTGTGTGTACTCTCCTGCTCCAGCTCCCCCCGCAACACGCCCAGTCTGTTCTCCAGCAGGGAGGACACCCACAGTCCCAGGGTCTCTCTGTCTGTCTCTGTGTGGAAATGCTCTTTCAGGGAGCTGTAGAGAGCCAACACGTCCCTGTGACTCTGATCCTGCTTATGTTCACCCTGCTGGACTCGATCCCACAGCAGGGTTAATTTGCCCTCCACACGTTCCAGGCGCTCCAAGTCAATACTAGAGACTGCCACAGGGGGGAGGAGTGGCTGAGGAGGAGAAGATTTTGAAGAAATACAGAAAAAAGGTCACCATGTGTGGTGGCTCTAAGACGGCCCTGCATATGACCAGAAGCACAAAAGCATTATTTATCTTATTTATAAACTGTGTCTGTGTGCACTGAAGTACAGGGCAAAGCACTTTTGGCGTTTAAAATGTCTGTTAGAAAGTGCTTTAACCGCAACATACTTAATGTAATAGTTCACACTCTCATATTACTCAGTGACTTCTAACAGTGTTTTAGCGCTGCTCGTGGTTTCATCTTACCGGTGCCGGTGAGACCGGGGTGGCTGGGGTCTGCTCCACTAGAGTCTCTGCTGGAAGGACGGGGACAGAGGCAGGGGCCGGAGCAACAGCTGGCACCAAGTTGGACAGGAGGGTGATGGGAGACGCCGGACGCCACTCTGTTAGGTTTATGGCTGGGAGGTAGGCAAGTATGGCAGCAGCGGACGGACCCCAAAACCAAAACGCTGCATATAGACAACAGAAAGTAAAGATTTTTAGCACACTCTTTGGCCACTCATTGCAATCTTATTCTTGTGTGTGGTGAAACTTGGTCCCTTCAGAAATGTATTTTACATTCTGTCCAATATAACAGCGGCACACACTATTATTCAAACAATATTTACATTTTATTTAAACGTTGGCATCTTTCCATTAACCTAAACGTCATAGACACTAGATGCAATAAAGTGTTGGAACAAGCGCATCCATATTTAATATTAAAATAAAACATAATATATTAGAAATGAGAGGAAAGTACGTCAACCAAAAGGAGTAGCTCGCAAGATAACTGGAAAAAATAAACTGAGTGAAGTAACTCACAAGAAGCCCAGCAAGGCTGACCTGAATCTGGTTCTAGATTTGCATCATACTCTGGGGATGTGTGCTTGTGAGGACATCTAGTGCCTCGGTACAGACTGATTTTCTTCCGTACCTGCTCAGTAAATAGGTTACCCATGTGATAAAGGAAAAGAGCATTTCTGATCAACTCACCAAGGAGGAGCAAAAGGGGCAAAAGGAATAGCAGGAGCCTCCAGAGTTTGGGAAGGCATCTGAAACACAGAGATACACTATGGTCAGATAAACAAGTACATGCTGTTGATTCATCTAGCAGTTGTGGAGCAAAGATAGCATTCACTTGGAGTGTATGCAAGTCCAATATTTCCTCTCTTTAGCCACTTAATGCGGTCCTATATTCATCAGCAAGTTGTTTACTGCGTCTGTTTGGAGCTAAACAGTTAGTGGTGACGTTTTTTGTAATAGTAAAAGTGGAAGGAGAGTTCTGTTTAGCCTTTCGGGGCTGCAGATTCAATTTCATCACTACGAGCGATGCATTTTACATTTTTATTTTATAAATTGTTATTACAAAAATATATTTTCTTTAAATGTTTTGACAACAGTTAACCCTTTTGAGCATTGCAACACCGGAAGGTTCAGATAAATATTTGGGGGCTTACCGTGTCAGAAAGAAGACATTGAGAAGAGACACAAGAGACACCAGCTGGTACCATCCTGTTGCAAGAAAACACAAGAGTCCTCGGCCTGCCTTCACTGGGACGATGGAATAAATATAAAACACACACAGAGAGAATGAGATCACAATCTGACCAAGCTATTAAAGGAAGAAGCAGAGACGACACATCATCGTAACAAGATGAGATAAAAAAGTGCCACCGACCTGGAGCAGCCAGGAGCATCCAGAAGACGGAGAGCAGCCTCTGCACCACTGTCCGAACCACTGTCCCGACCCCTGACCCCAACGCTTTGCCGGCTCCCGCCACACAGTAGCCTGGCTGCAGGAGACAGTGACCTAGAAGACAAGGGGAAAGAGGGAAAGTGTTTAGTTGATCGATTATAGCGTGTACTCATCTACACACAGGTTGAGTTATAAACGTATGAGTACTAAACACATTCTTCTAACAGTATATTTACAGGCTGTTATCAACGCAAGTAAATTGCTGGTTAACCTGCATAAGCTAGGACGCTCCACAGCGCCCCCACCAGGCGTCGAGGCCTGGAGGACTGTGTGAGGAGGACGGTGTGTGTCTCTGAATGCTGCTTCCCTTTACAGTCATCGCCTGTGTACGCCGACATGATGGATGGCAGGCAAACAGAAAACACAAAAAAAACAAAGGATGTGTGAATGGATGGCATTAGGATGGCTTACAAGCAAAAACAAAGTTATGCAATTCGTAATTAGGCGAAGGAACAGAAATTAAAATGTATTGATTTATGTTTGAAATACAAAGAATGTTCAAGTGGGCCACGTGCAGGCATGATGAACAATATGCAATATACTATATGTGATGACAACATGGACAGCTAGATGTATGAGAACATGCCCGTGATCATTTCTAAACTGTGTCTCCTTAAAGGTCCCATGTCATGCTTTTCCGGTTATTACCCGTCCCCTTGTGTGTTATGTAGATTTGTATGTATGTAAACGATCTGCAGAGTCACAAACCCTCAAAGTACACCCTGTAGCGAGTAAAACTCTAACACAGAAAAGACCTGTCTATGCTGCCCCAGAACGCCTCGTTGGAGATTTCTCTTTTTCCATTGTTTACTTCTTGGGTATAGTGACGTATTTGGGTATAGTGACGTAACGTAACGTCACGTCCGCGGAGCCGTTACGTTTGGACCAATCCGCGGACTTCCTCACACACACACACACACTCGGCAGGACGTTGCGAGGCTCGCTGCTGCGAGGAGCGGGACACTGTGAGCTGGCTCACTGGTGTGGGGTCGGCGAGACACAGCAGAACTCAGCCTGAGCACACACACAAACTCCCAGCCAGGCTGCGGGTGTGTGTGTGTGTGGGAGGGGGGGGGCAGGAGCTCCAACAAGCCGTTTAGGACAGAGAGTGAATACACATATTTACAGAGATGCTGTATGAGAAACCAATGCGATTTTGGAAAACTGCACAATATAAATGTATTTTAGTATGCCTCAACAATGGAATTATGATCAGTAGAAATGGCCATGACATGGGACCTTTTATGAAAGTTTGTTTTTTACATTTGTTTGATTATTTCTCAATTTAGGGAAACGTCCACCCCTTGACCTCTTCTTTTACTTATGTTAAACATCTGTTATTATAATATTTGTGCAAGATAAAAACAAACTAGTTTGAAGACAAGCAAGCTGTTAGTCCAAAGTGTATCATCATTTATGAAGGTACGTTTTGATGTTAAATTGGACTCTTAAAACAGGTTTGAAGGACTAACTTCATTGAAAGGAAAGTATCTGCAGGTCATAACGGTCAACAGGCTGCTGACTTGTTAAAGCAGTTCACACAACCTCTGCCTGGTGGTCCTAACACAGGTCACGCATATCATTAACTAAGTCAGTCAATGCTACCACACAGAAACGTTCCAAGTATAGAGAGAAAGAGATCGTGTGTGTGTGTGTGTGTGTGTGTGTGTGTGTGTGTGTGTGTGTGTGTGTGTGTGTGTGTGTGTGTGTGTGTGTGTGTGTGTGTGTGTCTCTGCTTACACAGGGAACCATTGAGTTTAAGATGTGAGGCCTCCTCAGTCACCAGGTCCTTCACATTCATGCTTCCACAGAAACTTGAGTGAGCTGCAACACACATACAACACATTTGTTTACATGACAAAAACCATGTAGTGTGAGAAAATTGAGATGAGCTTAACAATGCAAGAAGAAGAAGAAGAAGAGAGTTAATGCACGTCATCAACGGGCCTGCAGAAAATCTCGATGTCATCATGAAGACAGTGAGAATACGGGTGCATGAAAACAGCTAATAGGTCAAGCAGTAGGGCTGAAAAATGAATTGGTACTTTATTAAAATCACAATAAGGATTATTGCATTATCCATATAGCAAGAGTCATAATATCCGTTTATAAATAATATATATATCAAAATATCATTCTGCAATTAAATATCGTGTTGCTGCAGAGATCTGCCCACAAATCATATTTCATTAGCTTATGAATAAAAACCTTTGTTTGGTACAGATTCTCGCAAAAATAAATATATATTTAATTGTTTGTAATGAACATGAGAACAGTAACCCAAAATGTATCATTCTCCCAATAAAGTGAATCATCTTGCAATTTCAATATAAGTGAAATTGCTCAAATATATGTTTTCCCAATTGTTCCGCCCTAATACATGGTGACAGCAAATGGACCTGAGAGGACATTCACCAGCAGCTTTGAAACAACCAGCTTTAATCATTTTAATCTCAATGAGTCTTTTACCTGGTTAAATAAAGGATATATAAATCAGCAGTTTACTAGAAATAAAACTGACCTTGTACAAATTATAACCTTAACTGCAGAGTTATCAATGTCCGGAGTTCTTATTGTTAAGCTTTAATCTTCTGAAGAGCTAAATGTTCTATTTTTCATGTGATAGTTCTGTCTAAATTTAGGCAATCGTCTTGGGAATGTACAAGTTTAATTTAGTTTCTAGTAAACTTCCTCCCTCAGAAATAGAAAGCGACAATGTGAAAGTGAAAGTTGAACAGAGAGAGAAACAGAGATTATCAAGAAGCCCTTCAAAGTCAATTCAATTACATATTCTAATATAAGGCTTTTTTACTGAGGTGAGAAAGGAGAGAAATGGTTACAAGAAAGAGTATTAACAGAAGAGCAGCAGAGGAGGTCAGGAGCTGTGACCCTTGACCTTTGCCTTTTATCGTTACGGCTGGTACCTTGTCCTTCATAGCCATTAGCCCTGTGGCCCATCATCCTGTGAAGAGTGTTCTGCTTAAACAGCCACAGTTGGGAAAAACTGGAGGACACCGCTTGTTTCATTGAGTCCGAACACGACACAAGGACACCTGGTGACAAACCCGCCCCCATACAATCACTGTTAGTCAAAACTCACAGTCTACACATGGCTAGAAACACAAAATAAAACAAATACAAATGTGTGATATTAGGATCAAAAAATCCCCTGAAGATAGAAACCCTAATAGGAAAACAAAAAGAAGCTTTGAGAAGCCAGATACAAAGAAAGGTGGTAAAGTCACATGTGGAAGAGAAATAGATGATGACTGATGAGATTTCAAACTATCTGCAAAAGAGAAATGAGTCAAGTTTTTCGTCAAGGTCTCGGGGATCTCACTTAGGAACAAATACCACATCAAATGACAGAAAAAAACAGAGTATGATGGGAAGTGATTGAAGAGTAAAGAACTTCTCTTGTTGTGTACCTTTTCCTGGCGGGCTCTTTGCCCTTGAACCGAGCCAGAGCACATTGTTGAAGAGCAGGGTGACTAAGGACACTATGGGAGCCAGGGCTCGCTTGCTGTAGCGCATACACGTGTGAGACATAGACACCAGGACACCTGCAGAGAGACACCACCGCCATTATATTCTCATTACCACAACACACTGGCACGTTCCAGCTCCAATACTTTCAACACGGAGAAGGACAAATGTGACATTTTAGTCCAACTTAACATTCCCTCACCTGTCTTGTTCCTTCGAGTCCTGTCTCTGGAGTATATGCTTGTGAAGGGTGACGAGGAAGAGGAAAAGTGGGCGTCCGAGGAAGAGGAAAAGAGGGCGTCCGAGGAAGCTTCTGCAGCCTGAGATGATGATGATAATGATGAAGATGAACATGTGATAGGGGACTCCGTCTGAGAGTGAAACGAGCAGTCTTTGCAGATGTAACCATTGGCGACTGCGGTGTGGGACTTTGATGCGCTGGCGTCACCGTTCACACTTGATGAACTGTGGTCATTCCTCCCTGAGAGAAAACAGCGTGTTAAGACACAATCATTAAAACACAGGAGAACTGTTAAATGCTTAATGTAGTAGTAAAGATATTACCAAGCAAGTATGCTATGGCTCTATTTATAACACAGGGGAACAGTAAACATACAGTAATGGAGGAAGTATCAAGATCTTTTACTACAAGGTGAAAGGAGCAATTCATTGCAGCATACATCATAATAAGGAAAATGGTGCAAGTGGTATTGGCCAAATGTAGTACTCGCCATGTAGCCTAACGTCTTTGTCCTTTTTACGTTAAGACTATTATTGATACTATTGCTTCTCATTCAAAATTGAAGTTTTGAGACCCGATATCCAAGATCACTCATTTTAGAAATCAAAACTGATAGTGAAAACATGCTTTGTGATACAGGCTCAAGACTCAACTACACAATGTTGGAAACGCATTCACACAGAACTGAGATGCTTCAGTCAATGAAGACCAAGAAAGACTAACTCAATAATTAAAACTTTAAAACTAAAGGTCATTTACTCATTTTAAGGCAGGTAATGTAACTTGAATATCCTGAAAGGTGGAATTCAATAAACAAATACTCAAATGACAAAAGTGTGATTAAAGTATATAGTAGAATATAACTGACCCAGGTGCCCATCCACAAAAGTGGTGGTTGTGGTTGTGGTGTGGGTGCGTTGTCTCAGGCTGGACTGATCCAGGATGGAGGCGAGTAGCGATCCGTCAGACGCTGTGTGGCTTTCATGAATGACGCTGCTGTTGCTGTTAATTGGGGTATTAGCGGCTGAGAAGGAGAGGGTTTTCCTCGGTGTAGCAGCTTGGCTTAAGGAGAGAGACCGGGAGCTGGAACTGGACTGTTGCTTTTTGCCTCGCAGCGCCCTAGAGAGCAGAGAAAGGAAGCATGAAGAGCGTGAGTTTTCTTGCATGGATACGAAAATGCCAGTCATGTTAAGATCAACAGAATGAAAAGTATTGTAGGGTCAGACAAAAAGAACGCACTCAAGGGCGTCAGTTAGCCGAGTTGGTCAAAATGCCAGCTTTTATACACGACACCCTACCTGGATGCAACCGTTTAACACGGCTTAGTGGCAGTATTCAGAGTTAAGTGTGTACCTCATTTTACTGCAAGTTACTGCACAACTTCAGTCCAGCTGTTGGTGTTTTGTGTTTTGTTTTAGGATAGACAATAATTATCAGCCATGAAGAAGTTGAATGGTTATATCACTCAATTTCATGCCAACATAAATATTAAAACATACTCTTATTATAATAAAAAAAAAAAAAAGAGAGAGCTTAAAAAAAAAAAAAAAACATGTCCCTTTTTTACAGTTGAACTGCAGGCTAATGCTTAATTTAATGTATTCCCTGCATTAGTTAAGTGGGAGTGTTAGCATCTATTGCTAGTCTTACCGTGTCTCTTTCTTGGTGCTGGTATAGCTGTTGCTGTCGCTGTGGTTATGGGAGTATTCGGACAGGCTTTCATTGTCATAGTGACCGGCACCAGTCTGCAGACGCAGGCTCCGCCGTGACATCCTGGGCGACTCGTATACGGCGGCAATCTGGTGCTCCTTCTCAAAATCTAACGCTGCTGTTGAGTAGCTAGAGCTGAGAGAGACAGGAGGAAAGAGTGGAGCAGAAAGAGCGGGAAAGTGAGGGGAAAAGAAAAAAAGATGACAGTTAATCACAGAGAGGGAAGTCTTCTGCACGGTAACTCATCTGCAAACAACTAACAGGCCTCGAGTGACTTCACCCTTATATCAATACTTATAAGAGATCTCCTACACTTGTGTGTGCCATCTTCAGAGAAGCTTTCTTTTGAAACAAAACCAAACAAAAGATAGGAACAGACAGTCCTTTTAGAGAGCTCTAATATTGTTGTTCCCTGCAGCTGACAGTGGGCCTAACAGGAAATGACTCACTCACAAGGGAGAGAGAAAACGACACAAAAGAATAGGCACAGTGGGTTCTGGAAGTCCAATAGGAAAAATACACCAGATAAACATCCCAAAGAATGCATGTAGGCTGAAGAAAACAAAATCTACTCCACTCACTGCAACCGAAAGCCAACCATAAGTGGTAACACACCATGAATGTTGTAAACGTTGCCATGCCTTATGCAGCTGTGACTCACGGGGCCACACCCACCTGGCAGAGTAGGAAGGCAGAATCTAGGCCAACATTCAGACGTGACTAACAGGCAACACGCGAAGAGTTGCAAAATTCACTGGAACAAAAAGTTTAAAAAATGTGTTTAATCCCTCTTAGCAATTGTAATGTAAAGAAAGAATAGAATGACTATACACACTCCCTCTTCAGTGGCAAAGCAGGTACATTTTATAAGACAGAAACAAAATCTATCTTTCTTATTGATTTGCTTTTACTAACGTTGACCTTTTTTGTATTTAATGCGGAATTCTAATAACACAAACTGAAATGACCTGACCAAGCTGGACACTGCAGACTGTGTTCAACCCTTAGCATGTGGCTCAACTAGGTCAGGCAGCAAAGGGAGGATGAACAGGAGGAGCCAAGCCCTTTATCTGTCACTGGAGGGCAGAGAATAAACTTCCTGTTGGACACCTGAGTAGGGACCTTTCCATAGGAGCCCTCGCACAGCAGTGAGTATATGAAGGCCAAGTCCTACAAGCAGAACAAACTAACCTGAGCGTTGGCCCGCCCTCTGGCTTTACACACTGAGGATTACAAACTGAGAGCCAATTATGTGCTTTCCTGCTCGCTCTGCCTCCTGCTCCAACCTCTGAACACATGCCCACGGTCCGTTGGTCTGAAACTCACCAGAGCTAGAATCCACTGTTTAGCATATGCCAAGGACAATGACACATGTTTAGGACCAAAGCCTTTGTTCTTATGTTTGTTTATATGAAATATGTCTCACTAAAAAGGCTCTACACCACTTCCGTTTCCATAAATCTTTGAGAGGGAAGTTTATTCATTCAAGTGCGTGAAAATCTAATGCCATAGATATGCAACAAATGCAACTCTTACCCACTCACATACCTATGAAATCTCTCCAAGAAGGAATGCAACGGTGAGTAGTGATTTACCTTCATATCAACTGTTACATAATGTATTTGTAACCCACAATAGAGCCCATGTTATTGTACTACTTAGATGCCTGAGAGGGATAGTTGCACACTGCCTTCAATACAAGAACGTGAGGCCATGCAAGGACAGCTGAGCATGGACGGTATTTAAAACACAGACCCAGGTTAATCAATTACCACAGAACAATCCATTTTCCATCCCATCTTTGTCTCTGCTTGTCTGATGAAAATGTCCCATTCAAATCTTGTGTTTGCTTTAAATGAATATAATATGAATTCCTGAGGGCTAAAGAAGTATATTAAAGTGTGTTAACAGGTTACATCCTGAGCCAACAGACAACTTCACTACGGTATGTCTCCGTGTTTTACAAACAAACCCATGCAACACAGTTTATCAAACGAGTCTAGAACATAATGGATAAGGATCTCTTGTAGTGTTACCGACTGAGCGCCTGAAGCTCTCTGCTGGGCACGGCAGGGCGTGCGTGGGAAAGAAAACTGACTTGTGTCTGTTTGTCTGTGTGGCCTACAGCTAGGCACAATCATTAATGCAGCAATATGTTGCTCTACCTGGCAATTCATTAAAAAAATAGTCACATAGATCTTTATTTTAACAACAAACTCTGTATAATAAACCAATCCGGACTGCACAAAAGTAAAGATCTACCTTATGTGCTGGCTATCACACCCCGTTCAAACCCCAGTCTGTCTCATCAGAAGATGTAAACAATGTTAAATAGTTTTGCTCACTCTTTTCAGTGGTTATCGGTTTCCAAATTGATCTCTGTTCCGTTCACTCTCCCAGGCGGCACCCACGGCCCACATGGGTGATAAAAATAGACATTGTGCTTTCAGAACTGTGTGAAAAAGACACAGATGAAGAGACAGACATACAGTATGGAGAAAGAAGACACTTCCATCCTGACATTCAGCTTCCTGGAATCTCTCCTTACATAACAGTGAAGCTTTGATTCTCTTCCCACACTCAGTGGGCACAGCTGGCTTTCTTACAAAACACAACTATACAGAGCATTAGATCAGAAAAGGATTCTACATTTTAAAACCGCACGTTATAATGCACAGCCACATGGACATGCAGGATGGGGATCAAGGTTGGTGGACATCAGAGGGTAATGCAAGAAACAACAATATCATCATATTTGACAATATATGGATAACAGTAGTGTAAAAAAAAAGTGTGATGACATGAAAAGGCATCAAAGAAAGTTTAATTTATTAAAAAAATGATCAGGCCACAATAGTCAATAACTTTAGGTTTTGATCTGTTGGTCGGACAAATTGGTCTTGAATGAAATTCTATTGGGATTTAGTTTTTTTCATTTATTTATAAACCGTCCAATAATCAAATTAAACACTGGGAAGGCTGATTGATAATGAAAATAAACTGTTTCTCAAAAAGCTATCTATTTTTTGTAAGAGAATATGATGTACGTCTTGCTTTTAAAAAATGTAAAAAGACTTCAGGGTGCATATGCACCTACAGGATGGGATAACTGGATCTCAGCTATTTATCCAGGTGTAACTGCAACAAGATGAATGTGTTTGCATCATTGAGAAAGTATCTGCCCTTGGGGTGGAAGCTCCATTACTTTGGCGTCGGCCCTTTACAGGCTTGTCAGGATTTCGTACCCTGGAGACAACAGACTTTCTATGGCAGGTTGGGATTCGCAGCAGCAGCCATTATGTTAAAGCCTGCTTTTCATCTGTTCTTTCAGATCCAACCAGAGCAACAAAAGATAAATCCCTCCAAGGTAAAGGAAAGTAACTTTAGTAACATACCTTCTGGTGAGTCTACTCTTCCAGTACCATGTTGGCTTTGCTGCCACTAAAAGGGACTTGCCACCCACCCACCCACCTCCTGCCTGCTTGCTTTGCATAGTGTATGCAAAAAAGTGTGCTCTGTTCAGAGAACACAGCATGGACACAATTGGATGAAAGTCTACAGTGTTGAGCTCAGATACTAAACAGACTTGCACAAATAAACCCTGAACAAAAAAACACTGGCTACCACACACGCATAACTTCGAGAAATAGAAACCATGTGTGTCGTTGGATCTGAATTTAAAAACCAAACGTGTGGTAAGGAAAGCATGAACCCTCACACGCACAAGAACACAGCAAAAACAATTTTTTTACAAGACATGGGCGTGTTGTTCCCAATGAAAGTCTTTAGTAGGATAAACTGCCACTCAAAGTTACGGATAAAACTAGTTAGCATCAGTGTGGAGTGCACCGGGTGAGACTACTCAGAGATACTTGTCCTACTTGGCAACAGATTACAATATTTAAACAACAACATGTGTATTATTGCAAATGTGAACAGCCTTGAGTCAAACATCAGATCTTCTCATCAAATCATGTCATTTTGAATGCTGTAATTTGGCTTAAGTATAGTACTTTGTCAACTATTTCCAACTATCTATGTATATCTCCTCCATAATTCCCTGTGGGGCCATGCTGTGTTTACTGAAATGATACTGCACTGAGAAGTCTGGGGAAAGTACCAAATCAGAGCACTGTAGCACACTCTTTGCCTTCCCGTTTTAATCAAACCGTTACAGAAGGTTTTTCCCCCTGAGGTGCTGAGGCCTATATTTACTAGAGGCCAGGAACTGGGAGTCTGGGAACAAGCATAGCGCCTTCAAATGTCTGTCCAACTATCTCTGGGTGGGAAGGATTTAGCACTGTGATTAGGATCGTTGCAGCCCACCCTCACTTTCCCTCCCACAGAAAACACTTCACTTGTGTCCTCTCGCTCCCCCTCCATTGCACTACAGTGTGGCGTTTCATGTTGCTGTGGTTGCGATGGAGACCACTTTAAACATTTCCCTGGCTCATCAAAGACCGATCCGTAGCAGAGACTGGACATGAAGAGATTCCAACAGTTACTCAATCTAACATAAACGTTATCTCTTGGCCTGGTTGATTGTGAAACAGAAAATACCTCGACAAGTGTTTTATGCAAGCAAGGAGACATGTTTGTATTTAAAAATTCCAGGGATCTGTTTATCAGAGTAGTGACAGTTCTTTCCACGTATGGACGAACAACACTAAAACATAATGCCTCCAACCTTGACTGTAGCCGGCTTGGAGCCATCAAAAGGTCTGATGTTGTGGGTTTAACCAACACAACCACTGGGCAGGCTGACACCAGCTGCTGTCATTTGCTTGACACTTGCCCGGTCGTGCATGAACTGATATACACTCAGACCAGATGTCAGAACAACTGTGTGAGCAGCATGCACAGCGCCTGTTACAGGCATCCCTGAACCTTGTCTTGCAGAGTGTAACAACATGCACGTAGAAATATTAAAGCACCAACTGCATTTATCCTAAAAAATACTTCCTCTAAAATCTATCTGCATTTTCAACCAGTTTGAGGCGGTATTTCTGTTTGCATTCAACATATCTTTGAGAGAATTGGAAGTTGGTACGTAGCCTATGTCTCATTCGTCGTTTAAATATTTTACATTTGGTATCTGCTGCTGTTCCCAGACAGCCACTCACAGCATCAGATAACCAGTCACTCCTGCTGCGTACTACTGTCACAGTTCAGCTATCGTGTGTCGGGGGGAAATACTACAGCCAGAGACCCCAGCCCCACTGACCCACTTTCAACATTATTAAATATTAAGGCCCTTTATTGATGCCATGCTTCTCCAATTTGTAGACCACCTTTGGCAAACAACGGTGTATCACATCAGAAATAATAAAGTCACTCATACATTCAATTTATAGTGTCTATTCTAGCACATCTCTCCATCCTCTTTCATTATTTGTTTTATTTTCTACATATTACATATTTTATTTGCCCCTCAAAAAGCTGTACAATACTATTTTTCGAAAAAATGTACGCAAATAGGATGGATTACGTCAGATATGTTACCTATAAAATTATTAAAACATGCAATTTTTGAGTTTGCTTAAAATACTAAAGGCATGCTTATTTTATCTGCAATTTGAAAAGATGGGGATTGAAGATTCAAGACATTGCACGTTTCCTTTGAATCCCTTAATGCACAATGAAACTTCAATATGTTTCAGATATGAAAACAACAACATTATACTCATAGTCTCTATGGCTGAAATCACTAAATCAGTCCAGTAAACAGAATACTGAAAACTATTTTAAGGAATTTAAGCGAGCACACGAATATCCCAATTCACTTATAACATTTCTGTCTAAAAGTGTTTTCCTTCTTGTATGCATGATATTATTCATTCACAAAAATGTTGCTGCTCCAAGTTGTAATGGTCTCTCCCTGGTGTGTTTGGGGAAACCCTGTTGGCCGGCCTCCTTTCACTCTTTCTCCTGGACCATTCAATGGGACAACACTTGTCGCAGCCCTTTTGAGTTTTGACAACAGATGGGCCAACGGTTTCTGTCACCTGACTCTGTCTGTCTCGTCACTGCTCTCTTGTATCCGCTGGCAGATACAGATATGCTCTATTCTCTGAACAAAATCAGCTGTCAGACCCTCTGAATGGATTCATATCTCTGAACTTTAAACAAGCAAGCAAAAACATTTAATGTCAATAATCGATATTCTGCTATTTACTTCGAGACTGAGACAAAGACATCACCATATATTAAGTTAGCTGATTTACATTTCATCAAGTGCACAGAATCCATCATTCGGCTCAGCTGCAGTACACACAGGCTTATTAAATCCACAGATCTCTCATCTAGTCAAGAAGCATAAACTATTAGTGTAATCCTGGGATCAAGGCCACGGGTTGTGGCCGAGGTTCATTAATAGCTTCTCAGCTGACTGCATTCAAAGGAACACGATAAGCTTGTTCCAGCCTTTTAGTCTACCTGGTGGATTCCAGCGGGTTTGTCAAACTAGCTTTTGTACATTCATCTTGCTTTGGCTCAGTCCACTCAAAAGGCTCGTTTTTTAAATGTGTATTGCATTGCTGGGATGCACAGTGTTTACATGAAGGAGTCCTGAGATTCTGAGGATGTTAATGGTTTGTGTGTTATTTGTTTTGCCCCTTGTGTCATGGTACCTCAGCAGACAAGCTATTTCACATTTCAACATGAAAACACCCAACAGGCATATTGCCAGTGTGCATCAACCTATTCAAACATACCAGAGATGCTTACAATTTGAATATAGATAATACAATCATTAATATAATTACAGCTTAAAGAGACAGCAACTTGAACTGCTCTGGGTCTTTTTTCAAAACACAACTTCAAGGAGAAGAGAGTTCTCTGTTCAAACTCGCCTTGTTTACAAGACACTTTCACTCATTTTAACGATGGGAGGGCTCCATTCCTAAAAGTCATCCAATAACTCATTTTTAAAGTCAGAAAGGGAGTTAAGCATGAGGCAAGGTGATATTTCATTTCCTGACCCACACACCCTCTCTGCTCTGAGAGAACATGTGACAGACATCAGCATTCCTCCACATGCACAGACTTTTCTAGTCGTGTGTCGACTACACCTTCGTTATGAGGTGTGATGAGTAGCTCCAGAAACAACGCATGGATGAGGAGCATCATTGGAGACGAGAGTTTGTTGAGACCCAAAAACTGAACAATGTTAGAGGTGTAGTAAAGGTCTGTTGAGGTAAATAGGGTGCATGCTCTGTGTTAGCAGCATAATAAACACACATGGGGCTGAGTCATCAAAACCAGAGGAATCTTTAGTTTTAAGAAGAAGAAAAAAAAGGAAAAAACTGAAGCTCAGTAAAGTAAAAAAAATGTAATCAAGAAAAAAGACATGGTTGTTCCCTGTTTTGGAACAAACTGGAAAGCATGGCTTGACAGGATGTATCCTAAACAACTATTTATAACAGGTTTTTCATCTAAAAACAAAACTAGCACCAGCAGTGAATGTAAAACCACCTCTGGAATATTTTTGGCAGCATAGACCTTTCAGTGTGTTAGTTTGACATATGACATGAGTACACTGACAACTGTAATTATAGTAGCATTAAGGTTGACGGCGCTTAATAGCATATTCGAGACCAGAGAAAATGGAATAATGGAGTATCTGGTTTACACTACACTTTCAAAGGCTTGATTTAAAATTCAACAGTAGGGTTTCAAGGACAATTAAGATTCATTATTCTTTGTACAGATTGACAAATGACAGGCAGGGTGTAACTGAAATACCAAAGGGCTGACTGTGTATTGCAGCACAGCACTGAGGTCTCACCTGAGAGAGTAGGTATAGCCGGTGTTCTCTGGAGCACACTGTGGCGGTGTATATGTGTGCAGTTGAGAAAAATCCATGTTCATTCTTCTTTGTTTAAACTGCAAGAATCAGGATGCAAGGAATAGGACTCTTTAAGCCAAAGCTGACATGTTGGAGGAGGATAACAAGCCCAAAGTAACCACCATACACACACTCACGAAAACACATGCATTGCCTTGTTAAACCTGTCTCTTGTAAAATTAGTTGTGCTAATGAGCTCAAGTTCTCCCACTGTAAATGTATTTTTTAAAACAGATTAGGAACTGCATTTCACGCTGAAAACAATACAGCACTGGTAAATTCCCCACCTCTTCCCAAATCAATTCTAGCGCTACTCACTGGGCGGCCTTCAAAGAAAAGACAACAACCGGTTACTGCTACACTCTACAACCGTCAGAAAGCACAGCCGGCCCTAATGAGAGCTGCTGGACATTCCTCTTCCTCGGGAACACAACAACACAACTGTGGTATTGAAAGTGGACTAGAGTTGGCCGACCTCTTCCTGCATGTTGGCTGTGGCTTCTTGTTGACGGAGCTGTAATGAATGACTTGTCTCTTCTCCTCCGGTCGGCAACAGACGGAAATGGCTGGTAGTGACAGGACAGAGAATGACGATCCTCACTCCTGTTGTAATCAAAAGACTCCTCACCAGGACAGCTACTCCTAGTGACTGCTTGGAAGCTCCGCACACAGAGAGAGCAGTATTATGAAACCAAGTGAAACAGCAAGGGGTGGGGCAGAGTTTTAGGCAATGGGCGGGAAACGACTGCTCTGAAGGTCGAGCTTCCAATAGGGAAACTTGTACTATGTGAACAAGCTGTGCAAATACCGTTACTATAATACACTCGGCTGCTAGTTCATTAGGTACAGCAGAGACTAATCGAGTCTGAAACAACCAATCCTGTAATTAATCCTACTTTCCTTAACATTATGAGTTATATAGATTGTGTTGTTACTGTTATAATGAGGGGCTGATTTGTGTACATATTTTAGGCTGGCATTTCAAAGTTCTTCTGATACACAAATGTGGGTCAACTTGTCTTTAAGTGAACTTATTTAAACAAAACCCAAGTGAGAAGAAGCTCAAGTGTGGAAAGATATCTTGAGAGAAAATGCAAATACTGATCTCAGACAGTAATGGGACAGCGAGCCTCAATTTATGCTTAAATAAACGTGTTTTATTCCAAAATGTTTGGGGAACACTGGGCTAAATGTGAGAAACACCTCTATGTATTTTCTTTTTTTCTTTACCTTTATTTAGGAAAGTCTCAATGAGATAACAAATCTGTTTTGCAAAAGAGTCCTGGCCAAGATAGGCAGCAGTTTAATGCAATAAAAAAAAATACTATGAATAAACAGCTCTCTAAAATAATTTAAACTAAAACAGAATACAATATTACTCATGATGAACTCTTGTGTTGGACTGCATTAGTTTTGACTGGTGTACCTAATAAACTTGTAACTAGGGGTATAGAGTTGGACAGAATATTGCAGTACACTTGAGGTTGTCAGAAAGGGGAACACTTTGTTTAGACTTGCCGAGTTTACCCTAATATTGCTCCACATTACATACAATAAGTACAATAACTGTGCAAGTTTAACTCTTACTTAAACTTCTGGTAATGCAAAAACGGAGCAGCAAATAAAACAGATGGCTTTTTCCGAAAATCCGAAACCAAAATCTCAACACACAATCTTAAATCATGGGTCAAATCCACTTCCAAGTCACCAAGCCAAAAAGACGGATAAACGGTAACAGAAATATCCGAAAAGCCACTTTAATTCAGCCAGGATTAGTTTATTGTGACTGCACTGGGGGAATGAATCATGATGCCAGCACTGAATGTGGGCTAACTAAAAACCACAGTCTTATAATACATTTACTAACTGTGTTATATCTACAGAACTGAGAGTAGGGGAGAGTATGGTGTAAGGCTGGAGTTCTTAATAAAGAGGGTTTTGTTTTTGTTTCAGCATATGACTGATTCCTATTAGAACTATTAGATAATGTAATCCTTGAGCTCATAATTCAGGAGACAGGTTCAACAAGCAGCATGCGTTTATCCCACAAACACACTCCAGTCTAAACATGCTACACAGTGACACTTTTCCCACACACAATGTATCATCACACGTTTGTTTTGCTGGCTCCTTTACGCAAAACACCTGCGACAAAGAGGGCAAACTACAGTATTGTGACTAGTGCAGCTTCTGTCAAAACAGTGCTGCAGACCGGTGTCGTTGAAAGACATTCGGTCTATTAATAACTGGACATAGGGTCCAGCAAAATGACATATAAGCCGTTACATTCTCATTGCCCAGTGCTAAATTTAGAAGCAGTGTATTTAGACAACGCCGTCACTCTCGAAAGCACTGGGTTACTCATATCTTATCATACAGGTTATTCTACAATTTCTCCGTAAAACCACGCATTATTACAATGAAGGATAACACATAATGTCAGGTAATGTCGCAGATTTCTAAAATTAGCCATGAAAATAAGGCCTGAGATTGCGTTAGTTGGGTAAAGGAGCTCAGCAAAGACAGACAAATATGCATAAAACGAAATGACACATTCACAACATCAATTGTTGAAACGTTAACCTATAGGATGTTTTTATAGTAGCATGTCAACTTGCCCGCCTGGTTAGAGTCCATGTATCTTTTTATTTAAAAGCGTAATCCAAAGGGAAATGATCCACGCAGTACTATCGCGGAGGATGCGCAAACTTCTGCCCGCATCCCGACACGCTCACCCAAAGGTTAAGGCTATAAATGACTGCGGCACACAGATCCTTAACGTTATTTTTGTGGTAAAAAAACGCAAAAGTTTGCTAGTAGCTTGAGAATGTTATGCTAGTGCACAACAAGCAGATTTCCAAAATGGCTTCCCTGGCGTAACAAAGCCAGAAGGATCGCTGCCGAGCTGATCCTCCCACTCCCGGCCCTCTATTGTCGGACAGGCGCACACTTTAAATCTATTGGAGGACAGCAGCCCTGGTTCAACGGCATGCACCGGACAGCAGCTGGAGCTCCGTGCACTGAGAGCCATAGCACTGTATTGTCTCTGACATTGAGTCCCTGGAGGACATTTCAACTGATACATAAAGCCCCTGTTTCCAACTGCCACCAAAACAACCTTTAACTCAACACATTTCTGACATCATGAACGTACTACTAATAATGTATCCAGTTATTTTATCAGTTATTATTTGGTATATGTAGCCTACATAATTGGTTGACACAACATTTGAAAATGTTTTTAAATGCTCACCTTAATTATTGTTGTTATTAGTGTTGGATATTGCTCTCAATCATCATGTAAACAAGTGATAGGTTAAAGATGGGAATTGCTATATTCTGCCGCAGAATATAGGAATTAAATGTGGCCGAATTTCTGCCCCATTTAATTGCAGGAAAAGAGTCTGCGATGTTTAAATCCTGAGGTCATGAGGTCAAATCTCCAACCCCTAAAAACCCCTCTGAAAAGTCTGTAAACAATTCCTACTTTGAGTTTGAATCTGTCATACAGTGTGACCATGTACAAGTTTCAATGTCCTCCTATTTTCCTAAACAATAATACAACTGATCAGAACAAAATGAGAGCAAAGCCTCAGTAGCTAAGACCGTGTCTGGTGTATTATTGAGCACTGAAACACACTGGCAACAACTAATCTTGGACTGAAGTAAGAAGAAAAGTGGGCATGAATGTTATTGCAACATTGACTTGACCAATGAATTACATCTGAAAGAAAGAAGAAATTACAATGTTCCTTCTATAAGTTAAGTCATTATGAAATTATCTCAATAAAAGATGTATAAACACTGCCGATATAAAGCAGAACACCCCATGCTGAAAATGTATTTTCCATCAAAAGAGAGGGAAAACTGAGTCCAAAAACAAGCTTCAACAAATTGTGAACGTACACACTACATAACCTCACATGTGTTCAGTTGTATGTGATTATACCTTCTCTGCAAGGAGTGTAGTACTATTAGTATTCTACTACTACTACTACTACTACTACTACTACTACTACTAATAAAAAGAAGAAAAATAAGTAGAAGGAGAGGAAGAAGTTACTTTAATATTTCTAAAAGGGAAAATTCTTCTTTCTAAAAGTATGAGAATGATAAAGTTGTAACTGTTCTAGAATAAACTAACAGCAAGGCTCCTGACATCATATTATTTTATCCTGCTACATTCAACAATAACTTATGTGTAAAAACTATAATCACATGTGTAAAGTACAAAGATAAATCATAACCCTTACTTTTTGATAAAGTGCAATTCAGCTTGAAATAGTTGTGTACTTTAAAGTTTTCAGCTTTCAAATGCAGGACTTTTACTGACCTCTCTGCAGTTGAAGCAGGACATTTTCAACAAAGATATATACAGAAATCATTGATAACACAATTTGAAGTAAAATCAAATACATTTGACTACAATAACTGATGAGAGGAGGTTGGACAAAGCGCCATCTGCTGGACAGCAGTTTCTACAGCACCTTTAGATGCACCTTTAGATGGACTTTGGATGCAATCTGAGACCTTGCAGAAGGCGGGCTATCCTTCTGCCAAAAATTAAACACCAGGATTGTTCACACCCTGATTCAGTTTAGATAAGACCTCTATCAAAGCCTTCTCATTTAATATGCCTCGTGCAAGGGCTTTTCAGGTCAACCAGCCATGGTGGAAAAAGTACTCAGATCATAAACTCCAACAACAAAGAAGTCAAATACTCTTACTTTAAGTAATACTACAGCATTTAAGTCCTACTACTACAAATGCACAATATAACAGCAAACTGCCCTTGACTTGCATATCATTATTAGAACATTGTTAATATGGATTCATCGACAAGTTATGTGTCCTATGATATTGAGCAAGCATGCACACCACAAGGACTCGGAAACCTCCTTAATGTTATTAACAAATGTGCTTTTCCTAGTGTGACACAACAAAATGTCTTCTATGAAAAAGACAGAGGTCATAAAATAATTCTTGTCAGATGATTAATGGGAGAGGAAAGAACAATAAAAGGGTCCTGATACCAAAACCTATAGTTATTTTCTCTGTGAAATACTGAAATAGTTTATCTTTGGTGCCTCATCAGTCATTTACATGAAACCATGGGGAAAGTTTTGCAGGAAAGTCTCCCTTTGTTTGTACTGCTCACAGTTCAAAGTCATCTGAAAAATGACAGAGGCCACAACGAGACACTGCTTTCTTGAAAGGGGTGCCAAGACAAAAGGCTGGGAACCTAAACCACAAAATGCTGTCTGTATTTTATATAACTTGCATCTACATAGTAACTACAACTGTTACTATGGATGCAATGGACTCCAATGAAAGTATGAAATACAAAAGGAAATGCAAATCAAAGCAGAGAGACTACCTCAAAATACTTGAGTAGTTAGTCACTTCCCACAACTCACAGTATTTGTTGTATTCTTTTTTTCAAGTCATGATTCAAATCCTCTGTGTCTGGAACAGCCTCGGACCAGGGTAAACATCTTGCAAATGATTATCACTGACTAACAAAACCTACTTATTTTAAGACCAGGTTGCTGTTAAACAAACAGCAAAGTATGGTGGTAAGTGTAAGTGAAGCCCTTTGCTCCGTATTGGTGCTCTTACTTTGCTCATGTCAAGTTCGAATAAATAGCCACCCCCAAACAAGTAAGATGTAAGTTAAAATGAGATATTTTGCCAGACAATTGAATACGCCTTACCATAATTCTAGTTTGAAGGTTTGTCCAAAGAAACTGTTCAGTTACCATTTTAGCCTAACTCACTTCCCTGCTCCTGCACTGGTCAGGAAAATGCAAAGGCGAGTCAGTCTCTTGGCTTCCTTGTGGGCTTCCTGTGAAACCTATTCACATTCAAACTTTCCACGAAAATACAGAGCATGTCCCCCAAAGTGCTGCATTCAGAGACAACACGTTAGGATGCTATCAGGATATTTCAGATTGGATGTGTGGCTAGCCTCTCTTGACAGTTCAGGACAGCACATGTGAAATTAATTTACATAATTATTATCAATACAGAAGTTAGACTACTCACAGGTTGAAGCTGACGCTTCGGACTGTAGAATGTATTATTCCTGAAGTTAGTTAAGGTTGAAGTTTCTCTAGAAGTTTATAATAAACTCCCCTGAAAATAAGTCATTATTCTAACGTTCGCCTTTCCCGCACAGTCATATTTTCCGTTGAGACCACACCACACGAGCGTCACGTGCGTCACTCCTTATATGGTAAACATGACCATATTTGGGATCTGTCAAAACGCCCTGAAACTGGCGTTCGTTATAAAACAGCATCACCTAGTGGCCACTCACCAAAACAAGTAAAACTAAAACTAAAACTAGTAAAATCATTAAAATAAATACAAATAAAGACTACTGAAGCTACTACTATTATTAGAACTGCGAAATATCACTATTAATATTAATACAAATATACATAATAAAAACAAAATACAAATGATTACAAGAAAACAATATATGAAATGGTTTCCTGACGTCTCTCCTCTGAAACCCAGCAAAGTAATTGTTTTTAAGAAAAAAAAGACTAATTTACTATATAAGTAGGCTAATATTGATTCAGAGTTGTGGTGTGTATGGTCACACAAAATAAAAAGAGGAGCATGATTAACCAAGTAAAAACTCAATATAATCACCGTTGTTTCTTATCTCTGCTAGCAGTGAAGAATATCTTGGTGCAAAAACAAAGTCTTAGATACATTTACAATCATGTACTTTATTTGTCAGTTACTCAACTAAATCCCTACTTTCACATTTTGCACTTTAATCTCTTTAGTATTTCAGGTAATTTAAAAAACATTTGTTATTTATGCTCATTCTTTACACCCATTATACTAAATGTAACTTTAAGTTATCTTGTAATGTTAATCCTAAAGTGGGCCACAGTAGTAAAATGTATATTATGAGTTCACAGTACTTAAAGCCCCCTGTTCAAAGACTGTAGAACAACTCAATCTGTTAGCAATTACAGAAAACCTGAAAAACTGGACACCTGTCATCTGTGGAATGAAGGAGATGTGAGCCTATTGTCCTTGAGATCACATGACTCCATTATGTGAAAGGAAAGATGATTTAGCCTCAATGCAGTTGACATTTATTTCCTAGTGTGAG
Organism: Trematomus bernacchii; assembly: GCF_902827165.1. Taxonomy (NCBI): domain Eukaryota; kingdom Metazoa; phylum Chordata; class Actinopteri; order Perciformes; family Nototheniidae; genus Trematomus; species Trematomus bernacchii. The sequence continues at coordinate 20,158,741 of NW_022987720.1, read as the reverse complement.
CTGTTGTGCGTGTTTCTTCACTGGCTAACAATGAGGATCTTAATTTTTCTAATGTTTATTTGCAACCTTCTTCCCGTGAAGCCTAAAGACATTGACCGCTGTGAGTACATCACACTTTATCTGTTGTTTTCCTCAGTCATTATATGTGTAGTCTAGTCTTAGTTTATGTTGACTGTTTTCTTTCCAACAGACGCCTATTGTGAGAGTTGCCTCACAACAGCACAAGGTAAGCGGATAGCCATTCAATTAGCCTTGGAGAGAAACATTGTCGTTTAAAATAGAGAAACCCTGAATTGTCACCTATGTTTTAACTGCTGTCTTTAAGAGATAATAAAAGCATATGCATATTGCCTTACAGAGATTGATAATGCCATAAAAGGAGCCCCCACTGAGAACAGACAGACAGTAGTTGAGAACCTCCTCAATGGAGGTGTATGTGAAAAACTACAGACCTTGAAACATGACCTCGTCTCTCAGGAAAAAATGATTTCCTCCTGCAAGCACTTGTTAGGTAAGACCAGAAAAG